>NC_054388.1:2195000-2795000 GCF_017654675.1 Xenopus laevis | reverse complement strand
CAGTGCTGCTGCCGAGCTCTAACACCCACAGCCTGGATTGGCATTTGACTGCTTTAACCACATTCTAAGAAAGTGAAATGAGGAAACTGATACTCATGGCAGTTGTTTCCTGGTACTCTCTGCTAATAACTAGGGGAAAATTGCTGAGAATTCCTCTCCAGATTTCTCAGTCTGATGATTCTGCAGCCAAGGTTCTGCTGTGTGCTCAAAGGGAATATAGGGTCCCCGGTTCAACCAGGGATTCATTTCTGTAGTTTGTTTCCATACGGTGCCTGTGCTACATCTATAAAGGAATTGTATCTCTCTTTGTATTAATAGAAAGAAGGTGTTCTAGGGGGTAAAGTCAACCACAGACCTGAAAAGCCTCAAATTCTGTAGATCCTCTAGCAGGAAAAAAAAGGCACTGATAAAAAACCTTAGTTCAGTGCTGAAAATGAGGCCAAACCTCACATACCACCTCTATATGGGACACCACAAAAAAAAACTTACTAAAGAGGTCAAAAAAAGGCTTATGCTGTATCGCTCTTTTAGTCGTTTAATAAAATGAGTTTCTTTTTAAATGTCCTTCACTAGAAAGCGATTGAACCAACTCTGGGTGGCTCTGGGCAAATGTTATTATTTAAAGCAGCCCTGTGCCTGGGAATAATATCGCTGTGAGTAGAACCAAGTTGTATTTGTTTTCAACTCAGTTTCCTTGTAAAGCAAAACCTCAACGTTCTGGTCTTCGCCTGGCCCCCGACTGTCGCTGGTGTTTTTGTGAAGGATATAGATAAATATAATAAACAAGAACGACGTTCTTTTGTATGACAGGAAATATCTTTTGTCTCTAAAGTGTCACCTTCTTTCACTATATCTTTTTAAACAGCCGTCTTAAAAGGTTACGATTTTTAAAGATCTTTTCGTCATCGTAGAAGCTTATTCTGAAACTGTCATTTAAATGTACGATTTATCCATCCATAAAAAAGATCATTTCAAGCGATATTGATAAAAAAAAAAAACTAAATTTTTTTATACCCCGAAGATGGAAAAAGTTTAGATCAGAAAATCCTCCATCTCAGACCTGCCGAGGTTTTATATACTGTAAGTCAATTGGGGAGGTCCCTATCCTATTGCAGTGGTCTGCACTGAAATTAGCCCGAAAATCTGACTATTTTGGGGAAAAATCCGAAAAATTCTGACTTTTCATGAAGCAGCACGAAAACATTGAGTGCCTAGGGGAAAAAAAAGCTGAAAAAATCATACGATTCGGGTTTTCGTTCGATTTTATCGAGTTTGTCCCCAATCAAATCAAATTGTGCTTTTTTTAAAATGATAAATAAGATCAAATCATGGATTCTAGTTTGCTCTGACTTTTTAAAATAAAATTATCAGAAAAATTCGGATTTTGATAAATAAAGCCAATAGGCTGATTTTGCTTCCAATAAGGATTAATTATATTTTAAGGTGGCCATACACGGGCCGATAAAAACTGCAGACAGACCGAGTCGGCAGCTGATTGGCCCGTGTATGGGGGCCCCCGACGGGCTTCCCCGATCGAGATCTGGCCAAAAGTCGGGCAGATCTCGATAGGATGGGACTAAAAATCCCGTCGGATCGCGGCCGCATCTGTTCGTTGATGCGGTCCCGCGATCCGACCGCCTGTTTGTGTTCGCTAGGATCTGATCGTTGGGCCCTAGGGCCCACGATCGGATCAGCCCGATATTGCCCACCTCAAGGTGGGCATATCGGAGGGAGATCCGCTCGTTTGGCGACATCGCCAAACGAGCGGATCTCTACATGTATGGCCACCTTTAGTTTGGATCAAGTACAAGCAACTGTTTTATTATTACAGATATGGGACCTGTTATCCAGAATGCTCAGGACCTGTGGTTTTCCAGATAACGGATCTTTCCGTAATTTGGATCTTCATACCGTAAGTCTACTAGAAAATCATTAAATAAAGCCAATAGGCTGCTTCTGCCTCCAATAAGGATGAATTATATCTTAGTTGGGATCAAGTACAAGAGACTATTATTACACAGAAAAAGGAAATAATTTAAAAAAAAATTAGGATCACTGTATTTGGATAAAATGGATAAAATGGATAAAATGGATAAAATGGACGCTGGGGAAAGACTTTCTGTAATTATGAGCTTTCTGGATAATGGGTTTCCGGAGAACGGATCCCATACCTGGGATCTGTTATCCGAAAAATGTAGAAATGTAGTTGACGCTCCCCACAGATCCCTAATTTTGCCTCTCTCTCTCTCTCTCTGTCTGTCTATATATACATATATAATATGCACTATATATATTTATATATATTCACCATGAATCGGCACTAACACAGTCCGGGTGCTCACCAATTATAATATAGTCCAGTAGTAGAAAGCACTCACGGCACATAGTTTTTATAAAAACGTGAACAACGTTTATTCAATCTCCATGTTGTGTTCTGGTCCACACGGGATCCTGATGACGGACGCGTTGACATGGAGACTGAATAAACGTTGTTCATCTTTCTATTAAAACGATGTGCTGTGAGTGCTTTCTACTATTGGACTATATTATATATACACTTAGGGGGTTATTTACTAAGTTCCGAGTACCCGAAATTCCCAGAAATCCAAAGAATTCGTGATTTTTTTTAATACAATCTGACTTTTAAAAAAAAAATCACAAATTTCTCGGAATCTATTAAACCCCAAGGGCTAAAAAGCCCGAATATAAAAACAAGGCATCTTAAAATTGTCGAGGTTGCATAAAAGTCAATGGGAACAGTCCCATTTATATTTGGTTGTGTCGGGGGTTTCGGCCAATTTTTCAGAGATTTCGGGGAAAATTCATGAAAAAATCGTGAAAATCTGAGCTTTTCACGCAAAGCAAATTTTCGGGAAAATTTAATAATAAATAAATGTTAAAAACCTGAGCGGGTTAGATCGGAGTTTGTAGCAGCCGATATTGAGATAAATTCGGAGCTTGATAAATAACCCGCTTAGGTATAACTGCTTGGAGTCATTCAGCACACTTAGCCCAAATACTTACTGAGTCATTCCTGTGTATGGAGGTATATTTAGATTTGTACATAGTCTTTCTGCTGCAGAAGTACAAAAGCCGAGATCACGAACAAGACGGGCTGCAGGATGGAAGTCTGTGGTTATATCTGGAAACATAATATAAATATATATACATATTAGATCTCCCCATATGCTCTTTGTATTATACATATGTGTGTGTGTATATATATATATATCCATCTGTCTTTGTAAATATAAATGGACAATCCACATTGTATCAGATATGTGGCGTATGCTGCAAATAGAAAGCAGTTATATATTTTTGTATTTCCATTGTGGAGTGTTTGTTTCTATGACAGAAAGTGGGGTGCACACAGGGAACCTAAAAACGACCTCTTTACTGTATAAAATGGCACAAAGCTCTTTTTCCCCCCATACTATAAAGAGATGGCTTTAGAACTTCTCTTGCAAAAAGGGACTCCTGGGACTTGTAGTAAAAGCAAACAAGGTTTATTTTAGGGCAGGCGTGGACTGAAACTTGAATATACAAATAAACTGCTTTTTATTTCCACCTGTCCCTTGAGTGACAATCTTTGGGGATCATCAATGTTTCCGTGAGCCCAGGCAGCACCCAATCGGACCTATAAGTGCCGACTTTAGGGGGTTATTTATTAAAGGTCGAAATTATGTGAATTTTTTTTACTCTAGTAAATTAAAATATACTCAAACTCGAATGGGAGGTTATTTAAAGCAACAGTAACATCAAAAAAAATTTAAAAAAATTTGTTACTATACAACGAAAAAAAAACCCCACCAACACACATTGAACTTTAAAATCACAAAGTCTTTATTAAGAAATAACTTACAGAAACTCCACTTCTTGTCCTCTTCAGAAAAGGCGACAGGGCGACCATCGATCATGCTGTGCGCCATTTCTTCTGCCTGGCTATTCTTACTGACAGCATGCGGCTTCTTCTCCTTGTTGGATTCGGTGGATGAAGAAAAAGACACTCTGGCAAGGCAGTGGTGGTGAAGTCTAGGTGCGCCTATGGAAGATTTGCTTGGTGCATCTGCTCGGGCTCCCTGCAGCGTGCGTGCAGATACAGTACAGTAAGAGCAGTAGGAAGCATCTGCTTGGCGCCGTACAGTACAGGCTCCACTGTCTGCCTGCCTTCAAAGCGCTGGTTGGAATCCCGACGTTGCAGAGATGGGAAGGAGCCAGGCTCTGGGCTTGGGTTGGGCTCCTTGCCGTCTGCGCGCTGCTGCTTTAGCTCTTCCGACAGCGCTCCTTCTGTACTGTATCTGCACACACGCTACAGGGAGCCCGAGCAGATGCACCAAGCAAATCTTCCATAGACTTCACCACCACTGCCTTGCCAGAGTGTCTTCTTCCTTCATCCACCGAATCCAACAAGGAGAAGAAGCTGCATGCTGTCAGTAAGAATAGCCAGGCAGAAGAAATGGCGCACAGCATGATCGATGGTCGCCCTGTCGCCTTTTCTGAAGAGGACAAGAAGTGGAGTTTCTGTAAGTTATTTCTTGATAAAGACTTTGTGATTTTAAAGTTTCATTTGTGTAACAGGTCCCATACCTGTATCACAAAACAACATATATCAGTAAAATTCAAGGTCAAACAATCTGCTTTAACAAATGCCATTCAGAAGATTTTTGACAAATATTTTCACCTTTGAACATACAATTTTCACATTCAGTTGTTTTATAAGCCTTCAAGGGTTAACAAAGAACACAATCACAGACAAAACACATGCGACTTACTTTCTACATAAGAAAAAACTTGGACAGAACAGTCGCATTTTTTTGCTTTTTGTTTTCTTTGATAAATTGTAAAATGTAATTCTATTTTATATTCATGTGAATTGCATTTCTAATAATTTGCTTATTGTTACTTATTATTTCAATGACCCCTTGTTTGTTACTATTAATTTATAGTTCTGCTGTACAGTGATTTGCCCTCAGGGAGCTCTATACAAATACAAATATACATACATAATTAAAACTATCCCAAGATTTTGAAAAAAAATTCTCACTTTTTTTTTTTTTGGCAAATCAATTTAAATAAATGCTCAAATTTATATATTTTATATTTTTTGTGCTTCTTAAATTCGTGCATGCAATCCGGGATTAATCACTTTGATTTGCGTACTGCTCAGCGCTGCTACCAGGCTGTTCTGAGCACTAACACCCAATTAAAATGAATAGGTTTCACCCCGCTAAGAAGTTTAACACATTCTAAGAAATGGACATCATTGGGCAGGTGACAGAGAAGCAGCATTTCTTTTTTTTGCACCAGAACACATTTTGTTTGGATGCACAGTGTTTGCTTTATTTATATTTAATGAAGTGTTAGTGCTAAACTGGCTTTATTTATGTGCTAAATAACGAAACCTTCATAATAGAACGTGTGCTATTGGTTACTGATTTTGGTCAGTCAGGTCAGGCCCTGCGGGAAACCGGGAAAAAACCTGGTGGGCCCCGAGTCAGTCCAGGCCTGGCCCCGACCCTTAATGGGCTGGGCCAGACCCCTCTCCCGACCAGTTTGCTAAAACAAAAAAGATTTCTTTAGGCGCAGCACCATCTGTGCATGCACGTATCACCATTCATACGGAGCGGCGAGTGGCGCCTTTCAAGCAGGCGCGCCGAGTGCATCATGGTAGGGGGCGGGGGGTCGGATGGGGCCCTGGACAGTAGTCCCGGTGGGCCCCGGGCCCCCCAGTCCGACCCTGGTAACACTTTGGTGACTGCACTGAATATCAACAATATTGCACTAGGTTTGGTTATTTGTTTTTGTTTCCATAGCCTGTGGCGCTGATCTATAATTGTATCTTGTTCTAGCTGTCCATGTCGCATGAGATGCAACAGGCACACCCTCATATGCACCTACCTGTGCCCGTATTCTGTGCTTGTATTCTGTGCCCGTATTCTGTGCCCATATTCTGTGCCCGTATACTGTGCTCGTATTCTGTGCTTGTATTCTGTGCCCGTATTGTGCCAGTATTATGTGCCCGTATTCTGTGCCCATATTCTGTGCCCGTATTCTGTGCCCATATTCTGTGCCAGTATTCTGTGCCTGTATTCTGTGCCCGTATTCTGTGCCCGTATTCTGTGTCCATATTCTGTGCCCGTATTCTGTGCCCATATTCTGTGTCAGTATTCTGTGCCTGTATTCTGTGCCCGTATTCTGTGCCCATATTCTGTGTCAGTATTCTGTGCCCGTATTCTGTGCCCATATTCTGTGCCCGTATTCTGTGCCCATATTCTGTGCCAGAATTCTGTGCATGCCACTTCACAAAACCAACATGTTGCACCTGGACACTGCTCCTTGTATTTCATGTAGAAAAATCTGATTGTGTTGGTTCACATCACTTCTCTGATGTGCGGGTCCCTGGGGATTATCAAAGCCCCAGTATTAAACCATCTGTTTTTACTTTGTTTCACACCTCTCGTCCCTGTCATGCAACAAGTTCTAATAAATGGAGATGGGGGGAGCTGGCAGTAAATACCGTCCTCTTATTATCAGAAGTTGTTTTGTTTACAAAAAGCTGACAATCTACTCCTGTATGCAGTGTCCTGCTATTATTACTGCTCATTACATCTGGACTGTAACATTTACAGTAACAGCTGCACTTTATATACAAGATCGTTTGTTACCTGCACATTTGACCTTGTTATAAATATTATAATATACAGATATAACATATGCATGCTCTCTCTGTGTGTGTGTCCTTCTGTGATACTGTTACCACCCTCTGCTGGTGAAATTATATTACAGGTATCGCATCCATTATCAGGAAACCCGTTACCCAGAAAGCTCTGAATTACTGGGAATGTCATCTCCCATAGACCCCACTTTAAGCAATTAGTTAATTTTTTTTTAAATGATTTCCTTTTTCTGTGTAATAATAAAACAGTCGCTTGTACTTGATCCCAACTAAGATATAATTAATCCTTATTGGAGGCAAAACCAGCCTATTGGGTTTAATGTTTATATGATTTTCTAATAGACTTAAGGTGTGAAGATCCAAATTCTGGAAAGATCCATTATCTGGAAAATATCTGGCACTGAGAATAACACATTAAAGACCACCAGTAATAAAAGCAAAGTGGCTGCATAGAATATATATATTTAGTTACTTACGGCATGAACAGCAAGAGTCAGCTCTTGAGGAACCAAAAGTAGCAGTAGATGTGGTTCTGCCCTGTAAAGAAATGTAAGTAATGAACAGAAGTTACCCAGTTAAAAGTCTCATCTTGTGCAGTACCCCAATGATTCCCCCAGTGACTGCCCCAATGATTCCCCGATGATGTGCCCCAATGACTCCCCCGTCACTGCTCCATGACGTGCCCCAATGAATACCCCAATGACGTCCCCCAATAACTGCCCCAATGACGTGTCCCAATGACTCCCCCAATGACGTGGCCCAATGATGTCCCCCAATGACATCCCTAATGAGGTCCCCCAATGACGTGTCCCAATGACTCCCCCAATGACGTCCCCCAATAACTGCCCCAATGACGTGTCCCAATGACTCCCCAAATGACGTGTCCCAATTATGTCCCCCAATGACATCCCTCAATGACTTCCCTAATGACGTCCCCCAATGATGTCCCCCAATAACTGCCCCAATGACGTGTCCCAATGACTCCCCCAATGATGTGTCCCACTGACTCCCCCAATTACGTGTCCCAATGATGTCCCCCAATGACATCCCTCAATGACTTCCCTAATGACGTCCCCCAATGACGTTCCCAATGATTCCCCCAATAACTGCCCCAATGACGTCCCTCAATGACTGCCCCAATGATTTGTCCCAATGACTCCCCCAAAGACGTGCCCCAATGATGTCCCCCAATAACTGCCCCAATGACGTCCCTCAACGATGTCCCCCAATGACATCCCTCAATGATGTGCTCCAATGACATGTCCCAATGACTCCCCCAATGACATACCCCAATGACGTACCCCAATGACGTGCCCCAATGACGTCCCTCAATGACTGCCCCAATGACGTGTCCCAATGACTCCCCCATATCACGTGCATGCGACTTGCATGTTTCCGGTACTCACTGATTCCACAGACAGAGCTAACCATGAACACTACACAAGGCGACTAATTGTATTAATTAAATTGTGACGGGCTAGATAAGCCTATTCCTGGGACACAGGGCTAACATTCCTTTATCAAAATGAACTAATAAGAAACGGGACATTCGTTATTCCCTACTGCAGCATTACACATTTAAAATTGTAATTTCAGAACCAGAACAACCTCTATGGGGAAATTGCATTTTGCCAGAATATAATAAATTAAAGGAGAACTTAACCTGAAAAAAACTAGACCTGACAGTAATTGCAGTATGTACATGGAAGAAAGTAGCCTGCCACTGTTTTAGAAAGCCTTGGTTTTTAGGGGATGCTGGGAGTTTTAGTTATACAACATCCCTGATTTATGTAATTACCTCCCCATCACACACGGCCCCCATCCTCTACAACTCCAACCCTGGATGGATAAAACAAAATGTATTTTTCTGTTCCACGCCCAGTTACAGTCCCAACCCCACAAACAGCCAACGGTAAAAGTTGTACCCTACTACACACAGCTTGTGACAGTCTGTACCCCACACAAACACACAGTCTGAGCTACAATGTCAATATACAATATCTATTAAGTACCTGGGTACGTAGAACTGTGCTTATTCCTTAAATATTGTGACTTTTCTGTCACACACCTGACTAACAATGGAGTCCATGTTTCAGCGTGTCGTCTATTTTAATAAGGAGTTTTTTTTTTTTGCAATAAGTTTCAATAAAATTATTTTTGTAATTTTCTGTGCCTTGTCTGGGTGTAGCGCTATTAATACAGGATTCTGTTAAAATTCTCTCTTTTTTACAGTGCCTATCCCACACAAATACACAGTCTGAGGTACAGTCCCTATAACACACACAGTCTGAGGTACAGTCCCTATAACACACACAGTCTGAGGTACAGTCCCTATAACACACACAGTCTGAGGTACAGTCCCTATAACACACACAGTCTGAGGTACAGTCAATATAACACACACAGTCTGAGGTACAGTCCCTATAACACACACAGTCTGAGGTACAGTCAATATAACACACACACAGTCTGAGGTACAGTCAATATAACACACACACAGTCTGAGGTACAGTCCCTATAACACACACAGTCTGAGGTACAGTCAATATAACACACACAGTCTGAGGTACAGTCAATATAACACACACAGTCTGAGGTACAGTCAATATAACACACACAGTCTGAGGTACAGTCCCTATAACACACACAGTCTGAGGTACAGTCAATATAACACACACAGTCTGAGGTACAGTCCCTATAACACACACAGTCTGAGGTACAGTCCCTATAACACACACAGTCTGAGGTACAGTCCCTATAACACACACAGTCTGAGGTACAGTCAATATAACACACACAGTCTGAGGTACAGTCCCTATAACACACACAGTCTGAGGTACAGTCCCTATAACACACACAGTCTGAGGTACAGTCAATATAACACACACAGTCTGAGGTACAGTCAATATAACACACACAGTCTGAGGTACAGTCCCTATAACACACACAGTCTGAGGTACAGTCCCTATAACACACAGTCTGAGGTACAGTCTCTATAACACACACAGTCTGAGGTACAGTCCCTATAACACACAGTCTGAGGTACAGTCTCTATAACACACACAGTCTGAGGTACATTCCCTATAACACACACAGTCTGAGGTACAGTCCCTATAACACACACAGTCTGAGGTACAGTCAATATAACACACACAGTCTGAGGTACAGTCAATATAACACACACACAGTCTGAGGTACATTCCCTATAACACACACAGTCTGAGGTACAGTCCCTATAACACACACAGTCTGAGGTACAGTCAATATAACACACACAGTCTGAGGTACAGTCAATATAACACACACAGTCTGAGGTACAGTCAATATAACACACACAGTATGAGGTACAGTCAATATAACACACACAGTATGAGGTACAGTCAATATAACACACACAGTCTGAGGTACAGTCAATATAACACACACAGTCTGAGGTACAGTCAATATAACACACTCTGAGGTACAGTCAATATAACACACAGTCTGAGGTACAGTCAATATAACACACAGTCTGAGGTACAGTCAATATAACACACACACAGTCTGAGGTACAGTCCCTATAACACACAGTCTGAGGTACAGTCAATATAACACACACACAGTCTGAGGTACAGTCAATATAACACACACACAGTCTGAGGTACAGTCCCTATAACACACACAGTCTGAGGTACAGTCAATATAACACACACACAGTCTGAGGTACAGTCAATATAACACACACACAGTCTGAGGTACAGTCCCTATAACACACACAGTCTGAGGTACAGTCAATATAACACACACACAGTCTGAGGTACAGTCCCTATAACACACACAGTCTGAGGTACAGTCAATATAACACACACAGTCTGAGGTACAGTCCCTATAACACACAGTCTGAGGTACAGTCTCTATAACACACACAGTCTGAGGTACAGTCCCTATAACACACAGTCTGAGGTACAGTCTCTATAACACACACAGTCTGAGGTACAGTCCCTATAACACACACAGTCTGAGGTACAGTCAATATAACACACACAGTCTGAGGTACAGTCAATATAACACACACAGTCTGAGGTACATTCCCTATAACACACACAGTCTGAGGTACAGTCCCTATAACACACACAGTCTGAGGTACAGTCCCTATAACACACACAGTCTGAGGTACAGTCAATATAACACACACACAGTCTGAGGTACAGTCAATATAACACACACACAGTCTGAGGTACAGTCCCTATAACACACACAGTCTGAGGTACAGTCAATATAACACACACACAGTCTGAGGTACAGTCCCTATAACACACACAGTCTGAGGTACAGTCAATATAACACACACAGTCTGAGGTACAGTCCCTATAACACACAGTCTGAGGTACAGTCTCTATAACACACACAGTCTGAGGTACAGTCCCTATAACACACAGTCTGAGGTACAGTCTCTATAACACACACAGTCTGAGGTACAGTCCCTATAACACACACAGTCTGAGGTACAGTCAATATAACACACACAGTCTGAGGTACAGTCAATATAACACACACAGTCTGAGGTACATTCCCTATAACACACACAGTCTGAGGTACAGTCCCTATAACACACACAGTCTGAGGTACAGTCAATATAACACACACAGTCTGAGGTACAGTCAATATAACACACACAGTCTGAGGTACATTCCCTATAACACACACAGTCTGAGGTACAGTCCCTATAACACACACAGTCTGAGGTACAGTCAATATAACACACACAGTCTGAGGTACAGTCAATATAACACACACAGTCTGAGGTACAGTCAATATAACACACACACAGTCTGAGGTACAGTCAATATAACACACACAGTCTGAGGTACATTCCCTATAACACACACAGTCTGAGGTACAGTCAATATAACACACACAGTCTGAGGTACAGTCAATATAACACACACAGTCTGAGGTACAGTCCCTATAACACAAAGTCTGAGGTACAGTCAATATAACACTCTCTGAGGTACAGTCTATATAACACACACTGTCTGAGGTACAGTCAATATTAAACACACAGTTTCTGTCAGTGTGACTCTTTGTCCTCCCTGTTTCCCTCTCCTTTTCTCCAGTCCTACCCCCCTCTCAGTTTTACCCCCGGGGAGGAGGTCACGTGAGCAGGGGGCGGGGACCGCCCTTGTCTGCCAAAAAAAAAAAAAAAAAAGCCATTTTGAGAGAGAGAGAAAGAGAGAAAAAGGGAACATGTTATGTATTTATTTGTATAAACTGATCTGCACATGAGGAGAGAGGCGGAAGGAGCGAGTGAGTGAGAGGGAGAGGAAATAGTCCCAGACACAGAGGAGGAAGCGGAGGAGCAGCAGGTAAGGAGTGAGGAGAGGGGGATGTATAAGGATCATTCTCTGCTGGATGTATAATTAATGGGGCGCGGGTGCCTTTAAACCGATGTTTTGGGGAGAAGCCGAGTGACCCCAGTGTCTGGCTCTGTAGTACAAACACTTGCGCCAATGAGGAGGATGTTGTGCGCGAGGAGAATTTCCCAACACCCCCCTCTCGTCTTCTGTGGCTCAGTCTGTGGCCTGCGCTTTGGAGGGAACCGTGGCGTGTGCCAATGTCTCCTGGGGGGGAGTCAGGTGCCAGTCACTGTGTGTGTGTCTAGAGACATGAGTATGGCTGCCACACAGACTCCTCCAGCATCTGTCACTTTAGTCACTGACCTCTCCTGACACACCAACACCCCCTCCTCTAGTGCAATTAGGGGTGACACCTTTTATGGAAAAAACACCTTCCTATTTATTCATCTCATTTCCCTCTAAATAACATTGGGATCAACCATCATTATTAGCGGCCACCCCCCTCAGCTGCAGTGGTACATCCTGCTCTCTGTGTGGAGACTCCTCTGTGTGTGTATTTATATATATATAATACACAAAAGCCTTGAATATCCTGTAAATTATATCCTTATAAACGGTGAGTAGTGATGTCATCAGTTATAAACGGTGAGTAGTGATGTCATTTCTGTCACATGACTCACTAAAATTTGTGTATTATAATAAATAAAGTACCCCCAGTTGTAAAATATGAGGATATTAGAAGTTACCTCGGAGTTCCATGACCTGTATAAAAACACTCGGCCTTCGGCCTCGTGTTTTTATATGGTCATGAAACTCCTCGGTAACTAATAATATCCTTATATTTTACAAGAGGGGGTACTTTATTCACTATATATATGTGTGTGTATTTTACTGTATATATGTGTGTGTGTATTATATAATAAATAAAGTACCCCCTCTTGTAAATTATAAGGATATTATAGTCACCAAGGAGTTCCCTGACCATATTCAGCTTGTTTTTATATACAGGTCGTGGAACTCCGAGGTAACTTCTAATATCCTCATATTTTGCAACTGGGGGTACTTTATTTATTATAATACACACGTTTCAGTGAGTCGTGTGACAGAAATGACATCACTACACACCGTTTATAACTGATGACATCAGAACTCACCGTTTATAAGAGGTTTTAGTTGCCCTTTAAATAATGCTTAATAAAAAGGGAGCCCCAGTTTCTCTATAAAAATAAGAAAAGCACCGCAAGGTAATTAAAGGCATTGGGGTGTATTATCTCTGAGCTTGACACATACTGTTCCAAAAATCTGCCTCCAATAAGGATTAATTATATCTTAGTTGGGATCAAGTACAAGCTACTGTTTTATTATTACACAATAAAGGGAAATATATATACAGGTATGGGACCTGTTATCCAGAATGCTGGGGCCTGGGGTTTTCCCGGATGACAGATCTTTCTGTGATTTGGATCTCCATAGCTTTAGTCTAGCAGAAAATCATATAAACATGAAATAAAGCCAATAGGCTGGTTTTGCTTCCAATAAGGATTAATTATATCTTAGTTGGGATCAAGTACAAGCGACTGTTTTATTATTACACAGGAAAAGGAAATAATTTTTTAAAAATTTGGATCTATGGGAGACGGCCTTTCCATAATTCGGAGCTTTCTGGATAAGGGGCTTCCGAATAAGGGACCCGTTGGTTAGTTCTTCTATACACATACATATAGACATATCAAAAAGCTAAAGGAATGAACTAGATAATAAAATGTATAATGTCTGGTAGGGATAAGTGAATCTTTTCAACGTGTTCGACCATGAAAACATTTTTTGCCGCGCCTCATAGACTTTAATGCATTTTGCCAAATTTTCACCGGCGGCAAATTTTTGGCAAAGCAAAATGGGTGAAATTCACCCAACCCGTAATTGCCCAGGTGCTGAATTTGAGACCTTTAGAAAGGTTCCTAGAGAATGAGCTTTTTTGCAATGATAGATATAATGTATGTAGTGCAGCCCCTTCTCTAATCTATTAAAGGACAAGTAAAGGAGAATCACTGGGGAGCTTGTGGGCAGTGATACCAGTCACTTACCTGCTGCTGCTCCTCTTCTTAAAAACAAAATGCACCAACATGGAATATTGAGGAAAGCCCAACTCATTTTCATCCATGTATTTGATGGGCCAATATGATTCCCACTTAGTTAAAAAGGTCACAATTAGCTTGTGTATAGTGGGCCCATATAGTGTATAAAGGCCCAGAAGGTCGGTGACCCATAAATTACCCACAATTACAAACATCACGTGGCAGTTCAGCTTTGTGCCTTATCCGTGGGTTATTGTTTGTGTACAGGTCCAACCTCACAGTATAAGGGCAGAGACACACGCTCAGATTTGGGGAGATTAGTCACCCCGGCAACAAATCTCCTCTTCTTTGGGCGACTAATCTCCTCGAACTTCCTTCCCCTGCCTTCCCATCGGCTAGAATGTAAATCGCTGGCGGGATGGCACTCCGAGTGCTTCATTTTCCAAAGTCACCTGAAGTTTTCACTTCGGGCGACTTCGAAAAACGAAGCTCTCACAGTGCCATCCCGCCGGCGATTTACATTGTAGCCAGTTTGGGGCCCCGAAGAAGAGGAGATTTGTCGCCGGGCGACTAAGCTCCCTGAATCTGACCGTGTGTCTCTGCCCTAAGAAGATCACATAGAGAACCACTCAACCTAATTTATTAATCTTGTGATATAGACCAGATATAGTCCAGGTATGTAGATAGTCCAGATAGATATGTCCATAGTGTGATGAAGGCCCCTGGTTGTTTATGGGCCGTATTGACTCCAGGTTGGGCCACCCTTGACCAAGTAGGCAGCCTACTGGCCCATGAATGGGGATAGACGTATGGCCACCTCAATCATTATATAAATGTCCAGTATTAGAGGAAAATATCATTGGGGACACCATGGTGATCAAATATGTCAACATGTTTGGCAGCCCACCAATGGATCTACTACACCTTAAGTCTACAGTTGTGGCTTTTAGGTCTACCCTAGTGAATGTTCCTGGATTCCACTAACAATAAGACTGCAAATTGACTTTGCCTGACACACACACACACGTCTAGGTTGCAAAGCTGCCCATGAGGCTTCCCAGATAGGGTTGGCACTTTTTCTGGAAAAAAATAACGGTCTTCCTATATTCTTGCCTTTTTCTCCTGTTAATAACATTGGCATCAAGCATCATTTTTACCGGCCCGGTGGCAACCCTATTCCCAGATCATGTCCTCGACTACCTTGGCCAGATGCCTCCTCTCCATAGACATTATCCTTGTACTTAGCTTGGGGCTCCTCATAACCTACTGCTTCTATGGGGAAAATTCCTTGAAGATAACCCATCGTTCTGAATAAATATATCATTATAAGGGATACTGTCACGGGAAAACGTGTTTTGTTTTCAAACACATCAGTTAATAGTGCTGCTCCAGCAGAATTCTGCACTGAAATCCATTTCTCAAAAGAGCAAACTGATCTTTTTTATATTTAATTTAAAATCTGACATGGGGCTCGACATATTGTAAGTTTCCCAGCTGCCCCCAGTCATGTGACTTGTGCTCTGATAAACTACAGTCACTCTTTACTGCTGTACTGCAATTTGGACTGATATCACCCCCAGCAGCCTAACAACAGAACAATGGGAAGGTAACCAGATAGCAGCTCCCTAACACAAGATAACAGCTGCCTGGTAGATCTAAGAACAGCACTCAATAGTAAAATCCAGGTCCCACTGAGACACATTCAGTTACATTGAGTAGGAGAAACAACAGGCTGCCAGAAAGCAGTTCCATCCTAAAGTGCTGGCTCTTTCTGAAATCACATGACCAGGCAAAATGACCTGAGATGCACCTACACACCAATATTACAACTAAATACACTTGCTGCTTCAGGAATGAAGTTTTATATTATTTGCAGTGTGAATAGTGACATTTAGATATAAAAACGACAGAATAATGACAGAATAATGTGTATCCAGACACCAGTGGAAGTTTATTCTATGATTCTATGGAGCTCGGTCCTTAGTCATGGCACTTGTTTCCATTTCCCCGAGAGCAGCTGACATGTTTATGGCACCGTATTCCCTACGGAGACTTTAGTCCTAGCGGTGCAGCTAATGGATCTCCGTAGGGAAGACTTTCACCCGCCTTCATTAGTGCTGTAAGATCAGCCTTTCAGCCGACTAATTTAATAGAGAGGAAGCAATAGGAATAGTAAACAAATTAGTCGCCCGAAGAAGAAGTGATTTGTCGCTGGGCAACTAATCTCCCCAAATAGCAGCATGTGTCTCTGTCCTAAAGGGCAGCTAAATACCAGATATAAAAACCGCCAGTCAGTTTAAAGGACAGAGCAATCATTGAGGGTGCCCAATGGGAAGAAAGTTAGTGGCCAACCCAGCAGCAGCTTTATATTGGGCCAGTCTGGGGGTCTTCGGTCCTTTGTGCAATGGAATTGCCCGAGCCGTTTTGAATCTCAGTCCAGATACGTTATCGGATGTATAAATAAAGAAATAAACAACGGTTTAAGGCGCTATCCTTTAAAAAAAAAAATCGTTAATCAAAAATAAAGAGAAAAAGAAAATTATAAAGAGGTCTTGCACCAGGACAACCCCCCAGTAGAAAGGTCGCCAATCAATTTTTTTAGTGGGATGAGACTCATTACTAGTAAAGCAGTAGCCCAAAAAGACTTTATTAGGACATGCATAAAGGGGCCATACACGGGCAGATAAAGCTGCCGATATCAGTGGACCAATTTGACAGCTTATCTGCCCGTGGGGCTTCCGACGGGTCTTCCCGATCGATATCTGGCCACGATATCGATCGGGAAGGTTTGATTTTTAACCGACCCATCGGAGCCCCTTGGCACATCGTAATTCGATCGTTCTGCCATACAGCCGAACGTCCGAATTACCCCCGATATAGCCATGCCGATAGTGGCATATCGGGGAAAGATCCGCTCGTTTGGCGATGTCTTTGATTCTATGGCCACCTTAAAGCTTATGTACAGTGTACCCTACTACAGTCTTTTTAACTTAAAGGGATACTGTCATGGGAAAAACATTTTTTTTCAAGATGAATCAGTTATTAGTGCTGCTCCAGCAGAATTCTGCACTGAAATCCATTTCTCAAAAGAGCAAATGGATTTTTTTATATTCAATTTTGAAATCTGACATGGGGCTAGACATTTTGTCAATTTCCCAGCTGCCCCCAGTCATGTGACTTGTGCCTGAACTTTAGGAGAGAAATGCTTTCTGGCAGGCTGCTGTTTTTCCTTCTCAATGTAACTGAATGTGTCTCAGTGGGACCTGGATTTTACTATTGAGATGTTGTTCTTAGATCTACCAGGCAGCTGTTATCTTGTTTTAGGGAGCTGTTATCTGGTTACCTTCCCATTGTTCTGTTGTTAGGCTGCTGGGGGGGGGGAAAGGGAGGGAGGTGATATCACTCCAACTTGCAGTACAGCAGTAAAGAGTGATTGAAGTTTATCAGAGCACAAGTCACATGACTGGGGGCAGCTGGGAAATTGACAATATGTCTAGCCCCATGTCAGATTTCAAAATTGAATATAAAAAAATCTGTTTGCTCTTTTGAGAAATGGATTTCAGTGCAGAATTCTGCTGGAGCAGCACTATTAACTGATTTGTTTTGAAAAAAAAATTTTTCCCCATGACAGTATCCCTTTAACAATACTTGGGCTACTGCTTTACTAGTAGTCTCGTCCCACTTTGAATCCTCGTTATGAGATGTCCCTAATAATGTTTTTATTTTGGGGCAGAGCCAAGTGTTTTAATTTCTGTACAAGAACTGAAAGCATTCTGTCGAGTTGTTGGCACAGCCCTGTGTGTGGAATGGAACCTTTCCAGTAATTAGAAATGAATGATCTTTCTCTCTCTCGTACGACTGGGCTTGCACTTCGGTGCCTGCTGGAAACTGTCTCACAAGAGGACAATTCCCAGACTACAGGCTCTCCTTTATATTTTAATAATGAATGGGTTGGAATGAAAGGCTAGGGTCACATGGGGTTGGGGAAATAAGTTCATCCACCAGACATCGTTGATATATAATTGTAATCAATGGGAAGCTCTCTGCCTGTGTGTTCATATAGTTGGAGTATTTCTAGTGATTACAGGACATACGAGAATACAAACACCGATATAACCCTGCCCAAGGCTCCCACACATTGCCCATTTGGGGGTGACCCAGTGGAGCGGTTTATGGTAGAGTCCTGCAGCGGGTCGGGTAACCTGTGGGTTGCGGGTAGAAACTTTTGGGTGCGGGTATAGACGTGGGTCGGCAGTTCTGTAGGTTTGTGGGTCAGGTTGCGGGTCTTCTTCTTCTTCTTTTTTCTGATCACACCTTCTTCTAATGATGTCACTTCCGGGTTTACAATAACAGTATTTCCTGTTTCGTGATGGTCAGCGGGTTGCGGATAAGGCACTTGCTGGTCGGGCAGGGGGTCCAAGCAGGTTGCGGGTCCAGGCTTCAAAAATTGGGATCTACTGGTCATCGCCTCGGGATCAAATGGTGCACAGTATAAACATTATCAGCAGACGATCACATTTCCAATTGCTTTGTTCCTTCGCTGTCCGTCTTTCTCAGTCCTAAATCCTCCTCTTTGTAAAGTTTCCCCCGGCAAGATGCATCGTACGACGCGGATCAAGATGACGGAGCTGAACCCACACTTGATGTGCGCTCTCTGCGGAGGATACTTCATTGATGCCGCAACCATTGTGGAGTGTCTGCATTCCTGTAAGTCGGATATTTAATTCTGTGTACCTCTTGCCCCGACCCTTATCTCTGGATACACTATTGGGCAAATTCACTAAGCGCCGAACTCTAGCGTTAATTCGCTAGCGTTTGGCATTTTCGTTACTGCGCAAATTCACTAACGAACGCTGGCGTAGATTCCCTAGTGTAACTTCGCACCCTTACGCCTGGCGAATTTTCGCTACGGACGTAACTACGCAAATTCACTAACGCGCGCAGTGTACTGAACGCTACCTTTTACGCTAGACTTCCTTCGCCACCTCAGACCAGTCGAAGCGCAATAGAGTAGATAGGGATAGCTTCAAAAAAAGTCAAAATTTTTTCTAAGTCCCAAAAAACGCTGGCGTGTTTTCTACATTATGGGTGATAGGCTGAAAAAGATCGAAACATTTTCTGGGGCTCCCCTCCTTCCCCCCTACATTTCCTGACTCATGGCAACTTACCTAGACAGTGGGCACATGTGTAGGGCAAAATAACATTTTTATTTGATGTTTTGAAGGTTTTCTAGGCATTTGTAGTGCTGATACGTATTCCTCCATTGAAATTTGAATTTGGCGCCGTATGCAAATTAACCTTCGCTAGCGTAACTTCGCTTCACTTAGCCAATCAACGCTAGCGCAACTTCACAATCTTACGCTACCCCTGTGCGCAACTTCGGATTTTAGTGAATTTGCGGAGCACGGGCGAAACTACGCCTGGCGAAGTGCGGCAAAGTTGCGCCTGGCGCAACTACGAATCTTAGTGAATTTGCCCCCATGCTGTCTCTCAGCAACTCCCTTCCCATCCGTCTCCTCTCTGACACTTCTTCCTTGGTTTGTCCAAACGATGTCTCCTGTCCCTTTTAAGAAAAAAAGTTCCTCCTCTGATGACCCCCGCTATTCTTCTTAATGGCCCATTCTGACACTTGGTCTGTTGTTGGCCACCCCTGAGATACATGGAATCGCCCCATGTCCCAAGAAGTGTGACCCTATTTCCACTAATTGTGTCTCTTTTCTCCTGCAGTCTGTAAGACCTGTATCCTGCGATACCTGGAAGCACACAAATTCTGCCCCATGTGTGACTCGCAGGTCCATAAAGGACGTCCCCTCCTCAGTATCAGGTGAGAAACATCAGGAACTAACGGGAGGGAGAGCAAAGCTAAATGGGTTATAGTAAGCTTTATCAGAAAGGTCTATCTATATAAATATACCAGTAAACCCTCAAGTCAAAAGAAACAGCACATTTCTTTCCTTCTATTGTGTACTCATGGGCTTCTGTATCAGACTAACTGTTTTCAGCTTAAACCTCCAGGGCTAGGGCTTGAGCATGCTCAGTTTGTTCCTCTCCCCCTCCCTGCTGTAATCTGAGCCCAGAGCTATGAGTGAGCAGGGAGAGACTCAGGCAGGAAGTGATGTCACACCAAGCTAATATGGCAGCTGCTATCCTAAACAAACAAAGAGCTGTTTACTCAGATATGGTAAAGCGTTCTGCAGAATAAATATAGTGTTATAGCTTGCACTATTATGGCTAATCTATTGGCAATAAACTGCTTTGGTAGCTTTCCTTCTCCTTTAAATGGGGAATAATGTCCCTGCGTTGTACAACAAGAAGTCTATGAGATCCATGAGTGTATAAAGTCACAAGGCCACACACCATGTATATTAATAGAGGTCATGGGACACAAGTGACATCACTAAGCACCAGTTATAAGGATATATATAGCGGGTTACATTTTTGTATTCTACGTGTGTTTTTCATTTTATCTACATGTTTTGTTGGTTCAGGTCAGACAAGACACTGCAGGACATTGTGTATAAACTCGTCCCAGGACTCTTCAGAGGTGAGTACAGACTAATACACATGGGTTTATATACAGTAGAGGGGCAATGCAAACTGATGCACAGTAAGGCACACGGGGATGGATCCTGACTTTGAAACTACTACCTGGTTAATGGGGCGGTGAAGCCTTAGCAACCAGATAGAAGTTGAAATTCAAGGCCACGGATCACAGAAGCAAATAAATGCAAATATCTCAAAGTCATAAAAAATTAATACTGATTGCAGATTTTTTTTAAATGTGGAGGGGCCGGGGACTACTATACAGCAGACTGTGCAGTCCTAGGCCCCCTTGGGGTTGCAATTGTGAGGAACTTGCCTGGTGGTCTAATGGGGGTGCAGCAGGAATGCCCCCCGCGTCTGGCTTCTTCAGTGTAATCTCGCACTGTTCTTCCGGGTTCAAACGCTCGATTATCTTTGTTATTATTTGGAGCAAGACGTGAAGTCATTGCGAATTGGCACAAAGTTCAAATATATAAAGGGCTCCTTGCCTTATGTTTATGGCCCGACGTACTGATACCAACGGATCTGCCAGGGATTATTAGGGAAACGAGAGGTGAGCCCTTTAGGCAGGACTAGGGATGGGCGAATTTTTTCGGCTTGTTTCGACGTGGAAATTGCGCCCATAGACTTGAATGGGTGTCAGCGAATTTTTGTTGAATCAAATTGGGTCAAATTCGCCCATCCCTAGGCAGGAGCTGATGCTGTGCTGTCAGAAGAAGGACGGAGAGAGCGAAGACCAGGACAGAGCAGCAAAGAATCAAGAACAGACTGGAGTGGGAAGAAGTGGGTGAAGACGGAACTGGACTGGTCTACATCGAGCACTGTGGCACTGACCCTAGCTCTTGTTCTGCTCTGCCTCCTGTCCTGATTTCTACTGTTTCCTAGTTCTTGTTTCATCCTTGTCCTGTTCTGTCTTCGCCTGCTTCTTCCCACTCCAGTCTGTTCTTGATTCTTCGCCGTCCTGTCCTGCTCCGTCCTGTCCTGCTCCGTCCTGTCCTGGTCTTGGATCTCTCCGTCCTCTCCTGTTGGCACATCTCCTGCCTAAATGATTCACCTCTCTCCCTAATAATCCCTGACTGCAGATTCTGCTGGATGGCAGTTTCTCCACTGGCAGAAAGAACAGTAGAAGGAGGCGTCCGAAACATAAACTAGTGCTGTAAGTCTTGCCCTATTTTAAAGGGAAACCAAACTCCCCTACTAATACTTAATGGATCAGTGAAGAAAACACCTGCCCATCCCCCTTAACTACCAACTTTCCCCTCTAAAATTAATCCAATGTCACCTAATAAGTACAAATTAGCACTGCAGGCTGCATAACATCCGTTCCCATTCTGGACTGCACTGACTGATGAGCAGGAACATGAACAAACCCAAAAGGTACTGTGTGTTACTTGTCCTTATCAGCCTGGGACCCCATTCATTGTCCCCAATTTCTCTCTTATGCAGATGAGATGAAGAGGAGACGGGACTTCTATGCTTCTTACTCACGTTCAAAGGGTAAGTTACATTACAGGGAAAGTCTGTCTTGAAATCTACAATCTAAGCAACGTTGCAGTTGGCCGTTCGCCAACAATGATTAAGGCAAATGACTCGTTTAAGTCACTCCTAAAAGTGGCAGTTGCTAAAACCAATCGATCTAATAAACCAATCTGATCCACAGACAACTCAAGCTCCGAGCAAGGGCAGAAGGTGTCAGAGTCCGGAGAGGCTCCAGTTCAACAAGAGGAGAATATCAGTCTGTCCATCCAGTTTTCTGAGGATGCCAGGTAAGGCCAAACCATAGACTCCCTTGATCCTTATTATATCACATGGCACCCTAGTGTAATGGGAATATCACAGGTGGTACATGCCAGTCTTCCTACAGCCTTTGCTTGGAGACCATTCAGGTTTTGGACATCTGTAAAAATGGTTGAAATTCTACAAAATCTGTGGGGAGAGCCCAAGTTGGCTCACCAAGTGCCATTAAGGTATAGATGTCAAGTTCACTGTTGCAGCCAATGAAAACCTTAGTGAAAGTATAAATGTTGTTCATGTTGTTTCCTTTGCCAGGGACGAGTTACAAGACCCGGTGGAAAGTGAAGATTTAGAAAAGGTGAGAAAGGTCAAATATAACAGAAGGAGGAAATATAGATTTAAGCACTTAAGCTGTTAAGAGCAGAAACACACGTGGAGATTCGGGGAGATTAGTCGCCTGGCAACAAATCCTCTTCTTCCTGGGGCGACTAATCTCCCCACAATGCCTTCCCGCCGGCTAGAATCTAAATAGCCGGGGGGGGGAGCACCTGAAGTGCTTCGTTTTCTAAAGTCGCCCAAAGTTAGGGTTGCCACCTGCCCGGTATTTTACCAGCCTGGCCAGTAAAAATTTTGCTTGATGCCAATGTTATAAATACGGAAAAACTGCAAGAATAGAGGAAGGCCGGTATTTTTTTTCCAGAAAAGGTTGCAACCCTACCCAAAGTTTCCTCATGAGGAAATTTCGGGCGACTTTGGAAAAGAAAGCGCTCAGAGTGCCATCCCGCCAGCGATTCATATTCCAGCCGGTGAAAAGGCATTGTGGGGAGATTAGTCGCCCGAAGAATCTCCACTTGTGAAAAAATAAAAACATACCAGTACATTATACTCATTTAGATATAGAAGAATTGTTTCAGGCTGATTTATTGAATATTTCTGCAAAAACCCCTAATAATCCCTCCCTTCTCTTCCACTTGCTGCTCCCTGAATTCCCAGGCTGTGCACTCAGCTCACTGCACTGTAGGACAGGAACCAATCAGCAGCTAGCAGGACCTGATAGGGAACTGAAGCCTGTCTGTGCTTGTGTGAATGCAGGGCTGTGATTGGCTGTCCCCTCCTAGACACGCCCACCCCTCATTTGAAACAGTGACCAGAGAACATCTATAAGGAGCTCCAATAAAGGGGCTATTTTTAAAGATAATATTAATTTTTAGCAGCATGTAAAAGCGACACCATATATTACTTATAATTGGCTACACAATTAGGCTTTTTTCATTTATCCTGTATGTCTCCTTTAAGATCAGTGCAGTAAATAGATTCAAGGCATTGCACTAACCCCAGGCATGCAGAAGCAGACAACTACAAACATCTCTATTCCAGCCACTAGTTACTCACTCTCACCACGTTCATGTTCTGGTGTCTGTGGGAACATAGTTTTGGGTTGGACTCCTGTCAGTACATAGCACTGTTAGAGGCACATTTATCAAAGGTCGAATTTCGAATTCATTTAAACTCGAATAAATTTGAATATACTCGAGTAAAACGCAGACAGATTTTACAGAATCAGAAACACGAATCAAATTCGACTAAACTTTAATGTCAGGAAGGCTAGTAATGTTCAAATTGGTCCCTGGACCTCTACGTGAAGTCTGCAGGTTTTAGGTGGGCGAATAGTCGAATTTGAGTTTTTAAAGGGCCACGGTGTGATATCAATTAAAATTTGAATCGAGTTTGGATTATTCACAATTCGAATTTGACAGTTTAGACCATAAAAATTTTTTCAATTGTAATGGGGCAAATTTCTTACCAGCCATTTTTCTCAATCAGAGGAACAGTCTGCGATTCCTGCGCTGCCCGGCTGCCATGACCGTTACGCATCTCGCCAAATTCTTACAGAACAAGATGGACGTTCCCAGCAAATACAAGGTAGGACACAATGAATGTATTCGTCCCCCACTTCCTAAATCAGGGGGCAAATATCCTGAGGTTGTACCATAACCCCAGCGAGGATGCTGGGAGCTGTAGTTGAGTAACAGCTGGACTCCCAAGGTTTGTTATCTGTGTCCCAAGTGATTGCACTCTCCCAAGTCAACACATTGCTTTTTTCAGGTTGAAATTCTGTACGAGGAGGAGCCACTGAAGGACTATTACACACTTATGGACATAGCGTATATCTACCCTTGGGGACGGGTAAGTAACTGGCAGCTTATTTGCCCTGGGAGAGGGCGTGACTCTTTAGTCACATGGGTCTTTATTTTATGTTATTAAAGGGGAACTATCACAAACATTTAAATTATAATAAGCTATATCATACTGAAGAAACTTTCTAAATCCAATCAATTAAATATTTTGAAATAATCAAGTTCATCTTTACTATTCCTCTTGCTTCGCATAAGTTTCTCTTCATTCTCTCTTCATGCAGCAGTTGGGTGTCAGATATTCATTGACAGTTAGATCCAATATATCTTATAGGGGGGCTCCTTTCCTAGCAGATGAATTAGAGCTCACTCAAATAATTGATTCCAGTACAAACAAAATAACTGCCTTTTGCACAAATCCTGCATGTAGAGAGACATGATGTCTGGTGAGTTTAATAGAGTGAGCTCTAATACATCTTCTAGGCAAAAGGAGCCCCCCTATAAGATATATTGGATCTAACTGTCAATGAATATCTGACATCCAACTCCTGGAAGGAGAATGAAGAGAAACAGATGCTGAGAGGGGGATAGTGAAGATAAACTTGATTATGACATCAATGCCCATGTTTTGGTCCTGGCAGGGGTTGTATAGGAACGTGGGCAAACTTTACCTCGGTCTTGTCTGATGCCACCCACTGGGGTACACAAACGTCACTGGCAAATCTCCTGAGCAGCCTTTTCTCACTCACAGACAGGTCCTCTTCCGCTCAAGTATCGGGTCCAGCCTACGTGCAAGAGGTTGAGGTTTAGTTGCCCACGAAGCCTCCTGGATCTTAATCGTGGGATGACATCCGAGGGGGATTCCACCAGCGACAAAGCCAGCAGCCCCGCTCCTGTTCCTTCAACGTCATCTTCTCTCCCCAGCCCTGCGACCCCATGCCAAGGCTCCCCGAACCCCAACACTGAGCTCCCCCCATCCTCTGCCCTCCAAAACGGCCATTCTGCCAGCCGAGGCCGCAAGGTGGCTCTCAATGGAGTCCCTGGGCCTCCTCTCATCTGAAGAGCTTGTGCCTCTGCAGGTTTTTAAATATGTATATATATGTACATAGACAGAAGGACTTGGTTATTTTCTATGGACAAAACAAGAGTAATTTAATCCTGCCCATTACAGAATTCCTGTTTTTTTTTTGTTTTATAATTTATAAATAAAAGGGGTGCAGAGGCAAGAAACCTTTCCTGCTTGCCGATCTCCCCTTCCCATGGGATGAAGCTTGGACACATTCAGTTTTAACGGAGGACCCCCTGCTCAATGGGATTTTATTTTGGTGGAATTTGCAGGACACGTATGTGCTACAGTGGAATCCCCTTCTCTGTACTTTCCTTCACCCTCTTTAATAGTTTGTTCCCCTGATGTGGGTGGGATTTGGGGGGTGTCTCTTCCTGTGTATCCAAATAAAGTGATACAATGTGGTTTTTTTCCCCCTTAATCCTGCTATTTTAACATTGTTGTGTTCCAGGGAAATGCACCCTAGAGTATATATATACTCTAGGGTGTTTATATATATCTATCTATATCTATATATTGCATTTCTTTGTACCTGTAGGGAAGAGCTAAAGTCTGAGTTTCACAGGGAGGATTAGGATTCTATTGCAGGTTGCCATGGGGATGGGTACAAGCCAGGTACATAGATTCTATCTCACTCTACTTGCACCTGTGGGTGCTTTCTGCACAGCATTCACTAACAAAGGTGCAACTAGCCAGAGAGTTTATAGAGGGTACTTCCACTGCAATCAGAGGTAGGTTTATGTCTTTAAAGGAACAGTAAGCTAAACAAATAAGTGTTTTAAAGTAATAAAAATGTAATGCAGTGTTGCCCTGTATTGGTAAAACTGGTGTGTTTGCTTCAGAAACACTACTATAGTTTATATAAACAAGCTGCTGTATAGCCATGGGGGCAGCCATTCAAGCACAGGATACACAGTAGATAACAGATAAGTACTACTATAGTTTATATAAACAAGCTGCTGTGTAGCCATGGGGGCAGCCATTCAAGCACAGGATACACAGTAGATAACAGATAAGTACTACTATAGTTTATATAAACAAGCTGCTGTGTAGCCATGGGGGCAGCCATTCAAGCACAGGATACACAGTAGATAACAGATAAGTACTACTATAGTTTATATAAACAAGCTGCTGTCAAGCACAGGATACACAGTAGATAACAGATAAGTACTACTATAGTTTATATAAACAAGCTGCTGTGTAGCCACGGGGGCAGCCATTCAAGCACAGGATACACAGTAGATAACCGATAAGTACTACTATAGTTTATATAAACAAGCTGCTGTGTAGCCATGGGGGCAGCCATTCAAGCACAGGATACACAGTAGATAACAGATAAGTACTACTATAGTTTATATAAACAAGCTGCTGTGTAGCCATGGGGGCAGCCATTCAAGCACAGGACACACAGTAGATAACAGATAATTACTACTATAGTTTATATAAACAAGCTGCTGTGTAGCCATGGGGGCAGCCATTCAAGCACAGGATACACAGTAGATAACAGATAAGTACTACTATAGTTTATATAAACAAGCTGCTGTGTAGCCATGGGGGCAGCCATTCAAGCACAGGATACACAGTAGATAACAGATAAGTACTACTATAGTTTATATAAACAAGCTGCTGTGTAGCCATGGGGGCAGCCATTCAAGCACAGGACACACAGTAGATAACAGATAAGTACTACTATAGTTTATATAAACAAGCTGCTGTGTAGCCATGGGGGCAGCCATTCACACACAGAATACACAGTAGATAACAGATAAGTACTACTATAGTTCATATAAACAAGCTGCTGTGTAGCCATGGGGGCAGCCATTCAAGCACAGGATACACAGTAGATAACAGATAAGTACTACTATAGTTTATATAAACAAGCTGCTGTGTAGCCATGGGGGCAGCCATTCAAGCACAGGACACACAGTAGATAACAGATAATTACTACTATAGTTTATATAAACAAGCTGCTGTGTAGCCATGGGGGCAGCCATTCAAGCACAGGATACACAGTAGATAACAGATAAGTACTACTATAGTTTATATAAACAAGCTGCTGTGTAGCCATGGGGGCAGCCATTCAAGCACAGGATACACAGTAGATAACAGATAAGTACTACTATAGTTTATATAAACAAGCTGCTGTGTAGCCATGGGGGCAGCCATTCAAGCACAGGACACACAGTAGATAACAGATAAGTACTACTATAGTTTATATAAACAAGCTGCTGTGTAGCCATGGGGGCAGCCATTCACACACAGAATACACAGTAGATAACAGATAAGTACTACTATAGTTCATATAAACAAGCTGCTGTGTAGCCATGGGGGCAGCCATTCAAGCACAGGATACACAGTAGATAACAGATAAGTACTACTATAGTTTATATAAACAAGCTGCTGTGTAGTCATGGGGGCAGCCATTCAAGCACAGGATACACAGTAGATAACAGATAAGTACTACTATAGTTTATATAAACAAACTGCTGTGTAGCCATGGGGGCAGCCATTCAAGCACAGGATACACAGTAGATAACAGATAAGTACTACTATAGTTTATATAAACAAGCTGCTGTGTAGCCATGGGGGCAGCCATTCAAGCACAGGATACACAGTAGATAACAGATAAGTACTACTATAGTTTATATAAACAAGCTGCTGTGTAGTCATGGGGGCAGCCATTCAAGCACAGCATACACATCAGTTTTACCAGTGCAGGGCAACACTACGTGATATTTTCATTATTTTAAAAACCCCTTTCTTTTTTGGTGTTATGGTTCCATTAACTATATGGCCAGTTACGGGTCTCAATACTGCCCCCTTGAGCACATGTAGAACATGCACCCATCAGAAATAAGTCTGACTTCCTCTACATTTCTGTTTCCTCATGTTCAGAGGTTTTGTTTTCCTCTTTCGTCCCCCAAAACCTGAAATCAAAACATCAAGCAATGAGGCAAGCTTCAACAAAAATTGGACAGTTTTTATTTAAACAATGTAAAAAAAAAAAGAAATGTTGGGGCGACACACACCCTCTATTCTTGGACGGGAGGGAACAGAAGCAAATACATAAAGGTACATGTAGGTGGGACAGAAGGATAAAACCTGATTCTGCTTCCATCTTTGCTACATGTATCATTCATGTCATACAATAAAATTATTCCACATAAATTAGTACAAATTAAAAAACAAAAAGTTTACCTATATGCCATTAATATGTTTAAAAAGGTCCCCCTTGTTTCCATACGTTACCAGCCCAAGGCAGCCACAGTGCAAAGAAATCAATAACAATCTGTGCCTCAAAAGATGCCCCAGTAGCTCCCCATTCTGCTGATTCTCAGCTGCTGTCATTTACCGGAGCTTAGCGGGTCAATACATAATATACTGAATATTTAGAATATAACAGTCACAAAACAAGGCTGGCTAGTAATTAATTCAGTTTCTCATTACATGGCAGCTCAGAAACATCAACATTTAGTATAGAAATTTGCTTGGTTGTTTCTGATGACCCCTAAACTTAGTTTCTAACGGCAGCTCACTGAGCATGTGCAGTGCCACAGACAACCAAATCCAAGATGGCAGCTCCTGAGACAACTCTGAAGGGCTGGATCATTACAGGTATAGGGTAGGGGTACCCCTAAATCAGCACAGTAAATTCAATATATAAAACACAGCATCTCTAGCCAGAATCCCTCTCTACAACATACAAAAAAAGTTTGACGTTTAGATAAGTGCCCTGTGGGGATTGGATGTGAACATTCCTATTTCGGGTCTGAAAAACCAGGATTGAGGAATATTCAAATGAAATATTATTAGGGATGCACCGAATCCGGGATTCGGCCTTTGTCAGCAGGATTCGGATTCAGGCAAATGCTTCTACCCGGTCGAATTGAATCTGAATCCTAATTTGCATATGCAAATTAGGGTCAGGGAGGGAAATCACATTTTCCAAAACAAGGAAGGACATTCCCCCCACTAATTTGCATATGCAAATTAGGATTCAGAATCTTTCTTGAAGGATTCAGAGGTTCGGCCGAATCCAAAATAGTGGATTCGGTTCGGGATTCAGCCAGGATTTAGATTCAGCCGAATCCTTGTGCCTGGCTGAACTGAATCCTAATTTGCATATGTAAATTAGGGGAGGGAAATCACGTGACTTTTCGTCGCAAAAGAAGAATTTCCTTTCCTGCCCCTATTTTGCATATGCAAATTCGGGTTTGGTATTCTCAAATAGTGGATTCAGTGCATCCCTATGGATGTATCAGACTATTCCTATTGCTCAGCCGGAGGCTTTTATCATTACGGAGCAGCAAAATAACGTATGGGAATGGTGCAGGAAATATGAATATGATTAGTATGAAATGCATTATTAGTAATGGGGGTGGGTGTGGTTTTACTGGAGGGTATTTTTGGGCTAAATAATGACACATTTGGGCAACCATGCATAACCACTTGAATACCTGAGTTAAAGGGGAGGTTCACCTTCAAGTTAACTTTTATTATATTATAGAATGGCCAATTCTAAGTAGGGATGCACCGAATTCAGGATTCGTAAGCGGGCAAACCCTTCTGTGCGGCCGAACCAAATCCGAATTTGCATATGCAAATTAGGGGTGGGGAGGGAACTTGTGACTTTTTGTCACAAAACAAGGAAGTAAAAATTCCCACCCCTAATTTGCATATGCCGAATCTTTCACGAAGGATTCAGGGGTTTGGCCGAATAGTGGATTCGGTGCATCCCTAATTCTAAGCAACTTTTCAATTGGTTTTCATTATTAATTTTTATATATATTTTTTTTTATTATTTGCCTTCTTTTTCAGAATCTCTCCAGATATGAAATGGGGGTCAGTGATCCCATCTAAAACAAATGCTCTGTAAGACTACAAATGAATTGTTATTGCTACTTTTTTATTCCTCGTCTTTCTATTCAGGCCTCTCCTGTTCACACTCCAGTATCTTCAATCCATTAACTATATACATGTCATTTAAATCCAGGCATGGTTGCTAGGGTAATTAGGACCCCAGCAACCAGATGGCTGAAATTGCAAACTGGAGAGCTGCTGAATAAAAAGCTAAATAAGTCAAAATAAGTTAATAATAAAAACCAATTGCAAATTGTCTCAGAATATCCCTCTCTACATCATACTGACAGTTAATTTAAAGGTGAACACCCCTTTAAAGACCTGAGTATTTCCTTTTATTCCGAGTCTCAGTATCGCTAGAAAGGGATTGCACCCCAAAATGACCCCAGTTTGGGTCTACTATGTGGTTTCAGGTTGCTATGTGGTTGCTGCCCTGATTTGTCTCCATACAGGGGAGCCTGTGGGTGAAAATGAAATGTATAGTAAATGCAGCAGACAAGCACAATACCCCCCCCCCAAAAGTGGCGCACATCCAGCTACAGTCATTATAGTCCTGCTTTCTGTACATAGCTATTGCAACATGGAACATACCAAGATTTTGGGGGTTCAGGTTTTTTTTTTTTTAGAAATTTCTTTTTCATTTTGTTACTTTTTCTTAGAAGAAATAAAAAAAACTTAAAATGTAAGAGAAGTAAGGCCTGGCTTCTTGCCTTTAATTCTGAAATCTGACCATGTCAGGAAAACTACCCCACATGAAAAAGGTTGAATACGTCCTGTTTACAAAAATGTATCCCGCTCTATCTTATCCGGGAATCATTGGGAATAACCAGGGGCAAATCTAGGAACCCCAGCCAGAAAGGCTGCCTGGATTGAGCCAAGTTAAACAAATAAGGGGTTCATTTATAAACAAGGAGCCTCTGGGCAGCCAATCAAATGCTTGCTTTCATTGTTTAACCTGCAACTGCCTAAAATAAGCCAGTGATTGGTTGCGATGGGTTACTGCCCTGTTGCCAATTGCCCAGTGTTTATAAATTAGCCCCAATGAGAGCAGCCCCCCGATTGTCCCCATGATTACATTGATGTTAACTCCTTCCCTGCTGTCCAGTGCTGAAAAGGAAGGGCCCACCTTCTGTTTGTAGTAGCGGAAGTCAGAACACGAGATTTGAAATGGAATAGGACCCCATTCCCATCACCTCCCTGTATTATGGGATATATTAGTGGAGCTCACACTCATATGTATGACTTTTAATGACATAAGGTGATTGTCAGATTTTTGAGCTATGAGGGTCAGGCTGCCAGATTAAAGGATAAGCAAACCTTTAAAATAAGTTCTAAGTACAATTCTAAGCACTTTTGTCATTTACAATCATTATTTATTTTCTTTTCATTCCAAGATATTAAGGGATACATGTGCTGTTAATATGAATGTTACAACAGCACCACCTGCTGGTCATTTACCCACCAGTCTGACCAGCAAGTAGTCAAGGAAGTTGTCAGGAGAGAGAAAGAGGCTGATGTTCTTCTGGAATAAAATTAGAAACCTTTCTCACATCTTTCCTAAGCAGAAGAACATCAGAGCAGCCTCTTTCTCACTCCTGACAACTTCCTTGACCACTTGCTGGTCAGACTGGTGGGCTGAAGGTAAAATCTGGACTAAACTCCTTTACTACGGTGAAAGTTTTGGACTCTGAACACAACTACCTGACAATGAACCCTACGAGGGAGGGTTGCTCTGGAGATCAATATTAGAACAAAAAAAACGGGTAGGGGTCTTGTGTACATAACGAAATACAAAGACAGTGCAAAAGAGAGCTGAGCGCATTGGCGCTCTTCCTTCATCCGGACTGAGTATCAAAAAGGTGCTTTAGGCTCCACCCCTGGCGCCCGAGAACAGAAAATTTCAGGCGGTAGAGTCGGTAATAAAAAGTACCAGTGAGAAAGGGCGGAACGGACGCACATAGTTTTACCCCAAAGTGCTGGATTTATTAAAAAGTACAAAGGGTCGGCTGTGACCTCCTGTGGGTAACAAGAAAGGCCAGAGTCCCAACAGTCTGCCTGGTATTTTGTATGTATTATATAGAAACACATACACAATTCTCTAGGATATAAACACGATAAACACAGAGATGCGGAGCGCTCCGCATTAAGCCCAGTGTGTATATGGGAACAAAGTGCTCTGCACAATCCTTTAGAAGGGAATGACACATTTTGCTCAGCATAAAAACTAAGTAAAAACACACAATATATACACACACACATGGTTTATACACACGGATTCCTCTGCAGGATATTCACTATACAAGACGCATCCCGCTGAGATCTCGTGTGTCCCCTTCCTGGTGACGAGCCACGGGCAGAGCACCACTCTCCTTCGGCCCTTGTACAATAGTTTCCTATGGATGTGGGCGAGTGCCAGGGACTTTGGTTTAGCTTTTGTCGTGGTTCGTAGGAGTCTTCTCAGCCGCTCTCTATAAAACAAAATGGAGCAAAGGGGTCAATAAACGTGATAGAGTTTGAAAGTGACATGGAAGTGGCAGATAAATTTCAGAGTTGGGGTCAAATCTATACTACCAAACCTTTGGCATCAGCCGAATATTGAACTGAACCCTTGCACAGTGGGCGAAATTGCCAATTTTGGTCATTTTGTAGGGTTCGGATTCAGCCAGGCTCTTGGATTCTGCAAATGCAAATGGCTCGGCTTTGATGAATCCAGAACCAAATCTGGAGCCATACATGGGTCACATAATGACAAAGAGATAAATGTTTCTCCATAAGCAAAATAATGATACTAACAGAGATAGGTCTGCCTATGCTTCAAGAAACTTCAAACTTACTGCTGTTTTCGATACCCCCCCTTCTACTGGGGACCCCAGGAAGGGGGGGGCCTGTGCAGTGAGAAGAGGTGGTGCAGGTGATGATGACATTGCAGTGCAAGTTGATGTCACAGGAAGCAAAGGTGGGGCAGGGGGTGATGTCATTAGGCGCTGCAAATCCCTCCTTTGCTGGATGTGCTGGACCAACTGAAACACGATGCTCTGTTGTTCCTAAAGGGACAGACAAACAGCTTGACCACTCAGGTATATACATGCTATTGGTTCTTATGGGGAAAGTGGACATAACTGCCTTAATGGAAAAACAATGAAATATATTAAAGGGATACTGTCATGGGGAAAAAATAATTTTTTTTCCAAAACACATAAGTGAATAGTGCTGCTCCAGCAGAATTCTGCACTGAAATCCATTTCTCAAAAAAGCAAACAGATTTTTTTAGATTTAATTTTAAAATCTGACATGGGGCTAGACATATTGTCAATTTCCCAGCTGCCCCCAGTCATGGGACTTGTGCTGTACTGCAAGTTGGAGTCCTATCACTCCCCTCCCCCAGCAGCCTAACAACAGAACAATGGGAAGGTAACCAGATAACAGCTCCCTAACACAAGATAACAGCTGCCTGGTAGATCAAAGAACAGCACTCAATAGTAAAATCCAGGTCCCACTGAGACACATTCAGTTACATTGAGTAGGAGAAACAACAGCCTGTCAGAAAGCAGTTCCATCCTAAAGTGCTGGCTCTTTCTGAAATCACATGACCAGGCAAAACGACCTGAGATTCATCTACACACCAATATTACAACTAAAATACACTTGCTGCTTCAGGAATGAAATTTTAAATTGTACAGTGAATTGTTTGCAGTGTAAAAAGTGTCATTTAAAGTGTCATAAACATCATGACAGAATCCCTTTAAGTTCATCTGTACCGCAGATAGATGCGAGGACGTGATCTGCTGTAACTGCTGGACAAGTTGTCTTTGTTGTTCTGAGAGGGTGTTCGGGTTGGCAAAACTGAAGGAGACAAATAAAAAGAGACAAATGAGTGCAGACAAGTGTAGTGGGGTGTGTGAGGTGATTCAGTGGGGTGCAAACATGGAAAGATGGGTGGGGTGAATCTACATGCTTAGGTACTCTTATTCTGCAATGTTTACCTGGCTGGTATCTGTGCACTGGCAGTGCCGCTGAGTAAAGGATTCTGGGATTGCCCTGAGGTCCCTTGTAGGCCTCCATTTACAGCTCCCAGAATGCCATTCACTGAGAGAGTTCCTGGACTGCCTGGCAATGCCCCTAAGAGTGGAAAGGCCGTTAGTGGGGAAGGGCCCCCACTGGCAGAAGCTCGTAGCAGCCCGTTCATGAGCTGCTCTGCCCCTAGAGATGAAAGCTGGGTGCCTGTCTGGGTCACAGGACCTGGAGGAGGAGTGCTGTGCAATGACAAACAGGAGCTGCTTCTGCTGGGGCAACCTGAATGTGGATCCTAAAGTGGTAAAGAAATAAGGAATTGATGAGGAAAATAAGGAAAAGATTTGATTAATTAGACTAACAAAAGAGTTTACCATGAATCTGTAGCCTGTGTGTAATGGTGGCCATACACATGCAGATAAAACAGATAAAGCTGCCAATATTGGTGCTTTAGACCAATTCGGCAATTTATCTGTCCGTGTATAGGGCCTTCCGACGGGTCTTCCAGATCGAGATCTGGCCACGATATCTATAGGAAAGGTTTAATTTTTCTGCCAACCAAAACGTTGGAGCTCATTGTTCCTCGCAGTAATCCGATCGCTCGGCCCTAGGGCCGAATGTTCAGATTACCCTGCTACAGCCCTGTCGTTGTTGAAAGATCCACACGTTTGGCGATGTATCTCTTCATGTATAGGCAGCTTAAGAGTTATGGAATAGTTTTAAATGTGCAAGTAAGAGATTTAAAAGAGTGTCAAGAAACAATGTTATGAAAGCTCCAATTCACATGGAGATAAAAAACGGCACAAATAATGTATATCAGGCAAAGCATTGACTGTTCTCCTTCTCACCTCAGAGGATGAGTTCTCAGCACGGAAGCTTCCCTTGGACGTTGGACTCTTACTGCAGAGAGACTCTTGGGAGCTCACTGAGACATAAGGGTTAAAAGAGTATTATAAAAAAAAGGACTACAGAGCACAGGTGTATAGATAGAAAAGGTGCATGCGTGTATGTGTTCATGGGGGGCCGTGACAGAACCCTCACTGAGAAGGAAAGGGATCAATAGAGACTACAATTATAGCATGGGCCTGCTGTGGAAAGGTAAAGAATATATTACAAAGTACAGGTACACCATGGGAAGAAGGGGTTACAGTACAGAGGGAAATACAACTATAGCATGGGGGCTACCACCACTTGTGTAGAGACAAAAATGTGGGGATACAGGGAAAAGGGGGGGGGTTGCAGACAAGCTTACCTAGGTGTGTGCTGGCGTGTGGCAAGGTTGGGGGGAATGGGCAAGAGAGCTGAACGTTGAGCAGCTGGAGCTTCTCCTTGCGAGCTGTGAGTGTCATTATCTGATCCTGAAGAGAGCGGTTCTCCTTCTGCAGAGCGTGCAGGGCCTGGAGCATGTCTACAACTGTGATACAATGACACACTCAAGCAGCATTTCTACACAATGACACTCAACAGCTCTGAAGCACCGACAACAGGAGATACCATACTGCAGCCATACACAGTCAGGCTACACACTAACTATGGTGACTATCCCTTATAGGTTTTATTTAGATCTTACTGTTAACCCCCGACTCGCCGTGCTTCTCCAGGAGCTGCTCAAGGTTGGCTGTAGCATGCGGAACACTCTCGTGCTGACTGCAGGGGACACTGGAATCAAAGAGAGGTGGCAGGCTGCTGATGGGTGACCTGCAGAAAAGACAAGGAAGTGGTACTATGCATCTATGGAGGGTACTGTAGCATAAAGGAGGAGGTAAAATACTGTACCAATAATGGGTTTTGCTTTATTTGATCATGTTGGTGCTGCCTAACAAAATTCCCTCTCTCGTATCTAGTATATTTGTCAGCATGGATTTTACCTTAATTTGGCAGCACCCGTAAACCTATCTATCTCCCTTATGTATAAAAATGAAAACCATGCCTTTGCACAGTGTGAATACACTGATCCAGTATCTCTAATTTAACTCCTACAACTTACATAGAGGACAGGCTTTCTCGTGGGGAACTCCCCCTACAGACAAAGCTGCAGTCTTCCAGTACCGGTTCTGAAAGTGAGAGAAAATTGACCATAAGTTACAAAAAGTGCAAGAAACGGAGTGATGGCTGCTGTCGGTTATTATTTCTATACCAATGCCTGGGATTACCTGTGCGGCTCTCGGCCTGACTGAGAAGAGGAGGCATGGAAAGAGGACTTCCAAATATGTGAGAGGAGGGAATACTGAATGTGGAACCAGCCAGAGAAAATACCTGTTCAGGAAAGGAAGAGGCTGCTTAATAGGCAAAACATTTTAAGGGGCACTATACCCTCCAATCTCCCTGCTGATGTTACTGCTCTCTGCAGGCCACAGAAAAACCCCCAGGGGTCTGGCCGTGCAATGGAGAGCTGCATGAACAAAGCCCATTGGTTGGCCAGGCCCATAATTACACTGCAGCAAACAGGTCCCCATCTTCCAAATACTGACCTGCGTAGTTGAGGCAGAGGAAGATGGAGTAATTGAGCAGCCCCTGCTATATGGAGGGAGGGAAGTCTGGTGAGACAGAAGGCTTGAAGGCATAGGGGTGCTGCAGGCTGCTCGTATGGAAATGGGGTCCTTATTACTGGTGTAAATACCTAAGAAGAGTACAGGATGGGGTTAATGGAAGAATTAAATGAATGTAATTCATATAATTATACAATCTGAGTCTGTACAATTTATGTTTATAAAGCTCTGCCTTCTGATGGTAGCACGAGGCTCCCTGGGAATTCCCTGCTACCCTAGTAAGCCTGTGCCATGCTGGGTTATTCTATGTAGATCTTATCCATGCCCAATACACATAGTACAAGATTCCTGCCTGGATGCATGTATGTATGTAATATTATGAGTGTACACACACACTTAGACATTATAGGACAGTTTGAATACAGACATAGCAGGGACAAATCGATTTGCAGTCACAGCCCCTCAGCATTCATGAATATGCACATATACCCACACAGAGTGTGTGCAGGCACACATACACAGAGCTGCCCTTTACCGGAGGAGAGCAGAGGGGACTCGAGGCTGACACTGTGCAGAGAAGAGTGGTGGGTATAGAGCCGAGGTGGTGCAGTTAATGTGGGGGGTGCAGTGCTCTGAGAAGGATTATTTTTGCTCCCTCGAGGCCGACCGGGACCGTGTCTGCTCTTCTTGTTTCCCTTGTGTTTTTTCTCTCGCGATCCTTCTGCTGCTTCTCTGCTGCCCCACTTCTGAGGTCGATGTTCCCCAGGAGTTGGATCCCACGTGCGAGAGTTTGGGCTGGGGTCAGTGGAAAAGCGCATTATGGATCCAAAGCTGGAGAAAGTCAGTTCTGGTGGTGATGTAGGTGTTGGCTTGGAAGGACCTTCTATTTCTTCATCGTCATCATCTTCTTCCTCCTCGTCTTCTTCCTCATCCTGTTCCTCCAGCTTAGGAAAGGTGATCAGGTCTGGAGGAGAGGAGGCACTACCTGTGGGTTGAGATCAGGTAGTAAACAGTGGACACAGCAACAGTTAAGAGCAAAGGCATGCAACAGTAGAGCTTTTGTCACCAGTTAACTCAATAAACTTGCCCACCTTTATAATAAGGAAGGAAGGCATGAGTGGTTACATTTTTACTGGAGAAAAAAAAAACCAGTCTGCAGAGTTACCTGAAGGAAGGGACCCTCCAGATCCAGTTGACCCTTTGTCACCGGTTTTGCGACCTCTGTGACTCGAGGTTTTTTTTGCTTTTGCATCTGATCTCACGACCTCAGGACTGTCTGCACTTGTCTCATGCTGCATGGGGATAAATTGGGAAAAGATCATGAAGACAAACAGCTGTGAGCTGTAGCTGATAAAGAAGCAGGGTGTGACAGCTGAAGCAATGATGGAAGGAGCAGTGAGAGCTGGAGCAGCCCGGGATGAAGTGGTGTGTGCTTGAGTTGCCCAGGATGAAGTGTTGTGTGGTGGAGCAGCCCAGAATTAAGAGTTGTGTGCTGAACAGGCCAGGATGGAGTGGTGTCTTATTGCTGAGGAAGAAATGGTGCAAGTAGGAGCACCCAAGGGAAATACGCTGTGCTCTGGAATCATCCAAGAAAGAAGTGCATGTGATAAAACAGCCAAGCAAGAAATGGCGTTTGCTGGAGCAACCAATGAAAAGTTGTTTAGTACCCAAGGAAGAAGTGCTGCACAGAGAACAGGACTAGCTGTGTGTATTCAAAAGAAGAATTAGTCAAGGAGTTAAGTAATACTAGCAAACAACTGAATGAACTCTGGCACCTTCTCAGCAGGTACTGGCAGCAGAGAGGGCACAGTTATGTGGCCAGGGGAATCACGATGCTTGCGGTGCTTTACTCTCTCCTTATCTTTATGACTCTGTAAGAAAGAGATAACAATGTCATTCAACAACAAAACAAAACAAATCATTCCGATGATAAACTTTTATTTATTCATCCCAAGACCTATAACAGGCGCCTCTAACACTGAGATAAGCAAAACCCTTTATTGTTATCAACACTGAAATGTGGCGCTCTTAATTGCAATGCTAACGAGGTGCATCCTGGGCACAGGCGATTGTACGGCTCTTGCTTGGCTACAATCGTTTTTTAACACGCACCTTTTTCAATCGCTCTCGAAACAGGAGGGATTTATCCAGGGAAGGGGACCCCGAGCGACTGCACCGGCCTGGGACAAATGGACAAGGAAGGCGGGAGACCTTCTAATTTAAAAGGACAAAAAGAAATTGAAAACACAGATTAACAGACCTTTGCAAATCCATAAACCCCAGGGAAACCATCTGTAACAGCAGGCAGTGACAAACGAGCAACCCTTAGGCAGCTTGTAAAGGTGAAAAGATCTGTATTATTATAGGATGTTGTTATAAGGTACAGAACCTCACATGAGGCCCCTGGTTCTACAAGCAAAGCTGTCAAGCGAAAATAGTAAGCAGAACTAGAGACTAGAGACTGTGGCAAAGTGGATGGAGCACATACCTGCGGCTCTCGCACTATCTTGTTGAAATGGTATTTGCAGTATCCGATATATTTGACATTATCCACCTCTTGAGCTTCTTCTTCGCACAGCAGCCCGGCCATCTGAGCACTGACATGGACAGCAGGGGGGATACCTGTTACAGTGAAACACTTCCCCTTTCATAGTCTCACATGCAAAAGGCAAATTGCCCCCTTTAATATGCCCAAAAGCACCTACAGCATGAGGCTCCTCCTTCCTAAAGCATGAGGCTCCTCCTTCCTACAGCATGAGGCTCCACCTATCTACAGGTTAATGTGTTGTATATACTGCACAAAAATTTCCCCAACTGCAGATAATTGTGTGTGTGCAGATCCGTGAACAAAAATTACTGTTCTTCCTTCCTACAGCATGCTCCTCCTCCTCACCTTACTACTTAATATCCTATGGAGCAGTGGAATAATCCTCCTTATACCCCACTAGTTTGTTTATATCATACTGACTCTCTGCCACTCTCTGTGGTCACCCTTAACAGTAAAAATCCTTAATCTCACCATGTCACATGGAAAGCTTGCCGACAGCCATGTTTGTTGCAGGTCATACAGGCACCAGACGCTGCTCTGCTCTCTCTTCCCTGATCCTCACAGATGTAGCAGGTCTAAGAGGCACAAGACAGACAGACGCTGGATCAAGTGATACGGTTAATACAATGTTGGGAGGTATGGGGATATTTTAAAGTGCTACTGTACCTTATTATAGCGATCATGTGGCACATATTGCAGCACAATGGGTTCCATGGTCAGGACATTGGCAAACTGGACCTCTGGGATATAGAGGGCACACACAACATGTGCCCAACCTGGTGACAGAAAAGTGGAAACAAAAGTTATTGGATATGCCCAAAGAACTAATTTAAGTCGTTCACCTTTAAATTAACGGTTAGTATGACGTAGAGAGACAATTTTCAATCGGTTTTGATTTTATATTATTTGTGTTTTTTTGATTTATTTAGCTTTTTTATCCAGTTTACAGTTTCAGTTATCTAGTTGCTCATAGAAATGAATGGAGAGTGGCGGAGTTTCACTATAGGGGACTGTGGTGATCTCTAACTTCATTTTTTGATAAATATGCCCCTAAAAGTTAACTTTAAAGGGATCCTGTCATCGGAAAACATGTTTTTTCCAAAACGCATCAGTTAATAGTGCTACTCCAGCAGAATTCTGCACTGAAATCCATTTCTCAAAAGAGCAAACAGATTTTTTTATATTCAATTTTGAAATCTGACATGGGGCTAGACATTTTGTCAGTTTCCCAGCTGCCCCAAGTCATGTGACTTGTGCCTGCACTTTAGGAGAGAAATGCTTTCTGGCAGGCTGCTGTTTTTCCTTCTCAGTGGGACATGGGTTTTTACTATGGAGTGTTGTTCTTAGATCTACCAGGCAGCTGTTATCTGGTTACCTTCCCATTGTTCTTTTGTTTGGCTATTGGGGGGGAGGGGGGTGATATCACTCCAACTTGCAGTACAGCAGTAAAGAGTGATTGAAGTTTATCAGAGCACAAGTCACATGACTTGGGGCAGCTGGGAAATTGACAATATGTCTAGCCCCATGTCAGATTTCAAAATTGAATATAAAAAAATCGGTTTGCTCTTTTGAAAAATGGATTTCAGTGCAGAATTGGAGCAGCACTATTAACTGATTCATTTTGAAAAAAAATGTTTTTCCCATGACAGTATCCCTTTAAGGTGAACCACCCCCTTTAACTGACCAGTCACCATCTCCAGTGCTGATCTTCTTACCTCCGTTGTCTGTTCTCTTCAGCGCCCCCTCTTTATGTGGACACAAGTCGCATCTCTAGAAGCGAGGGAAAAAACCAAGATCACATCATTATATAAGTCACATATTCATGTATAATATATATATATATATATATATATACATATATATATAGTCAATTGCAGACGTGAAAAGACATGAAAAAGAAACACTCACCACCCGGGCGGCTCTCTCCTGGGACTCACATTTACGGCAGAACCAGGGACCAGAGGGCACCTGTACAATTCCATAGCAGGCTGAAAGAAAAGCACAAACCCCACTCAATTATTAAGATTTCCCAAAGGGAATAAGAACAGTTATAAGCAGTGATCTGAAGCCTTTGGATCAGAAAACAACAATAAAAGAAGCTGCCATGCTGGTTGCAAGGCTTAAAGGGCATGTAAAGGCAAAAAAGTAAAATCCTATTTTTACATTCTTTAATGAAAAAGAAACCTTTTCGGATGGTCCCTATGAGGGAAACAATCATACTTATGAACAGCAGGGGAAGCCCCAGCATTACTTCCCAGCCATGCAGAACTCAAGCAGCTTTGTTTGTTTCCCTGTAGAGCAGTCGGCGAGAGATTTGTATTGGATTTTATTTTTGCCTTTACATCCCCTTTACTGTTTCCAACTCCAGCTGCAGGGACAAAGATCATGGAGCCAGATTTAAACAGGTAAACTGGGATTCTATTTGGAGGATTATTTTGCAGAGTTGGAGAAAGTTTTTATTAAACAATACAAAAACTATAAAATCCACATTAGATTACATGACAACACAGGACCCAGTGCAGTCTGTATATTCTGATTATTAATCAGTCTTGCTGTATAGGCTTCTGGCAGATATTATTTGACTTGTGCCGTTTTGATAATTTATGACGATCCCTAAGCAGCCCAGATCACACTTAGCATGTGCACAGTCTTGGTCTTCCAAAGATGTTACAAGATGGTGACCCCCTGTGGCCAACTTTGAAAGCATAAATCATTTGTTTGATTAGGCTTGTGGTGCAGTAAGTTCATGTTTATGTTTAGTACACAAAATACAGCATTTCTAGATTTTAGATTTTACAGGACAGATTTGTTTATTTATGTAAAGAGCGGGGGATTAGAGACTGGGGTCAGAGGGGTGATTATAACCCCCCATGGTCCTAGAGTTGACTTATCCTTTGACCTCTATTAACCATATGACTTGTCACCCACCTATCAAACAAATTCGTGTAAAATTGCTCATAAGAGGCCTCTTCCTCTTTTGCACTTTTGCAATGAGTTCTTTTTTCTAGTCTAGATTTGGTTTTACACTGTTAATATAATGAATTTGAAACAGCACCACCTGCTGTTCATTTTTGGTCCCACAGCTACAGCTGAGGAAAGCCTTGTGACTGTTGCTCTGTTCAGAAAATTAAGTTAGTGAGAAGAGAAGAGCCATCGGACATACCTGTCTGTTCTAAGGCTACAAAAGAAAGTGGTAGTCCCCTTGGTGTAGAAAGCAGCATTCTTAGCCAACTGCAACATTTTCCAATCTTTGTGGTTAATTGAATTATTGATATTTGTCACGCTGCAGCTCTCGGAGTGTTATCTTTCTATTCAGGCCTCTCCTATTCATATTCCAATCTCATTCAAATCAATGCATGGTTGCTAGGGTAATTTGGACCCTAGCAACCAGATGGCTGAAATGTGAGAGAGCTGCTGAATAAAAAGCTAAATAAGTCAAAAACCACAAATAATAAAAAATGAAAACCAATTGCAAGTTGTCTCAGGGTATCACTCTCTACATCATAGACAGTTAATTTAAAGATGAACAACCCCTTTAAAGCTACTAAAGAAGCACAAAATGCAAGATTCTGGATTGAGGTAACAATAAGTAGCAGTTGTGTTTTATAGCCTTTGGGTGGAGGAACAAACTCTCCAAATTGCCCACCGTTTCCAAATCTTCAGGGGCACAACGACAGAAGAAGCAGAGTCTGTGGTTGCAGAGAGGGGCCAGGAGTGTAGAGGGGTACACTAATATTAAAGGAAAGACATGGCCAATCAGAGAAGCAGAAAGCAAAGCTGAGAAATACTAATACCGAGAAGCAGTTTCCCCTGAGTCTGTACATCTAGGGGCCCAATACACAACCCCAAATCACACACCCACGCCTGGTTTCCTGACATCTCTACATCCTCACACTTAAACATGAATCAGAGAGAGAAAGAGTGACAGGCAAAGGCCACATCCGCATTTATGAGAAACTCGACTCATCAAGCCTTATCTCCCATCACCCATTCACTTACACCCCCACCCCTAAAAGAATATATCCCCTTTTACCCCCCCAAAGGGTTAAATGTACCTCTCACAGATCATGGATAACATCTGCTTAAATATAGCGGCCAATAAACATTTTGGATGATCGGATTTTCCGCAAACGGATACTGTATTCAAAATTCTCTCTGGTTGCTAGGGGAAGACTTCCTAATAACACTGTTAATATTGAATACTGTTCCTTTTTTCATCACAAATACAGTATGGTTGCTAGGGTGACGCCCTGCACGGCAACAGAGAAGAGTATTCTGACAAATACGAAGGTAAGTGAATCATTGGAGACAAAGGCCACAGACTGGAGTTTGCAGTTCGGAGGTGAGGGGGGTGAATTCCACTGTACAGCCGGGCGAGGAATCTATTCAATGAACACTGACAAAAGGGGAGAGAATAGTTGGAATTGTACAGTGTATGTGTCATTGCCAAGACAAAGAGCTGCTGAACTACAACACTCAGCTGCTGGCCAGCTTAAGTCTATTTCTCCTTTACATTATGACCATCACATCCCTATAATAAAATAAACCTCCTTGAGCCACACAGGCTTGAAATGTTGTTATTATGTGCTCTAAATGGCATTTGCTTTAATGCAGTTCTGTCTTATGGACTGTTGCTTGTGGATCCTGGTGTAGGGGGACAGTGCTGGACTGGCACCCCAAAGATTGAGACTTAAACAGGAAAGTGTTCAGGCTCCTGTGATGAGACTCAGAATGTAAGAGCTTGGCTACAAGTCACAGTAACTTGGCTACTAGTTGGGCACATGGTACAGAGAATGGGGTGAATGCAGCAACAGGCACTAGTGTGTTTATAAAGAGCACCATAAGAGCTGACAATCACAAGGGACAAGCACCACTAATGCACAGGAGCAGCCGAAGCACAAACGTGGCATCACAAGACACACACTGAGGAGACACAGGAATGACACACACTGAGGAGACACAGGAATGACACACACTGAGGAGACACAGGAATGACACACACTGAGGAGACACAGGAATGACACACACTGAGGAGACACAGGAATGACACACACTGAGGAGACACAGGAATGACACACACTGAGGAGACACAAGAATGACACACACTGAGGAGACACGGGAATGACACACACTGAGGAGACACGGGAATGACACACACTGAGGAGACACAGGAATGACACACACTGAGGAGACACAGGAATGACACACACTGAGGAGACACAGGAATGACACACACTGAGGAGACACAGGAATGACACACACTGAGGAGACACAAGAATGACACACACTGAGGAGACACAGGAATGACACACACTGAGGAGACACAGGAATGACACACACTGAGGAGACACAGGAATGACACACACTGAGGAGACACAGGAATGACACACACTGAGGAGACACAGGAATGACACACACTGAGGAGACACAGGAATGACACACACTGAGGAGACACAGGAATGACACACACTGAGGAGACACGGGAATGACACACACTGAGGAGACACAGGAATGACACACACTGAGGAGACACAGGAATGACACACACTGAGGAGACGCAGGAATGACACACACTGAGGAGACGCAGGAATGACACACACTGAGGAGACGCAGGAATGACACACACTGAGGAGACACAGGAATGACACACACTGAGGAGACACAGGAATGACACACACTGAGGAGACACGGGAATGACACCACACTGAGGAGACACAGGAATGACACACACTGAGGAGACACAGGAATGACACACACTGAGGAGACACGGGAATGACACACACTGAGGAGACACGGGAATGACACACACTGAGGAGACACGGGAATGACACACACTGAGGAGACACAGGAATGACACACACTGAGGAGACACAGGAATGACACACACTGAGGAGACACAGGAATGACACACACTGAGGAGACACGGGAATGACACACACTGAGGAGACACAGGAATGACACACACTGAGGAGACACACGAATGACACACACTGAGGAGACACGGGAATGACACACACTGAGGAGACACGGGAATGACACACACTGAGGAGACACAGGAATGACACACACTGAGGAGACACAGGAATGACACACACTGAGGAGACACAGGAATGACACACACTGAGGAGACACAGGAATGACACACACTGAGGAGACACAGGAATGACACACACTGAGGAGACACAGGAATGACACACACTGAGGAGACACAGGAATGACACACACTGAGGAGACACAGGAATGACACACACTGAGGAGACACAGGAATGACACACACTGAGGAGACACGGGAATGACACACACTGAGGAGACACAGGAATGACATACACTGAGGAGACACGGGAATGACACACACTGAGGAGACACAGGAATGACACACACTGAGGAGACACAGGAATGACACACACTGAGGAGACACAAGAATGACACACACTGAGGAGACACGGGAATGACACACACTGAGGAGACACAGGAATGACACACACTGAGGAGACACAGGAATGACACACACTGAGGAGACACAGGAATGACACACACTGAGGAGACACAGGAATGACACACACTGAGGAGACACAGGAATGACACACACTGAGGAGACACAAGAATGACACACACTGAGGAGACACAGGAATGACACACACTGAGGAGACACAGGAATGACACACACTGAGGAGACACAGGAATGACACACACTGAGGAGACACAAGAATGACACACACTGAGGAGACACAGGAATGACACACACTGAGGAGACACAGGAATGACACACACTGAGGAGACACGGGAATGACACACACTGAGGAGACACAGGAATGACACACACTGAGGAGACACAGGAATGACACACACTGAGGAGACGCAGGAATGACACACACTGAGGAGACGCAGGAATGACACACACTGAGGAGACACAGGAATGACACACACTGAGGAGACACAGGAATGACACACACTGAGGAGACACGGGAATGACACACACTGAGGAGACACAGGAATGACAAGACACTGAGGAGACACGGGAATGACACACACTGAGGAGACACGGGAATGACACACACTGAGGAGACACAAGAATGACACACACTGAGGAGACACAAGAATGACACACACTGAGGAGACACAGGAATGACACACACTGAGGAGACACAGGAATGACACACACTGAGGAGACACAGGAATGACACACACTGAGGAGACACAGGAATGACACACACTGAGGAGACACGGGAATGACACACACTGAGGAGACACGGGAATGACACACACTGAGGAGACACAGGAATGACACACACTGAGGAGACACACGAATGACACACACTGAGGAGACACGGGAATGACACACACTGAGGAGACACGGGAATGACACACACTGAGGAGACACAGGAATGACACACACTGAGGAGACACAGGAATGACACACACTGAGGAGACACAGGAATGACACACACTGAGGAGACACAGGAATGACAAGACACTGAGGAGACACGGGAATGACACACACTGAGGAGACACGGGAATGACACACACTGAGGAGACACAGGAATGACACACACTGAGGAGACACAGGAATGACACACACTGAGGAGACACAGGAATGACACACACTGAGGAGACACAGGAATGACACACACTGAGGAGACACAGGAATGACACACACTGAGGAGACACAGGAATGACACACACTGAGGAGACACAGGAATGACACACACTGAGGAGACACAGGAATGACACACACTGAGGAGACACAGGAATGACACACACTGAGGAGACACAGGAATGACACACACTGAGGAGACACAGGAATGACACACACTGAGGAGACACAGGAATGACACACACTGAGGAGACACAGGAATGACACACACTGAGGAGACACGGGAATGACACACACTGAGGAGACACGGGAATGACACACACTGAGGAGACACGGGAATGACACACACTGAGGAGACACAGGAATGACACACACTGAGGAGACACGGGAATGACCACACACTGAGGAGACACGGGAATGACACACACTGAGGAGACACAGGAATGACACACACTGAGGAGACACAGGAATGACACACACTGAGGAGACACAGGAATGACACACACTGAGGAGACACAGGAATGACACACACTGAGGAGACACAAGGAATGACACACACTGAGGAGACACGGGAATGACACACACTGAGGAGACACAGAATGACACACACTGAGGAGACACAAGAATGACACACACTGAGGAGACACAAGAATGACACACACTGAGGAGACACAAGAATGACACACACTGAGGAGACACAAGAAATGACACACACTGAGGAGACACAGGAATGACACACACTGAGGAGACACAGGAATGACACACACTGAGGAGACACAAGGAATGACACACACTGAGGAGACACAGGAATGACACACACTGAGGAGACACAGGAATGACACACACTGAGGAGACACAGGAATGACACACACTGAGGAGACACAGGAATGACACACACTGAGGAGACACAGGAATGACACACACTGAGGAGACACAGGAATGACACACACTGAGGAGACACAGGAATGACACACACTGAGGAGACACAGGAATGACACACACTGAGGAGACACAGGAATGACACACACTGAGGAGACACAAGAATGACACACACTGAGGAGACACAGGAATGACACACACTGAGGAGACACAGGAATGACACACACTGAGGAGACACAAGAATGACACACACTGAGGAGACACAGGAATGACACACACTGAGGAGACACAGGAATGACACACACTGAGGAGACACGGGAATGACACACACTGAGGAGACACAGGAATGACACACACTGAGGAGACACAGGAATGACACACACTGAGGAGACACAAGAATGACACACACTGAGGAGACACAAGAATGACACACACTGAGGAGACACAAGAATGACACACACTGAGGAGACACAAGAATGACACACACTGAGGAGACACGGGAATGACACACACTGAGGAGACACAGGAATGACACACACTGAGGAGACACAAGAATGACACACACTGAGGAGACACAGGAATGACACACACTGAGGAGACACAAGAATGACAAGACAAAGACAAAGACACAGAGGTGGGACCCCCTGTAGGGCCTGAGAGAGAGAAGAGGGGCCCCAGCCAGTGTGAAGGGCCCCATATGGAGTGAGGGAACATTTCATTGGTTTGGCTGTGCCGTGTGACTAGTGAAACAAAGTAGGAGAAGTCGTTTTTGGGCAGACTGGTCCGGAACAGCTGAGGCCTCACATACAGGAGAAGTGCGAGTTGTAGCGGTCTGACCCCCCGCGGCTCCCGTGCGTTTCCCTGTTGTCCTGTCACTGGTTGCCCCTCCCCCTCACCTTGATGCACCGCCACGTTACAGCCGTGCCCGTCGCAGTAGACAAGCGGGTTTTCGGCCCAGCCCCTCTCGTCCGAGCACACGCAGCAGCCTCCAACCATCTCCTTCATCCTCCCATGGAGCCACCGAATCTCTCCCGGGGCCGGGCGGCCGACCAGCCGGGGTCACTGCGCATGCGTAACCCGCTCCACACAACCTGGGGAAACAAAGACACTACGCATGCGCCGGCGGTGACAAATCGAGGTAGAGTGAGACACTACTGCGCGTGCGTCGTCTGTGATTGTTTTACGCGTGCGCACTTGGAATCTGTAGCCGCATTACGCATTGCCTGTGTATTTTGGAAGCTGTTCATTGCAACTGCCAGCAGATGTCGCCCTTCCCAAGTCACAAGGTAACTCTCTCTTAAAGCAACACGCCTCTCTGTAGATGCAGGGAAATCACTATGGCATCTCCCAAATTCCATAGAAATATTTTGAATGGGGTTGTGTTGTAGAGAGTGATATATTCTGAGACAATTTGCAATTGGTCTTCATTTTATAACAATTATTTGTATTTTATTTAAATGATTTCACTTTTTGTTCAGAAGCTCTCCGGTTTTGGAGTTTCAGCGGCTGTCTGGTTGCTAGGGTCCAACTAACCATAGCAACCAAGGTGAGGTTTAAATGCTAGACTGATATAAAAAAAAAAAGTAGCAATAATAAAAAATAAAATAAAATTGTACAATTGTTTTTTTGGCTGCTGGGAACCTCATTTGAAAGCTGCAATCATTTAAAAAAATAATGAGGACCAATTGAAAATTTGCTTAAAATTAGCCATTCCGTAACAGGGTCGTGGAGGGCGGCTTTTAAGGAGCACATGTAGCTTCCTGCATGTGTTTATATACAGGAAGAGGACCCGGATAGATGGTAAGGGCCAGTTGGAAAGCCACAAAGTGTATAGGATTTTGGGGGTGCAGTGGGCAAGGTTTGGGCAGATTGGTGGCTTGTTGTGGGTGTAATGGGGTGTGGCAGTGCAGGTTGGGTATGAGCCTGGCGTGGAATTAGTTTTTTGGAGCCCCATTCTTAAGGTGGCCATACACAGGGAGGGCGATGTCGCCAAACGAGCGGATATCTCCCCGATATTCCCACATTGAGGCAGGTGATATCGGCTGATCCAATTGTAGGCCCTAGGGCCCAACGATCAGATCAGAATGGAGGCAATACAGGAACGTCGGACGAATCAGATGCGGCCGCAATCGGATGGGATTTTTTACCCTGCCCGACTTTCAACCAGATATCGATTGGGGACGCCTGTCGGATGGCCCAACACACGGGCCAATAAACTGCCGACTCGGTCTGTCAGCAGCTTGTATCGGCCCAGGCCTTTAGTTGGCAAAGTCCACTGCCCCCCAGTCTACAACTCTCTCTGGTTGCTATGGTCATTTACACCCTAGTTACCAGATAGCTACTGAAACTCCAACTGGACAGCTTCTTAACAAAAAGTAAAATAAAAAAAAATGAAAGTAATAAAACAAGACCCAATGCAAATGGTCTCAGAATCTTACTGATATTAAATGGGAGCCCCCTGGAGCAGAGGGCCCTGCTAACTAATTAGGGTTCCTGAGTGAATAGGTTTTAGGGTGCCAGGGGAGACGCTCTGTGCCACCCTGAGTTGGTCTGGCCTATGCTGCACCCTTACCCCTCTTAATTTTTTAGCATTGGAATGGGTCATTGGGGTGGGGGCAGTATCACTGGTGCAGAGAGTTCAATAACGGGAAGAGATAAAATCCCAATTTAAAAAACAGGCTCTTAAAGTGACCAGGAGCAGCTTTTTGCCACCCCAGGTTATTTGTGGGGTGCTGCTGCCTGAGTCATGGTAAGCAGAGCCCCTGTAAGGAGATGAAATGTTAATTGTGGAAAGTTGGGGGGGGGGAAAGGCGTCTAATCCCATTGCCACTGTCAGTGCAAGGAGTGATTGCAAGCTCTGTGGCTTTAGCAAAAGGACAAACATCATGTGACAAATTTGGGGCGCTCCAGCTAGGAGGGCTGCACCCACTACCTTGACCTGTCGCGCACCCCAGAACTGGAAAGGCCTCCCCTTCTATAATTCAGTGTAAGCCTTATCTACCGCACTTAGGTGTCAACTTCCCCTTTAATAACCCATGAAGCCATTACAGTAATTAAACACAACCAAACAAGCCCCAAACACACTGAGTGGTGATGGAGCACTCACTTTACACAGGGGAGAAGCATTCGACATGGCAGCTCCTGCACAAAAGCCTCCATAAAGCCACATGGCCTGGAATTGCCCCAAAGACAAAAGCAGTGACATTAATACTGGCAATAAACTCACTAGAGCTGAGTGTGAGGCCTCCACGGGCAAGTTGAAGTTCATTTAGATTATCCCCCCCCCCATCCAGAGGGCATGACCCTTCCATAAAGTGAAAACACTGGTCCAACCCCACTTCATATTGATTAGCCCCCTGGCAACCACAGTCCTTAGCCACAGGCAACAACTGACCCATTTATTACTAATATTAAAGGGGTGCTTCACCTTTAAGGTAACTTTTAGTATGTTATAGAATGGCCAATTCTAAGCAACTTTTCAATTGGCCTTCATGATTTATTTTTTTATAGTTTTATAATTATTTGCCATTTTCTTCTGACCCTTTCCAGCTTCCCAATGGGGGTCGCTGACCCCTTCTAAGAAACAAATGCAAAGGCTACAAATGTATTGTTATTGCTAATTTTTATTACTTTTATTATCTTTCTATTCAGGCCTCTCCTATTTATATTCCAGTCTCTTATTCAAATGAATGCATGGTTGCTAGGGGAATTTGGGCCCTAGCAACCAGATACCTGCTGAAATCTTTCATCTTTCTATTCAGGACTCTCCTAATTATATTCCAGTCTCTTATTCAAATCAGTTCGTGGTTGCTAGGGGAATTTGGAATTAAGCAACCAGCTACCTGCTGAAACTGCAAATGGGAGAGCTGCTGAATAATAAGCAAAATAACCCAAAAACCACAAATAATAAAACATGAAAACCAATTGCAAATTGTCTCAGAATATCCCTCTTAACAGTTAATTTAAAGGTGAACAACCCCTTTAATTACATCAACCCGCAAAAATTGTGCCTCCCCAGTGCCTTGTCTCCAAACGTAGACCTGCAGGGGGGCCCCTTGTATAAAGATGTTACAAACAATCCCCTAGAAATGTATTTTTGGAGCTTGGAGGGTAATTCTGGGGCAAGAGGGCTGCAGACTGCACTGGTTTGACATATTCATTTGGCGACCCCCACAATAAAAACCCCTCCCTTAACACGTTTTTGTTGAAGGGGGGATGCTGGGAGATGTAGTTCCACAGCTGGAATGGCAGAGAGTAACAATAGCAGCTACACATGGGGCTGCTGTCGCTCTCATAGGTCCCTGTAGGTCGGAATGCGACCGTGCGGTTTATTCTCTTTGTGAGAATATTTGGGGGTGAGGGGGGGTGAGCCTTTTTTGAGTTGTGATGACGTCACGGGCAGGAGAGAGAGAGCAGGGGGCTGATTGGCAGGTTCTCCTGTAGTAGAGTGGGCGGGGCGTGCGACTGGCTGTTGCGGCTGACACTTTGTTTGTAGTGGGACCGGCTGCTGCTGCTACTGGCACTTTGCACTCAGGGGACCGGCTGCTTTCAGAAGCCCAGAGCCCGCTGTTTGGATCCCGTTCTACAACTGATTCTGCTGCTACTGGGAACCCCGATACCTTTGTTGCGACAGACGCATTTGCACCGCACAGATCGCAGCGCTTCAAATGGGCCCCAGGACGGGGAGTTGGTGCGTCTGATCCACATGGGCCATGATGGAGCCCCCCGCAGGATACGAGGAGGTGGCGGGGACTAAGCTGGGTTACCTGCGGGTGGGGGGCAGGCAACTTTTCGCTCTTGCTCAGGTGCTGAGCGGCCCATTACGCGGAGTTCCGCGGGGGCGAGTGTGCCGGAGGATGGAGCGGTTACGGATTCAGATTCGGCGCTGCGACTTGAGGGAGCTGCGGGCCCTGAAAGCTCTAAGGTCGGTTCCGAGTCGAGCGGTGCAATGTTGTCTGATCTCCCTGGAGGATCTGCACGTGCTTTGCGCTTCTTCTTGGGGCCCTAAGACTGTGACTCCAGCTGATGAGATCGGGCAGAAAGGGAGCCCCGAGAAGGAATGTCTCCCCTCTAGGATAAAAGCCGCATTTCCATCGGGTCTGGCCAATTTATTCCCAGGGACCTCGCGGAACCTGAGCACTGGACACAGCCCCGCGTCTTCCCTGGGATATTCTAGTCCCTCCGACTCCAACCCGGACCAGAGCAGCTCATCAGACACCGAGTCGGACATCAGCGAAGCGTCTGTGCAGAATGGCAGGTATCGGGCACCAAAGATCCCGACAAAAAGAAAGTCGGAAGTATCGCGGGGGCGGGGTAAAGAGGCGCCCTTACAGAGTAGCACCGCAGAGGCGGAGTCTGAGGAGTCATTTTCAGTATGTGACACAGAATTAGAAGAAGAATGGCCTGGGGCACAAAATAATGGGCACAACCAACTCCTAGACCAGGCCAAGGATTGTCATAAGGGAAAGGAACAGGATGAGGGCCCAGCGGAGCTGAAAGAAACCCGTGAAGAAGAGGAGAATTCCCCAAAATCAGAGGAACCAGCAGCTGCTTCAGATGCCCAGGTCCCAGATGTGGAAGGTCGTACCCAGCAGTTTGACAGGCTGGTGAGACAGTCCAAGTTGTGGTGCTACGCCCGGGGCTTCAGGACAGACACGAGGGACCTACACCCCAGGGTTTCACACAAAGGGAAGGGGGCGTCTGGGGCCAAAAAGAATGGACGGCTCAGACACCGCAAGAGGAATGGGAAATCAGATGGAAAAATTCCTGTTGATCAGAATAAACGGGTAAACAGTGGCCCCAGTCACCCACCCAGGTCCCCATTCCGATTCTTGGACAATTTTCCTTCTCCGGCTTCTTTGGTTTTGGGAGAAGACGGGGATCTGTGTCCGGCCTATTCCCTAAAAGCCACGGACTCTGCGACCCTCCCCAGGTCTCACCCTCTCTGGGATTGGCACCCCGGGGGCAATGCCATCCCTCTACCTCCCAGCCTTAAATTTAGGACTTTTCCCTGGGGAGACTGTGAGTAAATGCTGCTCAGACGTTGCTCCCTATCATTGCTGTACCTGTCATAGGATATATACACCCTCCATACTCGTACTCCCCCATGTCTCCAACAACTGCACTGACTCTGTATGTGTGGGATGTACCAGGGCGGAAGAAAGAGGGGGGGCCCTGCATATTCACAATCAGACATTTGAGTATTTATTTTTCTATGTCCCTTGTACAGGGAGTGAAAATGGCTACTTGGCTTTTTGGAGTATTTTTTTATGCAGTTTCTACACTTTCTATGATATTGTCTGAAAATGGTGCTAAAAATGTGCTTTTTTTTAAACTTGGAAGTGTAATTTATGGGGAGCGGAATGGTATGACCCCCCCCGCTGTATAATGGATGCAGCTGAAATAGAGGTGGGATACTCTCATTTGCTGGGTTTTTTTTGGGGGGGAGGGGTGTAGATAGAAATTAAAGGGCAAATTGATCATTGTGTCAGGAGGGTTGGCAGAGGTTAGAAGAGGGTGGGGGTAAGAGGAGGAGCTGGGGCAGGAGTATGTGCTTTGGGGGAGGGGCGAGACAAGAGAATGGGTGCGATGAAATATGGAGGCAATGGCGTATGGAGGCAATGGCGTATGGGTGCAATGGAGTATGGAGGCAATGGAGTATGGGTGCAATGGAATATGGAGGCAATGGAGTATGGGTGCAGTGGAGTATGGGTGCCATGGAGTATGGGTGCAATGGAGTATGGGTGCAATGGAGTATGGGTGCAATGAAATATGGAGGCGATGGAGTATGGAGGCGATGGAGTATGGAGGCGATGGAGTATGGGTGCCATGGAGTATGGATGCAGTGGAGTATGGGTGCAATGGAGTATGGGTGCAATGGAGTATGGGTGCAGTGGAGTATGGGTGCAGTGGAGTATGGGTGCCATGGAGTATGGGTGCCATGGAGTATGGGTGCAATGGAGTATGGGTGCAATGGAGTATGGGTGCAGTGGAGTATGGGTGCCATGGAGTATGGGTGCAATGGAGTGTGGAGGCGATGGAGTATAGGTGCCATGGAGTATGACATGGGGAGGGATGGAAGAAGCCGGCACTGGTAGTATGGGGGCGAGTACAAGGGGCTGGAGGGAGGAAAAAAGCAGAGATGGAGGGGGAGAAAGTGGTTAGAAAAGGGGTTTTCAGAAAAAAAAGCCTCAGGAATTCCTTGCTGAGTTGTGCAAGTGACAAGGAGATTTATTGGCTGTACATGGATATAAATGCTGCTCACACACGTGGCTGCCAGAAATCCACAACTTTTCCCTTTTTTTCCTCCCCTCCGACCACAAGACAACAATCAGGAGGCCCAGGGGTTAGAGCAGCTCAGGCTTCTATTCTCCAAGCCACGTGGCTACCAGAACATTTCCCACTGTATGAAATAATTTAATTATTGAGCAAATTCCATATATACACCTGATAATAATAAGCCCCACGTGAAAACGGAACTGGTGTTTCCCACACTGCAACTCCCAGCACCCCTGACAGCCAGAGGATGCTGGGAGTTGGGATTCAAAGGGACAAGGAACAATACGTTTCTATCCGAATTCGCTTCTTGCCGGCATGTGTTTTGGGTTGAATGGAAGCGGCTGTGAATGGGAATGTGCCTGTGCTCTCTGGGGGTCAGCTTGTGTCAGATCCTTACTCTATAGGCCTGGGGGTTATAATGAAGGAATTTAGGAGAGAGCAGGATGGGGAGAATGTTAATTTATTTGCAGAGAAGGGAAAACACAGGGTGGGAGAGAAAGCTTTTCAGGTCAGCAGATAAAATCCAGAGGTGCCCAGCTGGGTGCTCAGATAAATCTCGTCTTTGTGCTGGGGGGCTGCTCATCTCAGGGGATCCACTGGGTCTACATCCTTACATATTATCAATGGTCGAAGTGAAAATTCGAATTAAAAAAAATTTACATTTCGAGCTAATTTTTGTGTGCTTCGACTAGGGAATAGTCCAAATTCGATTCGAATTTGACAAAAATGTGAAATGTATGTACTGTCTCTTTAAAAATTCGACTTCGATTCCATCGTATGATTTGAATGCGCTATTAAAAAAAAAAACTTAGATGTAATTTCAGTTGGTCTTTTTGAATTGGAATTTTGGAGCGTTTCAAATTCAACCCTTGATAAATCTGCCCCATAATGCTGCTCTCTGACTGTTTTTGTGAGCGGCTCAACTCCGGGGAGAGGTTGTGGGGATTTTCATGCAAATCAGTAGGATGGAGGTTAATGTAGACTTGACCTGTGTGTGTTCAGGACAAAACCAAATCTGAGCTGAGACTGAGCCCCTCTCCCCCGCCCCCTACACCTCCCCTCTCTCTCTCTCTCTCTCTCTCTCTCTCTCTCTCTCTCTCTCTCTCTCTCTCTCTCCTAAGAGGCAGGGGGGCTGCCGTGATGAATCAAAGGAGCATTTTCCAAAATATCCCCCATCCGTCCCTGTTAAACCCAAACCAAAATCTCCTATAAGTTTCCATTTACATCCAATTGAAATCTGATTAAATCATGAGAATTCATGCCTACAGCCCCCAGATCTACAAACCTGCACCCACCCCAGTAGTGTTTCCAGCCAGACCTTTTAAATCTATTTATTTGCCCAAATCAGAGAGAAAAGAACATGTCGGAGTCTCTGATGCGCAATAAAGGAACAGATCTGCCAATAAACTCGTTGCTTTCTTTTCTATGTCCTTTGTATCGAGAGAAAACATTGCAAATCCCGCTCCCCAGATCAGTCATTCTGTTTATTTCATTGCTTGGGAGCTGCCATGTTGTTTGCATTCATGATCACTGGAGCAGGAAGCAATATGGCAGCTCTCAGACGTATATATGTAATGTAATTCATGTTTTATGCACACAATAGACCATGCTTACAGATTGCATTGTGATACACTAACAAAATATCTGTCTAATACCTTTATGCTGGTGCAATTGCCCACGTACATTAGGGGGCACATTTACTTAGCTCGAGTGAAAGATTCCAATGAAAAAAACGTTGAATTTCGAAGTATTTTTTTGGCTACTTCGACCATCGAATTGGCTACTTCGACCTTCGAATCGAACGATTCGAACTAAAAATCGTTTGACTATTTGACCATTCCATAGTCGAAGTACTGTCTCTTTAAAAAAAACTTCGACCCCCTACTTCGCCACCTAAAACCTACCGAGCATCAATGTTAGCCTATGGGGAAGGTCCCCATAGGCTTTCCTAGGTTTTTTGGATCGAAGGAATTTCGTTCGATCAATGTATTTAATTGTTTGATCGAATGATTCTTCCTTCGATCATTCGATCGAAGGAAATGCGGTAAATCCTTCAACTTCGATATTCGAAGTCGAAGGATTTTACTTCGACGGTCGAATATCGAGGGTTGATTAACCCTCGATATTCGACCCATAGTAAATGTGCCCCTAGATATTTCTTTCCCTTTCTGCACTGCAGGTTCTCCCTCTTGAACCAATGTTGATCAACCTCGATATTCGACCCATAGTAAATGTGCCCCTAGATATTTCTTTCCCTTTCTGCACTGCAGGTTCTCACTCTTGAACCAATGTTGCTGAAGTCAGCTCTCCTCCAGCCAAGGCTCTATGTTTTTTACAGGGTCGGTGGTTAATCATCCGGCGGCTGCTACATCGTTTCAATAGCCGGAAACCCCAGTGCAGAGAACAGAAACAGAACAGGCGTTTAGACCATTTAGCAATGTGTATTAGAATGTCATTTATTTCAAACAACAGCGGAGAAATCAAGAATTTACCCCGGGGCAAAAAGAATTCATTTGCAAGTGAAACAGGGATTTTGTTTCAATAGAAAGTCTAGGCTGGAGGGATCTCCTTCCATTCACTCTAATAATAATGGGAAACACACAAACTTATTAACGGAATTAGTTAAAGGGCAACTGTCACTGTTATACAAAAAAATTGCACCTCTTACCTACCAGCCAAGCTATAGACATGCGTGGAAGAATATCTTTTTTTTATATATGTTATAAAATGCCCTAGCAACTTTGCAATTGGTCTTCATTGTTCTTTCCAGCTTCCAAATGGTGGGTCACTGACCCCACCCGGCTAAAAACTATTCCACTAAAGCTTCAATGTTCTTGTTAGTGTCACTTTGTATTACTTATCTTCCTATTCAATGCCCTCCAGTACTTTTTTTTAGTGTGTTATTTAAAGCACTGCCTGGTTGCTAGTGAAAATAAGACCCTAGTAACCAGATGATGCTGAAATATGGAACCTCAAAGCTGTTGGACGAAAAATAACTGATAAATGAAAGCCAATTGCAAACTGTCTCAGAATATCGCTGTCTAAGGGGCCGATTCACTAACTTCGAGTGAAGGATTCGAAGTGAAAAAACGTCGAATTTCAAAGTATTTTTTGGGCTACTTTTGGGCTACTTCGACCATCGAATGGGCTACTTCGACCTTCGACTACGACTTCAAATTGAAGGATTCGAACTAAAAATCGTTCGACTATTCGACCATTCGATAGTCGAAGTACCGTCTCTTTAAAAAAAACTTCGACCCCCTAGTTCGGCAGCTAAAAGCTACCGAAGTCAATGTTAGCCTATGGGGAAGGTCCCCATAGGCTTTCCTAAGTTTTTATGATCGAAGGATATTCCTTCGATCGTTGGATTAAAATCCTTCGAATCGTTCGATCCGAAGGATTTAATCGTACGATTGCAGTATTTGCGCTAAATCCTTCGATATTCGAAGTCGAAGGATTTCAATTCCTAGTCGAATATCGAGGGTTAATTAACCCTCGATATTCGACCCTCAGTGAATCAGCCCCTTAATGTGAATTTGAAAGTGAGGAACTTTAATAGAACAGCTGAAGGTAATACAGTCACATTGCTCAGCCATGCCCTGTGTCCTTGCCCACAAGGCTTACAATCTCTGTATGAAGATGGAACACAGGACTTTGTGTGCAAAGGTGGTGGATTTAATCAGTTTATTTCAGTTAAAGTTGATAAATATTGGAATATGGAATCAGGCAGCAGATGAAGGTGCAATGGTATATTCAGGTGATATTCAGGTGAAATGAAGGGGCAATTAACTCCATGACTTTATTCTCTCCGTAACCAATAACTGCCTTGCCCAGTGCCCAGCTGGCGCCTTTATACTAAGGTGGTTAAAGGGCAAAAAAGCCATTTTTCAGGCTTTTTCTGCCAAATGAGTGGTGACTGTAAACATTAAACACAGCAGATCTTTCCCTGGCATGTCCACCTCCAAGCAGGTGATATTGGTTGATTCAATCATTTGGCCCCAGGGCCAAACAATCAGTTCACAATGATGAGGATACAGGACAAGGGTCGCATCAATGAGTCTTTGGCCCAACAGGATCTTCAAACCTGCCCAAAAGAAATCTGATGATTTTCAGGCCGTCATCGCAAGCATCAGTCCAACACACCAGTGGGTAGAGGAATGCATCTACCACCCAATGCAGGATTTACAGCCTTCCTAATCAATATCTAATCAATATCGGTATTCGGCCGAATCTGTTGCGAAGGATTTGGGGGTTCGGCCGAGTCCAAAATAGTGCATTCGGTGCATCCCTAATAGGAACAGATAGGAGCAGACTATGCCTTGCGTGCAATTAGCCCTACAGACTTTTAACTACAGTTCAGGTATAGGATCCATTATCTGGCAACCTGTTATCCAGAAATAACAGGAAGTCCGTCTCTCACAGACCTTCATTTTAATCAAATCATTCTAAATTTAAAAAAAAATTTTGTGTAATAATAAAACAATCGCTTGTACTTGATCCCAATTAATACATAATTAATCCTTATTGGAGGCAAAACCAGCCTATTGGGTTTATTTCATGTTTATAAGATTTTCTGCTAGACTTAAGGTTTGGAGATCCAAATCACAGAAAGATCTGTCATCCGGAAAACCCCAGGCCCCGAGCATTCTGGATAACAGGTCCCATACCTGTATATATATATATTTCCCTTTATTGTGTAATAATAAAACAGTACCTTGTACTTGATCCCAACTAAGATATAATTAATCCTTATTGGAGGCAAAACCAGCCTATTGGCTTTATTTAATGATTTTCTAGTAGACTTACGGTATAAAGATCCATATTACGGAAAGATCCATTATCTGGAAAACCACAAGTCCTGAGCATTCTGGATAACAGGTCCCATATCTGTAATAATAAAACAGTCGCTTGTACTTGATCCCAACTAAGATATAATGAATCCTTATTGGAGGCAAAACCAGCCTATTGGCTTTATTTCATGTTTAAATGATTTTCTATTAGACTATTATAGTCTGTAGACTTGGGTATAGAGATCAGAATCACGGAAGGATCTGTCATCCAGAAAACCCCAAGTTTATATGCAGTATATAGTGCAAACCTTATACATGATCCGCACGCGTTTCTTTTGCTTCAAAGGCTCTGCCTGAAACTATGGAACGGAATGATTTTGTGCCTTTTTCTTTCCCTACACCCGGAGAGCTGACAGTTGTGCTCCCTGCTGTGCAACTGTCCCTTTTTGTGTGTCTGATTTCTGTGCAGAATTGGCAGCGGAGACAAAAACTGTCGCTCTCTAAACAAAAACAAAAAAAAACAGGAGCAGTTTAATGTGAAAGTGTTAAAGGGCAATTCTGCTTCCCTCGATGTTCAAATAATAATAATAATAATAACAAGGCAAACTCTGCAAAGTCCTAATTGTGCTGCAAATTGCCGGCTACACGCTGACAGTTAGAGGGTTTTGCAAGGACAAAGGTATTAGTCCTAGGGACCCCCTATTGTTTCATAAGAGCCCTTAGCTCTGCTCTAACCTGTGTTTGTATAAAACATTTCTGCATCTGCTGCCTCCCCCCCCCTTCCGGCTGACCTGTGGCCTCTCTATGGCAGCACCACCTACTCGCCTTTGTGATTAGTCAACCCCCCCAACCCCAAAGCGTTTAATCCCCCCGGATCAATAGCCAGTGTCCTATCATTTACTCTCCCCCAGGCAAAACCCTCCTCTGCAAATGACACATGTTTTTATTTTGTTACAAATTTCCTTTCCGTCTGGAGCCAGAGACTCCCCATATCCGAGACTGGCAATAAACTTAATTCTTTCCTTGCGGTACAGCCAGACGCTCACCGGAGAGGGAGCCTAAATAAATCTCGCCGAGGAATAAAAGAAAATTTAAAAAAACCCCAAAACAATATGTTAGAATGAGAATCCATTTTCAAATCAAACTGTCATTTGGATAATCAGCGCTGCGCTATATGTTGGTGCTCTAAAAATACATGATAATAATAATATGTTTCTGGGGGATCGGCTTTGGACCCTAAAAAGTTGTGGACGTTGTGGATCAGTGATCAGCTACAATAACCAAGGGCTTATTTGCTTTCGAAAGTGCAATTTTGAGCTCAGCCGCCATGTTTTTTTTCTTAAAGGGCTTGTTAACATTTATATTATCTTTTAGTATGATATAGAGAGGGATATTCCGAGACAATTTGCAATTGGTTTTCATTTTTTATTAACTGTGGCTTTTGAGTTATTTCGCTTTTTATTCAGCAGCTCTCCAGTTTGCAGTTTCAGCCATCTGGTTGCTAGGGTCCAAATCCCCCTAGCAACCGTGCGTTGCTTTGAATAAGAGACTGGAATGTGAATAGGACTGACTAGAAAAAATGAGTAACAAAAAGTAGCAATAACCAAAAATGTTTAGCCTTACAGAGAATTTGTTTTTTTTTAGTTTGGGGTCAGTGACCCCCGTTTGAAAGTTGGAAAGATTTAGACAAATATTTAAAAAAAAAAAAAAAGAAATAATGGAAGCCAATTTAAAAGTTCTTAGAATTAGCCATTCTATAATAGACTAAAGTTTAATTTAAAGGTAACCCACCCCCTTTAAATGGGTAGTGGCCACTATGAGTGATTGGTGAACAGCTACAATAACCAAGGGCTTATTTGCTTTCGAAAGTGTGATTTTGATCTCAGCCGCCATGTTTTTTTCTTAAAGGGATTCTTCACATTTATATTATCTTTTAGTATTAGTAGTAGTATTTATTAATTGTGGGTTTTTTTCGAGTTATTCCGATTTTTTTTATTCAGCTGCTCTCCAGTTTTTCAGACATCTGGTTGCTAGGGTTTTGAATTCTCCTAGCAACCATGCCCAAATAAGAGACTGGAATATGAATAGGAGAAAGATAAATAAAAAGCAGCAATAATAATACATGTGTAGCCTTATGGAGCATTTGTTTTTTTTAGATGGGGTCAGTGACCCCGTTTAAAAGTTGGAAAGAGTCAGAAGCAAAAGACAAATAAAAAAAACGATAAAAAATAAATAATGAAGACCAATTAAAAATTTGCTAAGACTTGGCCATTCTTTAATATACTTAAAGGTCACTTAAAGGTGAAGCACCACTTTAAATAGTAAGGGCCTCCCCCTTGCTCATGCGGTTCACTGTGCTCACACACAAACCAAGATCACACATGCATGCTAGGTTACATCAGCCAATGAATGGACAGAGCTGTGTCTTTTACTCCCCAAACTTCTTCCTGTTACAGTTAGAGCTGCGTTGTTTCCTGTCAGGTGACCAGTGAGTGAAACTGACCATCACAATATGGCGCCTCAATGTAAATAGATGTAAAAGGGAAATATCTATATTTATATTTGCACATTTGGTAAGATTCTTTGAAGGGTTGCTTATTACAATACAATCTATCTCTTGGGTCAGTATTCATTCCAAGGTATAGTTTCCCTTTAAGGTAAGGTTCAGTTTTATTAATTCTTGATCTGTGTATGTGGCCCCCGTCGTACTCCTGTCACTGGATCGGTCCAGTTTGGTCCAGTCCATTATTGTCGGGATTGTATGAAATTATTTGCTTTTAGGCCCCTGGAATGTGGAACATTAAGCACAAGGTTCCTAAAGTTGGACCATGATGTCCCAACTAATTTACCTCCCCCCACGGTTACTAATGAGATGGGCGGTGACAAGTGATCACAGCAGGGTAATAAATCACTAAACGTCTTGTTTGGAAGGTAATTGCGAGGAAAGTGCCCCATAATGAAAGAGGTAATTGCCCCATCTCTCCCTTTGAAGATCAAGTTCGTAGTTTCATCTGCAAATTATTGTAAATAACGTCAGTTAAACAAAATCAATCAGGGGGGGGCGCTCGGCTTTTAAGTTTGCTTCCAAAAGTCAGAAGGTTAGAGGGGGTCTCCTGTGGAAGCCAAAAGTCTATCAAGCCCCCCTTTTGGACGTTTAACCCTTTCTGTGGTCTTTGATCATATTGTGCTGTGTGTTTACTAGCGACTGTGGATCAAAGGCTAAACCCAAAATGCCACGTCCTTAGGGCAGAGACACACGCTCAGATTCGGAGAGATTAGTCGCGCCAGTGACAAATCACCTCTTCTTCAGGGCTCTCCCCAAACTGCCGGCTAGAATGTAAATCGTAGGCGGGATGGGAATCGCAGCGCTTCATTTTACGAAGTTTCCTCACAAGGAAACTTCGGGCGACTTTAGAAAATGAAGCGCTCCGAGTGCCATCCCACCGGAAATTTTTATTCTAGGCGACGGGAAGGCAGGAGATGGCAGTTCGGGGAGATTAGTCGCCCTGAAGAAGAGGAGATTTGTCGCCAGGTGACTTATCTCCCCGAATTTGGCCGCTTGTCTCTGCCCTTAAGGGTCAGGTCACATGAGCAGATTTGGGGAGATTGGTCGCCCCAACGACAAATCACCTCTTCTTCGGGGGAACTAATCTCCCCAAACTGCCTCCGGCTAGAATGTAAATCACAGGCGGGATGGGAATCGCAGCGCTTCGTTTTCCGAAGTTGCCTCACAAGGAAACTTCGGGCGACTTCAGAAAATGAAGCGCTCCAAGTGCCATCCCGCCGGCAATTTTTATTCTAGCCGACAGGATGGCAGTTCGGGGAGATTAGTCGCCCCGAAGAAGAGGAGATTTGTCGCCGGGTGACTAATCTCCCCGAATTTGACCGCTTGTCTCTGCCCTTAAGGGTCAGGCCACATGAGCAGATTCGGGGAGATTTGTCGTCCCAGCAACAAATCTCCTCCTCTTCTTCGGGGCGACTATCTCCCGAACTGCCTTCCCCCTGCCCTCTGCCGGCTAAAAATAAAATCGCCTGCGCCAATACACACGCGCCACTTCATTTTCCGAAGTCGCCCAAAGTTTCATCGTGAGGCAACTTCGGAAAGCGAAGCACCACGTGTGCTGGGGCGATTAATCTCCCCAAATCTGCTCGTGTGGCCAGACCCTAAAGCGTAATAAGTGGAGTTCTATGGACTTAATGTATTTATAATTTAGCATTTGTCTGTTAATTGCCAATTAGGTGCCTCCAGCTGTGAAGCCCCCCTGGGGTGAGGAGGAGGATGAGTGATCTGTTTGTACTGGGGGGGATACTGTCAATGAATTCTCTGCTGATGGAAAAGGAATTCATAGTGAGCCCCCAGGTCTCCTCCTGAAAGATAATGATGCCCCCCATGCAGATGCGCAGATCTCTCAGAGGCTTTGTCTTACAGTAAATCCAATTAAACAATGCGCTCGGCTCATTTCCATCCCATTTATCGTCCGGGGCCAGAACTTCCCAAATGGTGAGGGGGGGTGGGGCAGGGGCATTGACTAAGGGGTGGGGAAAGGGTTTGCTTGGGGTAGAAAGCCTATGGGCTCTCCTTAAAGGATAAGTAAACCTTTAAAATAAGTGAATGTAAAATTGAGGAGGGGGCTATTCTAAGCACTTTTGCAATGTACATTCATTATTTATTTTCTTTTAATTCCAAGATATTAAGGGATACATGTACTGTTAATATGAATGAATTTAGTTACAACAGCACCACCTGCTGGTCAGTTTCCCACCAGTCTGACCAGCAAGTAGTCAAGGAAGTTGTCAGGAGAAAGAAAGAGGCTGATGTTCTTCTGCTTAGGAATAAAATTAGAAACCTTTCTCACATCTTTCCTAAGCAGAAGAGCATCAAAGGCTGACCCCCAGGGTGCCTATATGGTAACTACAGCCTTGGGTAGAAATAAGAAAGGGCTGACTATAAATGCCATTGAGTTGGACCCACTGGGAGACCCTCTGGTAAATCTCAAAGGCCATTTCAAACAGAGTATGGCCAAGCCGACCATCTCTCTGCTCCCCACCTTGTGCACCCGCCAACCCACATTGACATTGGATAAGAAATGAGGGCACAGGGGTAGGCAGCGAAAGAGTTATGTGCCCCCTTTTGCTTTCCTCTAGTTCCAAGTATTAAGTAATATTTGTTTATCACCAACAAACATAAGAAATTCTTTGCTTTCCTCATCACATCGAAATCCCTTAAAAATGGCACCATGAAGGGGGCACCCGGATTTGAACCAGGGACCTCTCGATCTGCAGTCGAATGCTCTACCACTGAGCTATACCCCCTTGTGCATGTGTAGGTTTTTGCTGTGTAAAGCACATTTGTTTGCCTTCCCTGTTTCCCACACCACAGCCCTAATTGTTTGCTTTAATCACATACGCAAACATCTCTGTTGCTCAGGCTCTCCGGACCAAGGGGCCATGGGATGGCATCAGCTTTGTGGTTGCTAGGGTCCTATATATACTAGCAACCAGGCAGTGGAAGCCCTGGAAGAGAACTGACTTCTGCTACATTGTTTCCAGAGTCAGAACCTGAGAAGAGACTAAAGGAAGAAACAATAATTCACTAGCAATAACTTTTACAATTGGCTCTAAAACCACTGGAAGCCGTTAGCGAATGGATATTGGAAAGTTGCCTAGAAGGACAATTATTTATTATAAAAGTGTTTTCAGTGCCTAAAATATGCCCCCTCCTTGCAATGAATGGGAACCCGCTGGTGGATTTACTGTGTTGCAAATGCACATAATTTAGTGCTAATTTCAGTACAAATCGGTCGCCTTCACTTGTCATGTTCCCCTTTGGCCGACCAACCTATGGAAATGATATTCAGCCACATAATAACTAGGGATCAGCACAGGGATGCTGGGAGATGCCTTGCTTTAACCACTTAATGCCCAAGCAACAAATAATGATCACTATGCATAATATAAATCAGGGCCGCCATTTGCTTGGTGATTGGTCTTCCTTGTTCTTTTCCGTCCCACCGTCTTTGTTCTTCTCCGTTGCCACTTCTTTGTTAATCTCTGGAGTGGACTTCTTCATTCTTTTCCGTTACAGCTTCTTCTTTCTTTCCCATTGTGGCTTCTTCATTCTTTTACATCGCAGCTTCTTCGTTCTCTTCCATTGCGGCTTCTTCATTCTTTTCCGTTGCGACTTCCTCGTTCTTTTCCATTGCAGCCTCTTTGTTCTTTTCTATTGAGGCCTCTTCGTTCTTTTCCATAGTGGCCTCTTCGTTCTTTTCCATTGCGGCTTCTTTGTTCTTTTCCGTCGCGACTTCTTTGTTCTCTTCCATTGTGGCTTCTTCGTTTTTTTCCGTCGCGACTTCCTCGTTCTTTTCCATTGCAGCCTCTTTGTTCTTTTCTATTGAGGCCTCTTCGTTCTTTTCCATAGTGGCCTCTTCGTTCTTTTCCGTCGCGACTTCTTTGTTCTTTTCCATTGTGGCTTCTTCGTTTTTTTCCGTCGCGACTTCTTCGTTCTTTTCCATTGCGGCTTCTTCGTTCTTTTCCATCACGACTTCTTTGTTCTTTTCCATCATAGCTTCTTCGTTCTTTTCCTTGTGGCTTCTTCGTTCTTTTCCATTGTGGCTTCTTCGTTCTTTTCCGTCATGACTTCTTTGTTCTTTTCCATTGAGGCTTCTTCGTTCATTTCTGTTGCAACTTCTTCGTTCTTTTTCATTATGGTCTCTTCTTCTTTTCCATCACAGCTTCTTTGTTTTTTTTCCATTCCTTCTCCTGCAGTACTGCCTGTGCCCCCTTAGAACCCAAAATTGCCTGGGCCTTGGAAGAACAGTCACCATTGTGCCCCCCTGATAATGGCCCTGATATAAATAGATACAGGGACCATGTAATAAACTCTCTAAGAGGGTGCAAGGGCCTCTCAGATCCTCTGATGGAGACATTAGATTGCTTCAAAAAAGGGTCGGATGGCTTTTTAGGAAGTATAAAAAAGTTACAGGGATACTGAAATGATCTTTAACAGTGAGGATTTGTGAGTTATTTCTGTCCCACCATATGTTATTCTTTGTTTTCTTTAGTTATTTTTCTGCAATTGTATAGTACTATACTCAATCTACTGAAATGAGCACCATGAAGGGGGCACCCGGATTTGAACCAGGGACCTCTCGATCTGCAGTCGAATGCTCTACCACTGAGCTATACCCCCACGGCTGTAGGTTGTTTTCATGTGCAAAACGAGACAATGTAAAACAGGTTTGTTTACTTTCCTCTATCCAAGTCTCCGTGGGGCTGTTTTCCATTCCACATCCCTATTTGTTTCTTTTAAATCACATGCGCAAATATCTCTGTTGGTTAAAGAGCCCACGCAGCGCTGGAGATCGGATCAGCCTCTCTCTCTTTTTCCCAAAAGAAATGGGTGCCCAAGGCAAAGTGATGGGAGTGAAGGGCAGTGACGTCACAATGGCACCACTCTCAAAAAACAATAAACCTTCCTCTTCCTCCAAACTTACACAATAAGAGATAAGGGGGGCAGGCAGAAGAGTTAAGTCCCCTACCATGCCATTCTCCTGTGTGAAATTTCATTAGCTATCTGGTTGCTAAGGTCCAAGGTTCGCTAGCAACCAGACAGCAGTGTGAATAAGAGACTGGGAAATGAATAGGACAGGCCTAAATATAATGATCAGGGGGAAAAAGTAACAATACAACTGCAGCCTCACAATTGTTTTTTGGCTGCAGGGGTCAGCGACCCCTATTTGATATCTGGAAAGAGGAAGTAAAGGAAGGGAAATAAACCAAACACCATGAAGACCAATGGAAGAGTTGCCAAGAATAGGCCATTCTACCACTACAAGTTAATGGAAATGTAAACTAGTTATGGGATCCTTTATTCAGAAAGCTCCTAATTAGAGAAAGCCATTGTTTCCATGCCTTTAGGCCTAGGCTAATGTCACACTTGGTGTTCTGACCGCTGCTGTGCTTGGGGGGGGGGTCAACGGCAGGAGTCCAAATGCCCCAAAGTTTATCAGAGCACAAGTCACGTGACTGGGGACACTTGGGAAACTGACAATATGTCTAGCCCCATGTGATATATCAAAATGAAATATAAAAAAATCTGTTTGCTCTTTTGAAAAGCGGATTTCAGTGCAGAATTCTGCTGGGGCAGCTCTATTAACTGATGCGTTTTGAAAAACTTGTTTTCCCTTTAAGAGGGTGCAAGGGAATTCTCTCCCTGTACTGGCAGATACATTAGACAGATCCAAGAAGGAGTTTCATGCCCACAGCACATGTTATACTCTCCTTTCCTCACAGTATTTTCTGTAGTAGTCGTATTCTTTTTTCAATATATTTTACACTGAAATTCCATGAAAAAAAAAAAAAAAATCAGTGAAGGGGGCACCCGGATTTGAACCAGGGACCTCTCGATCTGCAGTCGAATGCTCTACCCCTGAGCTATACCCCCTAGGTGTTTGGCCTTAATTTTCTGCACTGCTAGTTCTGACTCTTTATACAATGTAGCAGACACCTAAACGATATCAAGAACAGTATTGGGTTGTTTCTCTTCTCTCCACTGCTGGTTCTGACTCTTAAACAATGTAGCAGAAGCTTAGACAATATCAAGAGCAGTATTTGTTCCGTTTCTCTTCTCTGCACTGCTGGCTCTGACTCTTATACAATGTAGCAGAAGCCTAGACAATATCAAGAGCAGTATTTTGTCTGTTTCTCTTCTCTGTACTGCTGGTTCTGACTCTTATACAATGTAGCTGAAGCCAGCTGTTTTTTTTAACAGCCTAGGAAGAAGTGTGCAAAGCATTGTGGGAATTGGAGTCTTGGCTACTTTTTCTCAAGAGTCAGAAGCAGAAGTGCAGAGAGGGACTAATCTGACTTTCATTAGCAATTACAGGGACAAATAAACGTTAAGGTCTGATTGATGAATATTGGAGAGTTGAAAGCAACACCTTGTTTATTTTTGGGGTTACACTCATTCTAATGGATAAATACACTTGTACTTTATTTAGGCCATAAATAAATGATTCCTGAGTAAAATAAGCCCTTATGTGATAAATGTCCTGCCCTCCCCCACCTCCCCCCTGGCACCTAATGAGACCTCTGCTAATGAGACCTCTGTTAATTACTGAACTCTGCTAATTATTGACCTCTGCTAATTACTGACCTCTGCTAATTACTGACCTCTGCTAATTACTGACCTCTGTTAATTACTGACCTCTGCTAATTACTGACCTCTGTTAATTATTCTGCTAATTACTGATGTCTGCTAATTACCGACCTCTGCTAAATACTGACCTCTGCTAATTACTGACCTCTGTTAATTATTGACCTCTGCTAATTACTGACCTCTGTTAATTACAGACCTCTGCTAATTACCGACCTCTGCTAATTATTGACCTCTGCTAATTACTGACCTCTACTAATTACTGACCTCTGTTAATTACTGACCTCTGTTAATTACTCTGCTAATTACTGACCTCTGCTTATTACTCACCTCTGTTAATTACTGACCTCTGTTAATCTGCCAATTACTGACCTCTGCTAATTACTGACCTCTGTTAATTACTCTGTTAATTACTGACCTCTGCTAATTACTGACCACTGCTAATTACTGACCTCTGTTAATTACTGACCTCTGCTAATTACTGACCTCTGTTAATTACTCTGCTAATTACTGACCTCTACTAATGATTGACCTCTGCTAATTACTGACCTCTGCTTATTACTGACCTCTGCTAATTATTGACCTCTGCCAATTACTGACCTCTGTTAATTACTGACTTCTGCTAATTACTGTCCTCTGCTAATTACTGACCTCTGTTAATTACTCTGCTAATAACTGACCTCTGGTAATTACTGACCTCTGCTAATTACTGACCTCTGTTAATTACTGACCTCTGCTAATTACTGACCTCTGTTAATTACTCTGCTAATAACTGACCTCTGCTAATTACCAACCTCTGCTAATTAATGACCTCTGCTAATTACTGACCTCTGTTAATTACTGACCTCTGCTAATTACTGACCTCTGTTAATTACCGACCTCTGCTAATTACTGACCTCTGCTAATTACTGACCTCTGCTTTCTGATTTCGATTCTAGCTGGTTGGAAGGCAGTTTGGGGAGATTAGTCGCCCGAAGAAGAGGAGATGCCGGGCGATTAAATCTCCCCAAATCTCCACGTTTGTCTCTGCCCTTACAGAGCATTCGTTTTTTAGATGGGGTCAGTGACCCCCCCCCATTGGAAAGCTGGAAAGAATGAAAAGAAGGCAAATCATTTAAAAACTTTAAAAAATAAATAATGAAGACCAATTGTAAAGCTTTGTAAAGCTGCTTGGAATTGTACATCTATAACATACTACATTTTAACTCTGGGAGTATTTCCAGGCACAGAGATCAGAGCAGAATGCAGCAAAATTCCGATATTTTCACTCCTGCAGTGCCCAAATCTTTCCTGATGGCGGCAGCAGAGGGCAGAGCTGTATCTTGTACCTGCCTATGGCACATGTTGGGCTGCTTAGGACAAGGTGTTAATGTCACAATGATTCCGAAATAATCCAAATCCCCCTAGCAACCATACACTGATGTGAATAAGAGACGGGAATATGAATAGGAGAGGCCTGAATGGAAAGATGAAAGATTTCAGCAGGTAGCTGGTTGCTAAGGCCCAAATCCCCCTAGCAACCATGCATTGATTTGAATAAGAGACGGGAATATGAATAGGAGAGGCCTGAACAGAAAGATGAGGAATAAAAAGTAGCAATAACAATACATTTGTAGCCTTACAGGACATTTGTTTTTAGATGGGGTCAGCGACCCCCATTTGAAAGCTGGAAACAATTCAAAAGCTATAAAAAAATATAGTAAAAAAATTGAAAAGTTGCTTAGAAGGAGCCATTGTAATCCGTTTGACGCCTTTCCAGCGTCTGATAAATATGAGACATTGATCAACCCAAAAAATGTCCGAAAGCGTTAAAGCTATTTTCTTGCAGCAGGGTTTATTTTCATGAAATTGAGGGTAATTTTCTCTAGTGGGAGAACTGCAAGATTGTCTGAGCTAAAATCAGAGCGTGAGTCAGAAGTCGCGTCCAGCTGAACAACAGGGAATAGAAACATCGGTTTATTCTAACGAGTCTCTTCCCAGCACAAATGTGATTATTTACATTGGAAGAAGACAAAATATCATTAAGGGCAGAGACAGACGAGAAGATGTAGTCGCCCAACCACAAATCGCCTCTTCTTCGGGCGACTAATCTCCCCGAACTGCCTCCCCGCCGGCTAGAATGTAAATCACCTGCGGGATGACACTCGGAGCGCTTCTTTTTCCGACGTTTCCATGTGAGGTAACTTCTAAATTTCTAAATCCTTTCGCGAAAGATTCATCCGAATACCGAACAGAATCCGAATTTGCATATGCAAATTAGGAGTGGAAAGGACATACCTCCCAACTGTCCTGTTTTCAGCAGGACAGTCCCGCTTTTGACAGCTCAACCCGCATTTGTACTGATATTTCCCGAGTTTCTCTTTGATCTGCTGCACTGAACAGCCAGAAAAAGATACAGAGTTTCTAACTTAATTGGCTCTTGGCAGAGAGCCCCGAATACATACTTAATATACTTTTGTAACAGTTTTAGATAAGATGAGAACATATAACATATAAAAACCATAGAAAAGTGTTCAAATTTCATAACCTGCCAAATTTTGTAAAATTGACATGGTAATTAGGGAGTGTGGCCACAAAAATGTCACCCCGGCTCCGTGCGGCAAATCTTTTTGTCCCTCTGTTTCCAAAATTTTGGGAGGTATGGGAAGGGGAAAACATTTTTTACTTCCTTGTTTTGTGACAAACAGTCACACAATTTCCCTCCCCGTCCCTAATTTGCATATGCAAATTAGAATTCGAATTCAGTTCGGCTGGGCAGAAAGATTCGGCCAAATCCGAATCCTGCTGAAAAAGGCCAGAACCGAATCCTGGATTCAGTGCGTCCCTAGTTCCAAGCCACAAATCACCAGTGTGCACCCCTAGATATTTTCATTGATTCATTCAGACCCTGGGTACTTTTTTTTCCAGGTAAGTGTTGCAATTTCACCATACTTATCCAGTGCTCCAGCATCTTATGAGCATTTGCATACCTCCCAACATTTTGGAAGTAAAAAGAGCGACAAAAAATTTTTCCGCATGTAGCGCAGCATTTTTGACCACGCCCCTTTCTGTGGCCACACCCCCCAATTACCATGTTTGTTTTACAAAATTTGGCAGGTTATGAAAGTTTGAAAATATGTGTTTTTGTGTCTCAAAATTGTTACAAAGTATCTTATTTGCACCTGTTAGCTGTTCTGGGCTCTCTGCTAAAAGACAATTAAGTGAGAAACTTTGTTTCTTTTTCTGGCTGTTCAGTGCAGAGAAAAGAGGGACTTTCCAGTACAAATGAGGGACTGTGGGTTGAGCTGTCAAAAGAGGGACTGTCCCTCCAAAAAAGGGACAGTTGGGAGGTATGCATTTGCACTACACCAGGGAGTAGAGGAAGCTGCTGGGGCACTGCTGTGCAACACTGAGACAAAAAGTATCCGGGCCTGGAACATTTTTTTGGCATTTTTGGGGCCTTGTCCTTTAATTTAGTTTAAGATGTGCCCCGTACTTGCCAACACCTGAAGATACACATCCATGGTCCCATTGCATGTCTGCACTAAACTGCAAATTGCCCATGACACCCGCAAGGAGTGTATATTATGGGCACCAGTTTTTTTGGAGTCTGCCCCCCCTTAGTAAAGGAGCCCATGTAGGTTGGCTGCACCCAACACTCACCCATGTTATTTATCCAAGAGCAGCACAGAGAAAGGATACGAGTTATAACCCCGGGCAAGGGCACTGCATTCTCCTGCTTAGATCTGGCTCTCAAGAGAAATATCTTGCCACGTCCATTAGTGCAGTTTGGATCTTGCGATCGGTGACCCTTAAAAAACATTACTGATCCCTTGAACAGCAGGGACTTTGCATGGTGCGTGTGAGCTGAGCACGAAAGACGTGTCCAAGGCTTATGAGGCTGGTTCAGGGCACAATTCAGCTTCTCGTCTGCTGAGTCCTGGCACGGAATGTCTGTACAAAGAGACATAGAAACCTTCCTTGTTATCTGAAGAGCCCAGAAATCTCAAAGCAAATAAATGTCCCAGGTAGAAAGGAAATGTCATCTGGAAATAGATACATCTGTATACTATGGGCAGCAGTTGGGTGCCACCTCCCTGGGCACATTGGTGTGAGCTACAAAGTGGAGCTTGGTGATGGGGGGGCTTGATGTGCTGTTGGTCAGTATTTTTTGGTGGCCCCCGTCTCAGGCCCTGTTATGCCAATCCGACATTTAGACTAAACACTAGATCTGAAGAGCAGGTGGGCGAGGGGCCAGTGCCAGCAGGTCAGTCAATAATAGGGATGCACCCAATCCAGGATTTGGTTCGGGATTCGGCCATGATTCAACCTTTTTCAGCAGGATAAGTATTCCGTCGAAAAAAAGTAAAAAATGTTTTCCCCTTCCCACCCCTAATTTGCATATGCAAATTAGGATTTGGTTCGGTATTTGGCCGAATCTTTCTCAAAGGATTCGGGGGTTTGGCCGAATCCAACATAATGGATTCAGTGCATCTCTAGTCAATAAGACGGCACTTGGCCTGGGATTCCTAAATAATCCACAAAACAATCATCTTTTCTCCCACATGTGACGTTGAAGGTCCTTTTATGATGTTCTAAAATGTCATTTATAACAATTCCTTTATTAATGGGAAGCAAAGCTCATTTCCCCACATCCGCACAATACAAATAAAACTTCCTCCCTGTCAGAAAATTCAGCAGCCTAATCAGGATTTATCCGAAGAGCTTTCTCCCAGGCTGCACTGGTTATGGCAAGAGAAAATGATTAAATATCAGGAATCCCGAGGCCTCCCGTTGTTCGGAACAGGCCGCACGGTGACAGGGAAATAAATAATGACAGTAAGCGGCGCAGCTAAACGCCACAAAAGACTCTTTAAATCTGTGTTAAAAGCGGCATAAGGAAAATAATGACTGTTTTCGGTTTGAGCTATGGGGGCATATTGTTAATGAGGCAGAGGGAGGTCTGACTGTCCTTTAAAGTAATGGGTACCACTGGGGGGGCTCAGCCTAAAGGCAATTTAGGGTGACATATGGTGAGAATGCCCTTTTGCTCTCCTAGATTAGAGTCCTGCAGCGGGTCGGGTAACCGCAGGTCCCCGAGGGTTACCCGCAAAAACCTGTGGTACCTTGCGGGTTGCAGGTAGAAGTTTCTGGAACGGGTATAGATGCGGGTCGGCGATTCTCTGGGTTTGCCGGTCGGCAGGGCCGGAACTAGGGGTAGGCAGAGTAGGCACGTGCCTTGGGGCGCAAAGCTGGGGGGGCGCCAGGCACGTACCTGCTCTGACGCCTACCCCATTGTCCGTTCCCGTCTCTCCCCGACTTGCACGCGTATATTTTTGGAATTGCGCATGTGTGCACAAAGTTTTGCGCATGTGCACTAATGCACACTTTCGCGCATGCGCGCCAGAGCGCACTTTCGCACATGCGTGCCAGAAACTGCGCTCAGCCGGCGCCGTACCCGGCCAGGTTGCCTAGGGTCTTCTCAATAGAGAACTACGTCTAATGATGTCACTTCCGGTTTACAATGACAGCACTTCCTGTTTCTTGATGGTCAGCGGTTAGGGTAGCGGGTCCAAGCGGGTAAGTATGCGGGATGCCGGTCCGGGTGCATGTTGCGGGTCCGGGTTTAACGGGGTCTGCTTCCTTTATAGTTCTGCCACTGGCCCCTGCAACCATGGGGTCTGCTTCCTTTATATGTTCACTGTACATTAATAGTACAGACAGTCCTATAAATAATATATACAGTTATAAAGTGCCGAATCTCAACAAGCACCGGAGGGAGGAGGACATGCCCCGTGGCACTGACATTGCATAAACATAGATAAAAGGGAGTGGGCACTCATACTCATGTAATCATTGGCTATTAGCAGCTTTAGTCTTCACCTTTTGTATCAATTACTGGTCGCTATCGATGTCATTCTGTATATTCTTTGTATAAACCCATTTATTGTACAGCGCTATGGAATATGTGGGCACTCTAAAAATATGTGTTAATAATAATAATAATAATTGCCTTCCTGAAAAAGCAGCCACATACGAGGCTGTTATGTTTTGGTAGCCGAGGATGAGTAGAGTATAACAGTGCTTTATTAGCAGGCTCATGCAGGTATTAAACAACAGTAACTTTTAAACTGTCCGGAAGTATGCACAGTATAAGTCTGAGCACAGTGACATCTACAGGCCATTTGTATAAACACCACATATTCCCCCTATAGTAGGAAATTCATTTGGGCAAATGTAATAAACAACAACAATGCATCTTAAAACAATAATATACATGATTCACATCACATAGTCCTGGGTCCATGCAGGTAGTTTTCTGATTCTCTCAGTACGTCTTATAGGTTCACTTTCTTCAGGCCTATTGCTATTGGCATCAGAAGTAGGAAAATGTCCTTCATCAAATGGAGCTTCTCCACAGTCAAATCTAACAGGAGCAAGACGACTTCCATTCCATATGCGTCCATCAGACAGTTCATATGTGTATGGTCCTCGCTGGTGTCTCACTTCAAGCGGAGTAGTAAATTTAGATTGTCCTTGTTTCAGTATTCCTGGTTTCTTAATTCCGACTAAAGATCTTGGCTGAAAGTGCACTTCTCTTGCACCACGTTTTCTGTCCGTATAAGCCTTGCATTTGGCTTCACAATATCAGCAGTAGATGATTTTGTAGGCACAGTATTTTGTGGAAGTTTGATTTCTGCAACATGAAACCTAGTGCGCATCTGTCTGCCATGTAATAATTCAGCTGGAGATAATTGAGTTGTTGCATGGCACGTTGCTCTGTAGTTATGTAGGAACTCTGTTGTAAATACTTCCAAGATTTCCCAGTACGATTTGCTGTCTGACTTCTGTTGAATCACTTGACTTCTCCATTTGCTTGTGGGTAATACACTGAAAATTTCCTATGCACAATATTCCTCTCTCTCAGAAAGGATTCAAACTCAGATGAGACAAACTGTGGTCCGTTGTCTGATATTAACTCCTTTGGATTACCTTCTCTGCTGAAGACTGTAGACAGAAATGTTATTACTGTAGCTGATGTTATATGAGAAACAAATGCAATTTCTGTCCATTTACTGTAATAGTCTATCAAGGTTATAGCAAATCTACAGTCTATAGGAGCATCTGCAAAAGGACCGACACTATCAATAGCAAGTTTTTCCCATGCTGAATCAGGGAATGGTACTGGTTTTACATCTGGTCTTTGCACAACCCAGTGAAGTGTTGCTTTGTGGTGCAATTTTAGACACTGGCTGTGTGGCGGGCACTGGTGTTGTAGTAATGAGACCATCAACTAATTGTAGGTTTAAGGCAGCAAAGAGATCCCTTCCAAGTATAGCAGTTCACTTATTCACAATGTAAAAGTCACATTTTGCAGTATTCGATTGAAATTGTACAGTCACTGGCAAGCAACCAAGCACAGGGATTGGATCCTTTAAAGGGATACTGTCATGGGAAAATTTTTTTTTTCAAAATGAATCAGTTAATAGTGCTGCTCCAGCAGAATTCTGCACTGAAATCCATTTCTCAAAAGAGCAAACAGATTTTTTTATATTCCATTTTGAAATCTGACATGGGGTTAGACATATTGTCAATTTCCCAGCTGCCCCAAGTCATGCGACTTGTGCTCTGATAAACTTCAATCACTCTTTACTGCTGTACTGCAAGTTGAAGTGATATCACCCCCTCCCTTTTCCCCCCAGCAGCCAAACAAAAACAAAAGAACAATGGGAAGGTAACCAGATAGCAGCTCCCTAACACAAGATAACAGCTGCCTGGTAGATCTAAGAACAACACTCAATAGTAAAATCCAGGTCCCACTGAGACACATTCAGTTACAATGAGAAGGAAAAACAGCATCCTGCCAGAAAGCATTTCTCTCCTAAAGTGCAGGCACAAGTCACATGACCAGGGGCAGCTGGGAAATTGACAATATGTCTAGCCCCATGTCAGATTTCAAAATTGAATATAAAAAAATCAGTTTGCTCTTTTGAGAAATGGATTTCAGTGCAGAATTCTGCTGGAGTAGCACTATTAACTGATGTGTTTTGAAAAAAACATGTTTTCCGATGACAGGATCCCTTTAAGTAACTGACCAGTTTCTGGTTGTTGGTATGATTATATGATGGCCCAAGTAAAAGAGCTGAAACGTTGAAATAAATCACTTTATTTTCATCAACAAACTCCTTGGAGTGTGGTCTGTTGGTAGTTGTATACATACTGGTTGTTGACCAGCACCCAGGCAGACTGTAGGTTTTTTTCCGCTACAAGAAAGTCCTCTCCATTCCACCCTAAGGCAGGAGGACCCTACAGCAAAATCATTTTAGGGTCCCTATTGGGAATCGGACATTATTCATATGCTGAAACCTCTAATGAGTTAGTGCCCCGTTGGGTCCCCCAGCAGTTGCACAGTTCTTCTGTAGTTATGCCCTTGGTGGAGGGCACACAAGGCTTTTTTATTTATCCTGTGCTGATCCAAATCCCCTTGACCACTGACAGTCGCTTCCCATTCATTTGGATAAGAATCAGGTTGCCTAAGGCAAGATACACGGTCATTGCTCGGCCACATGGAAGCACTTGTTTCCACCAGAAATTGCAAGCGTCTCAGTGCCTTTCCCAATCCCATCAATTGTAATTGTTTTCAGGATACAAATATCAGAAATAATATTTTTCAAACTGGAGAAATATCTGTAGAAATAAGAGCCAACCATCACCCCGGGGACTGAGGAGCTTACACTCAAGTACCGCACCCCAGGGAGCACTGACATTTAAAGCTTTTTCTGCCCATATTGAACTGAATTCCTGGCAATTGTTTTCTTTCATGTGTCCCTGCTCCTAAATTGCTCCGAGTCAGAGGGAGAGAATAGAGTTCTGGGGTGGCGCATCCAGGCGAGGAAAGCGTGCGCCCCCCCTGGGATACAAGGCATGTGTCTCAGCTGGAGGGACGAGAGACTGAGAGTGTAAATAGCATCTCCATTTGGCACACTCCACTGCCTTCCCCTGCTTGGATGACGATCAATATTCCGCAGCCTCTTGTTGGCTCTATGGTAAACTGTAAGTGGCTGCAAATCCCGGCTCTGTCGCCCAGGAGGAAAATATCCCAGGGTGCATGAGCAGAAACAATGTGTAATACACCAATATCTATAATATATCTGCCAATAGCAATAACACAGATAATTAAGCTGCTGGACCCAGGGAAGTTCTGTTACACATTTCACAATCCAACGGCAAAGAGGTGCACCCACCTTAACTAGAGGGCCCCATGCGGGTTAATAACCAGAATCCAATACACTGAACCCCTGCCAGTTTCTGTCCCACCAGGGTACCAGGGAAACTCCCAGTGGGCCCTCCTGCTCACCCAATTATGGGACATTATGGGTGGTTATTAATCAAGGTCCAAATATCCCAACCCCGAATAATTCGTAGTTTTCCGAGCAAAAGAAAAAACAACGAATTTTCCGAGATTTATTAGTCCGATGGTTTAAAAACGTTGAATCCGAAACCTCTGCTTCTAAAAGCTCTCGAGGTCCTTTATAAGTCAATGGGGAAGGTCCCAGTGTCTGCACTGATGTCCGTACCGATATTTATGGGGTTCCGGCGCAAAAAACTCCGAAGTTGGCTCGACCCTATTTTTTCGACCTTTTTCCTTTATAAACAAGGTCCATTCGGGAATTCGGAGTTGCTCGAAGTTTGATATTAGAAATGCTGAGATGATTTCGGACCTTGATAAATAACCCCCTATGTGATCATATAAACATTCTTTTCAGCATGAGCAGAATACATAGAACTGACACTTAAAATTCATTCTGCCTCTTCCAATGCATATTTATTATTTCTATTATAACTCAGTAACACAACATCATTTGCTTTCACACTTCCTATCCTACCATTACCAACGATCCTAAAGCTCCCCTCTTTTCACCCTTTGTTGTGACTGTTGGGGCCAATAGACCAGCATAAGTTCATTATGCAGGGAGATTATCTGTGACTCTATTTTTCATGATTAAACAATAGGCAAAAATGATGGTCTTCACTCTTATTGCGCAAGGAGGGGGGTATATTTCTCCTAATAGGTGCAGGGTTTGGGGGTCACCCTCTAAATCTGTGTCCCAGGACCTTCCTTGCTATTATTCAGTTCCAATGTGCTGCACCCCACAGCTCAGTCTCTTATCTGGAATCTACGGCACTGGATTACACTACATTTTGCAGATTTATGACTTTTGTCTAAAGGGCCCTCTTACACAAACACAACACAAGGGAATTGCTGAACTGCAGTGCTCTCCTAATGTGTTCCTGCAATGTTCTATGGATGTGAAGCACTCGGCTAAAAAAGGAATCTCCAGAGAGTGCAAGCTCTCCTACTCCAATCTCATTCCCTCTCATTCAATCAGACAGAGCAAGTTGTTTCCTTTACAGGTTCATAGATGGTTCTATCAAAAGGCAACTGTAAGTGCTTTTCCCCTTCATTCACGCAATTCTTTTCTTGCTATTTCTAAGCATTCGGAGCAGACCTGCATCCAATTTGCATACAGAAGAGGCTGATTAGATAACAATACAACCCCTGGGAGATTTGCTGACGTACACCATGTTGGATCTCAAAAATGGGTTCAGATTGGGAAATTGAATAAACATTGATTTAAGGGATCAGGTTCTTCTTCTCCAGATCCTGCACAGACACATTGATTTGGGATGGAATCCTGGGAAGGCTATTGTACAAGTCTGGAGCCAGTAAAGCTCAAGCTGAGGGCCCAACAACAGAAGACTATGGACGTGCTCTTGCAGTAGATGTCCTTCATACCCCCAGCTTTTGTTGCACAGGATCTGGAGAGCCTGCCCATTTCCCAAAGCCTGATGCTCAGTAGTGATATCATGTACCTAATTATAGTTTCTCACAATGACAATACGATGATATTTAACCTACTTGCATCAATGAAAACACAGCTGAGCTCTACCTGCTCCTCTGCTCCTGGATCTCTTTCCATTCCACTCGCTCTGCCTCCCAATGGAACCCGCCTGGCACTGGCACAATAGAACCATCTCTGCAACTGGACCCGGGAACTGACACTTGCTCACTAAAACTGCCATCTCCCTATAGACCCATAAATAACAGAGAACTCCGTCTTATTTTCCATGGCTACTGACAGTATACTTTCTTGTTCTATTAAGGTTACATAAAAAAATACTCAGGGGGTAGACAAAATAATGGAAACACAGAGTCGAACAACTTATAATGATATCTTAGTTGGGATCAAGTACAAAGAATTATTACAGAGAAAAATTAAATCCTTTTTAACTTATTTGATTAAAATGGAATCTATGGCCATTTCATAAATTGGAGCTTTCTGGATGACTGGTTTCCAGATGACAGATCCCATACCTGTACACAAATAGTGTCTTTAAAATGGTTTAAAAAATAAAGGTAAATTGCAGATGTACTCACCCACATAAAGTGTATTCGATTTCTTAAAGGGGATGTGTTATCTTCTCTTTAGGTTCTTAAAGGGATAGTCATGGGAAAAAAATTTTTTTTTCAAAATGAATCAGTTAATAGTGCTGCTCCAGCAGAATTCTGCACTGAAATCCATTTCTCAAAAGAGCAAACAGATTTTTTTATATTCCATTTTGAAATCTGACATGGGGTTAGACATATTGTCAATTTCCCAGCTGCCCCAAGTCATGCGACTTGTGCTCTGATAAACTTCAATCACTCTTTACTGCTGTACTGCAAGTTGGAGTGATATCACCCCCTCCCCTTTCCCCCCCAGCAGCCTAACAACAGAACAATGGGAAGGTAACCAGATAGCAGCTCCCTAACACAAGATAACAGCTGCCTGGTAGATCTAAGAACAACACTCAATAGTAAAAACCCATGTCCCACTGAGACACATTCAGTTACATTGAGAATGAAAAATAGCAGCCTGCCAGAAAGCATTTTCTCTCCTGCAGGCACAAGTCACATGACTGGGGGCAGCTGGGAAGTTGACAAAATGTCTAGCCCTATGTCAGATTTCAAAATTGAATATAAAAAATCTGTTTGCTCTTTTGAGAAACGGATTTCAGTGCAGAATTCTGCTGGATCAGCTCTATTAACTGATGTGTTTTGGGAAAAACATGTTTTCTGATGACAGGATCCCTTTAAAATCAAAAGAGCTTTGATACAGTTTGTCTCTCTTTCTCTCTTTTACTACATTTCGCTTCAGATGACTTTCTATGCGCCTTACCATGTAAATGTCGCATGTGTGTCACTATACTCTGTATAAGAACATTGTGCTGCATTTTATGTATAATTGTATCTGATATCTTGCTATGTATCCTTTTTTTGGAAAATAAAAAAAGAGAGAAGTTAAAATCAAAAGAGCTTGTTCCATACTATAAATGCTCTGCCCCCTACTGGTGAATTTACTCCAGTGCGTTTGGGCAGAGCCTCCCGTTCACCTATGTCAGCGCTGCAGGTATAGAAGGTGGCGTATAGGGAGGTGCTTGTTTTTTTGGATGTAGTATTTATCCATTAAATACTAAAACATATACAGTAAATATGGAATACATTCACATTGTGCATTCAGCCGTGTGCTTTTACTTCTCATTTGCATTCACCATGTATTTCTCTGGGCTGGTTACCTGATCTGTGTTGCTGTCTCTGTGCCCAAGGTGAAACTGTTACCTGCCCTCTAGTATTACACGTCTCACTGTGTCGCTGTCTCTTTTCCACAGGTAGCTCTTGGGATAAACAGACCCTGCCTGCTGCCAACTAGACCTCCCAACTTGCTCTGTCTTTCTCTGCGGCTGGTGAGTAACCTGAAATAACTATTGTCTATATGGAACACTTGCACCAAGGGCTAAATGTCGCTCTAACTGAATGGCACAGAGAAATAAAGAGAGAGAAAAAGATGTAGAGAGATATATAGAGAGATAGAGAGAGAGAGAGAGATAAAGAGAGAGATAGGGAGAGATATAGAGAGAGAGATACAGAAAAAGATGTAGAGAGAGATATAAAGAGAGAGATATAAAGAGAGATATATAGAGAGATATATAGAGATATATATAGAGAGAGAGATAGAGAGAGAGAGAGAGATATGGAGAGAGATATAGAGCGAGATATATAGAGAGAGATATAGAGAGAGAGAGAGAGAGAGAGAGAGAGAGATAGAGAGAGAGAGAGAGAGATAGAGAGAGATAGAGAGAGATAGAGAGAGAGATATATAGAAAGAGATATATAGAGAGAGATATAGAAAGAGAGATATATATAGAGAGAGAGATATAGAGAAAGGTATAGAGAGAGATATAGAGAGAGAGATATAGAGAGAGAGATATAGAGAGAGAGAGTGATGAGGATTAGTGCCTGCCCGACTGTGTTACATCTTAAAGGGTCACTGTGCACTTGTGTTTTGCTGGAAGAATTGTGCTTAGTACGGGGAGATCATTACACTGGCACAGACTTATGTCTGTAGAGCCTGTTAGATGCCCAGGGTGCTGCCTTTTCTTTTGAGTGTTAATTATGTCCCTGTTTTGCTAGCCACGCCCACAGGGATTTCCTTACACACCCTCTGATTACTAGGCCACACCCACTGCCTTAATTGAAACATTTAGGCTTTCTTTTAGACTGCCCCATAGCCAGCAAAATAGTGTTGAATCCTTAAAAGGCACCTGTCACCTGAAAAATGTTGTGCTTCATGCCTGAATGGCTTATCCTGGCCATACATTAAGGGGGTTATTTATTAAAGTCTAAATGCTAAAAACTCGAAATTTGAGTATCTTTAACAATACAATTCAAATTTTTAGTGGAGAAAAAAACCCTCAAAATTTGTGGTTTGGGCACCCTATCAATCAAATAATTGCATTCGATATCATAGGTTGCCAGAAGATAGCTGATTGAAAAGCTGCAAAGAACATTAGAATACCATTTATACTAAGTTGAACTGACCCCACAGTTCCAACAGCGTGGGATCCATTACCCGGAAATCCGTTATCCAGAAAGCTACAAATTACATGAAGCCCATCTCCCATAGACCCATCCATTTAAATCAAATTATTCACATTATTTCCCTTTTCTGCGTAATAATAAAACAGTAACTTGTACTTGATCCCAACTAAGATATAATTAATCCTTATTGGAGGCAAAACCAGACTATTGGCTTTATTTCATGTTTATATGATTTTCTAGTAGACTTAAGGTATGAAGATCCAAATTACGGAAAGATCCATTATTCAGAAAGCTCCATTATAGAAAGGCCATCTCCCATATTATCCAAATGATCCAAATTTTTAAAAATGATTCCCTTTTTCTCTGTAATAATAAAACAGTCGCTTGTACTTGATCCCAACTAAGATATAATTAATCCTTATTGGAAGCAAAACCAGACTATTGGCTTTATTTCATATTTTCTAGTAGACTTGAGGAATGGAGATCCAAATTACAGGAAAGAACCCTTATCTGGAAACCCCTCAGCATTCTGGATAACAGGTCCCATACCTGTGTAGTGATATATCATAAGATAATGGGCATTGGGATTAAACTAGAATATGAAGCCGGTGCTCTCTGTCTATAAAGCCGGACTAGACACATAGATTATCCATACAGTCGTGTCAGGATTAATCCTCTGATCAAGGATATTGATTGGGTTTTTTTTACAGTGCCGTTAACCTTCTTAATGTTGCTGAACTACAGCTTTCAGGGAGAGCTGAATGTTGCAGCTAACAAGAGGCTGAAAGGCTGCAGAGAAGACATTCTTTCCACCCCACCTATAGATGATCAGGATTTACACCCCCCCCATGCCTTCATTTGTTAAATTAGGAATTGGCAGGGCCCTCCATAAGCAATAAGCGCTGGGGTGGGAGCTCCCCCAAACTACAGATTGGTAGGGGATATGAATTTACCCCCCCCCATGCCTTTACTTGTAAAATGTAAGACTTGATGAGACCTTGTGCACTTGTGTTAGACACAAAGCCAATACCCCACCACCACTGTCTATATTATTATATTCCCATGCCGGAACACAATCAATATTCATCTGCGAGGCTGTGTGTGTTTGTCCACGACTATTTAATGAGTTTGTTTCTGATGAGAATCCTAATGCATTTGTGTGAATGACATCTCTCAATTGAATTCCAACCCTATCGACCCCACCCCAAGGTCGGTGACCATTATCGCTTTGCATTTATTGCCCTATTAATACGACGACTTTATCCAGGACGGTGGGATCCTTTAAGAGAGAGCCGAGAGGGTGATCACTATCCATTAATGTATGATGAGAGATTGAGCTCTTCCTGTTTGTATCCACATCACACTCATGCACACCCTCTCCCCATCTCTGTCTTCCTCTCCCATCCACACACCTCCCACCTCAATGCTCGCCTGGGCCTGATCGGAACGCAAGGAGAGCTCAGAAGCCAAGGCAGAGACACAGAGACACAGAGACATGGGCAACACACCTTCTCAAGGCATGTCACCTCCAAATTGTGCATCCATTCTTAAGTAGCAGGTATCTCTTTATTTGTGTGTTAAAGCCGAGGGTTGCGAGGGATCCCACCGGTGATGCTGCAGATGCTCACCTCTGCACAATTGGACAGGAGGAGGAGGAGGATGATGCTGAATTTGTTTGCAGCCTCTGGTTCCATTCAGAGTAGCAGCAGCCGGCAGGGAAGCGGGGGATTGATAAGGCTACAAAGGGGGCTCTTTGAATAGGTGGCTGCACTAACAAAGGCTTTTGTGCCAAAAAAAAGAGGAAAAAAAGGAGCCGTCAGCAAAAGAGAGAGATAAAAAGGTCTCCAACCTCCGGGGACCATTCTTGTCTCCACCTTAGAAACAGCTTGCAGCTTAGATAGGCACAAATGTGGTGCATCTGTGTGTGTTTATGTGTATATACTGTATACATTGTATATGTTTATGCCAAGCACATATGTATAAATATAAGGCACTGGCACGGTTTCTATATCTTTGTTGTTGTTGGTATCTCCTGATGGAGAAGTGATAGAAAGATGGCCAGCGAGCTACGGTGCAGAATCCGGTGTATGTCGAGCACATGTATTCCCTTTGTGTGTTAATGTTTTCATATGCCAACGATTACACCGTGGGGGACTGGCAAGCGAAATGCGCTGATCCTCGCTGGCACCGCACAACTAGAACTAAATAGATCTTCTTCGTTGTGCATTTCATTCCTAGGCTTTGTCTTGGGCGGCATGGACTGTGTCCAGAGCTTTAGAGAAAACAGGTACAATTTGCTGTTACACAAGGCAAAATACGGTCTCGGCTCCTATTTATATGCAGTTTTTTATTTCCATAGTGTTGTTCTGCGCAGGGTCCGAGTTATAGAACAAAAGGTGGTTAAATAAATCAAGGGTCGGACAACAATGCACCAAGAGCTGGGGTATGCATTATATTATACTGTATATATATATATCCTTGGTAAAAATATCTCTCATTTTTATCCACAAGTGGCCCCTGTGATGCTAGGGGCCCAGTCGGAGCAGATTCCCTGTGTCTCTGCAGAAATGATATGCTTGGACCTGTATGGATCAGGTTACTGTCACCTTGAAACCAGCTGAATGTTGGCAGAACCTCCAGCTCCCGACCCGCTTGTCTGTGTATCCTGATAATGATAATATGAGATTGTGATGGCTGCTGGCTAACGGAGCATGCAATCTCTTTGCGGACGCAGGATAAATTCCACTGTAAAGGTGACTTGGGTTCTGGAACAATAGTCGGTAGCAATGTCATCTCCCCCCTTGTTACGCAGGTCTCAGATTGTTATTATGCTTCTTATTATGGCTGTTAGCATTAACCATTGCAACGGTGTAAAAACACAAATAAGTGCTGTGGTCCTGTCCCCCAAGAGCTTACAATTCAGGTCTAATGTTTAGCCTATAGCTGGTAACACGGCAGACTGTAGGTAAACCTAGTACAATAAGGTCAACAGCGCAGAGAATATAAACAGCCAGACAGATACTGGGGCTCATTTATCAACCCTGGGCAAATTTGCCCATGGGCAGTTACCTATAGCAACCAATCAGTGATTAGCTTTTTGAAACCAGCTGCAAGTAGAACAATGAATGCAGCAATCTCATTGGTTGCCATGGGTTACTGCCCATGGGCAAATTTGCCCAGTGTTGATAAATGAGCCCCACTGTGTTCAGCTGCAAATCGTTTTATAAATAATTTGAAAAACACTAACAATTAGAATTAGATTTTCTTTTCGTTATGCAAAAAAAAAAAAACTTCCGGGTGGAGTTCCCCTTTAATGGAGCTTTAGTAGCTTCTGTGCCCAATGGCAAATGTCCGATGTTCCTTCTAAACCTCCTGTGCACTAAAGTGATGGCACCATTAATTGCAAAGAACATTTGTTATGATGCACCTAATTGATTGATTTGCATTTTTTTATTGCACCCTGCGCCTTCCAGTAGTTTATGGGAGGAACTTGGAGTACCCATAGCAAACTCCTTGCAGATAGTTCCCCAGCTGGAATTGAACCTGGGACCCCAATGCTGCAGGGTAGAAATTCTAAATACTGCACCACCATGCTGCCCTTGGTCATGGCTTGGGCCAAGACATCTTATTGGTCCATGGCAAGGTCTGTCAGACTTATATCTTGTCAACAATTGGATATTTATCAGGCAGGGTAGGACTGACGCAATGTTCATCCAACAGGTCTCTGTAGACCAACTATAGTTCCCTGACCTGTGTATCCAGACCCAAATCTGCCCTTGCTTTTTGTTTCATCTTCTTCCAACCCTGACTCTTCCTCTTCTCTGTAGATTTACTCGTAATCATAGGGGATTTATTATATTTATTCTTTATAGCACTACAACATCTATCCAGCATCAAAGGGAAAAGTTTGATCCAGGTCTAGCAACCCATAGCAGCCAATCAGATGTCTGTTTTTCAAATTGTTTTCCAGTATAGGCTACATGTGGACCGGTTGCTATGGGTTGCTAGAGCCGCAGTAAACTGTGCACCTTTTATTACATTACCCAGAGATACGCAATTAGCTTGTGGAATCTGAGACGAAGGCTTATGGTGTGCAGAGAAATACCTTCACACCTACGAGTGGGAGCTGCCATATGTCATGTGAATGAGTAGCATGTGGTACCGTGTTGGGGGTCTTGGGTTTTTATTCTGACAAGGGCATTATTATGCATGGTATTTGTACTTCTGGTTGGGTTTCTCGGGGTGCAAGTTAATTGGCTCTTTAGAAACTGACCCTAGTGTGTGTGATTACTTGGAAGGGACCTTGTAAGTTTCTTGAGGCTTGAGACTGATGTAGATGATGAATAATATCCATAAAGTCATAGAGTTGTTGGTGCTATCTAAATATAATGATATGATAAGTATGGTGATCATGGTCACGATCATTAATAATGGGGCTCCATACTGCTAAGTCAACAGGGCCCACCCGCTGGCTTCCCGAATTATTAGCCCACCAAAAAAATGGGCTTCCTGGGTTGTATAACTGGAATGGGACCCCAATAAAAAAAAAGGCCACAGGCACACATTTCATGCCCTTCATCCACTTGGCTGGACCCTACACAAAACCCTTTCCAGGGTCCGCCCTAAACTCTCCCACAAGGTACCCCCTTTTGTAACAGTTAAGTCTCTTCAAGTGCCACTGACTTTAGTACCACTTGTAACAGCCTAATGGCAGCCCTTCATATTACTATATACAACCCTTGCCATAAAAGTATAGTGAAGGGGATATCCCACCCGTCCAAACCTCCCCAATATAGAATTTTTAGATTTGCCTCTGCCAAAAAAAAAACAACATGGCAGCTCCCATCCCCTCCTATCTCTACAAGCGAAGAACATATGGCTTTATTTCTCTCTCATGCTAAAATATTAAACGTTATTCAGTGTATTTAACAGAGACCTCGCTACATGCTTGTGTGATGCTCTCCATGTGTTTTTTATATGACATGTATCTTTCCTTATAGTTCTCATTTTCTGCAATTCCCTGTATTGAACAATAACAACACAATTCGCCTACGTAGCGGCAACCTGTGAAGCCATTATCCCCCTGCACCTCATTATTTATCAAGGTTAGGGGCTCAATGACCTGGTTAAAGAGTGTAATATTCAATATATTACACTATATATATATAGTGAATAAAGTACCCCCTCTTGTAAAATATAAGGTTATTATAAGTTACTGAGGAGTTTCATGACCATATAAAAGTACGAGGCCGAAGGCCGAGTGTTTTTATACGGGTCATGGAACTCCGAGGTAACTTCTAATATCCTCATATTTTTCAACTGGGGGTACTTTATTTATTATAATACACAAGTTTCAGTGAGTCATGTGACAGAAATGACATCAGAACTCACCGTTTATAACTGATGACATCAGAACTCACCGTTTATAAGGATATAATTTACAAGGTATTCATGGCTTTTTTGTATTATATATATATATATATATATATATATATATATATATATATATATATATATATATATATATATATATATATATATATATATATATTAAAGCGCATGTGCAGATTTACATGATTGCCTGCTTAATATAGCCAAAGAGCTTATGTCCTTGCTTTATTCCCTCCCTATATTGGGGGATATACATGTTCTTATTAGCTAAGCTATAAACCCTTTCCATCCAACAATATCTCCCCCCACCCCTCTGGTTTCCAGACCCCTAATCACACTTTCATTAGCTCATTACTTAACCTCCATGAGCTCAATCCAAGGTTGTCTTTATGTGACAGATCGGCCTTTCTCTGGGATTTTACGTGGGTCGGACAAAGCCAATAAAACAGTATATTTAACAGTCTGTCTGCAACATCAGCAGATATCAGCGACGCTTTTTCCCAGGGGCTCGGGCACCATTGGCGAAAAATACTCTGACAAAGAGCTCGCAGAGTCGTATAATAAGTGGCGCATCGTTTCATTAACTCCAGGAGCAGAGATTTATTATCAATAATAGATTGGAGCTCGGTGAAAGTCAGGGCAGAGTCATTCTCTCCTTCTGCAGGGCTTTAATGTGCATGTATATATATATATATATATATATATATATATATATACACACTATAATATTCATGTGGCAAACATATATTTATTGATACTTGTTGGGTGAATGGCCTCGGATTAGGGTTATACAGGCACTCAAACATGAGGCACAAGTGCTGATCAGATGGTGGACATATTGGGCTGATCCAATTGTCTGACCCTTGGGCCGACAGTTATATCAGATTGGGACCTGTGCCAGTGAGTAGTGTCAATGGCCTGATGTGTTCCTACTTGAGGGTTCCAGACAGACTCAAAGACTAGTAGACTGGCACATCCCTAGAAAGTTATAGGTCAATGGGGACATCATTCTGGTTGGACCAGGAGATGCTGAATCAGCATTTATTATTAGCTTGGGTGGCCCTGAAACTGCAGCAATGCTGAGGCCCATATCTAGGAAAGAGAAAATGATGTAATTGTATCCCACCAGCATCCCTTGAGTATAAACAACTGACCTAGTGTGGGTGTAGGACATCCCTGAAATTACAGTTTTTTAGTATATTATATATATAATAAATGTTTTGATTGATAAGCAATCCCCCCCCCCCCAAATAACTCATATGAGGCCTGGGGAGCAGACAAATGGCCTCTTTACTCTATCTTTTCCCTTCCTTGTGCCTCAGGCATCACTCTATTAAACTATAAAACAAGGGGCAGTCAATTTGTATTTAGGACTTATTTGCCCTGTAAGATTTATTACTGTGTGTAAAGGTCCCCATAGGCGCAACGATTTTTCTTTGGTGAACAATCGATTATAGCGAAATCCGACCAATCTGTCAAATTATCGTGAAGTTATTTGGAATCGAACGATCGTACAGCTTACGATTTTTCGGCGGACATCTGTCAGAAAGTTGATCGGCCAGGTTAAAAATGTTTTATCAGTCCCAGTACAATCTATCGATGTTTGCAGGGCCAAGCAGGCAGCTCCCCTCAGTTTTCCTGGTCTTTTTCGTTGATGGACACATCGTACATTTAAACGATCATTTCGAGATAATCGTGGTCTCACGATAACGAAAAGCTCTTTTAAAGATCTTTACATCAATGGCCAGCTTAAGGATATAAAACAACTAATTACCCTGAGAAAGGGCGTACGGATCAGTCCTATGTCTATGGGCACGTGCCTAACCATTCAAGCCAAAAGATGGCTATACACGGGCCGATAAAAGTTACTAAAAGCTTATTGACCCTTGTGCGGGCCCTCCGACGTTCTTCCTCGATCGCTATCAATGTCGATTGGGCAGGGTTAAAAATCTCGTTAGTTTGCAGCCACATTCAGGGGTGTAACTATAGAGGAAGCAGACCCTGCGGCTGCAGGGGGGCCCAGAAGGTATAGGGGCCCCACGAGGCCCTAATTCATATACAGTTTCAATAAATATTGGTAAAACAAGAAAACTGCTAAAAATTTTGGGGGCCTGAAAAATAATTTGCTGTGGGGCCCAGTAATATCTAGTTACGCCACTGGCCACATTTGTGTATTGATCAATGATCAATGTGGGCATATCGGTGAGAGATCTGCTCATTTGGGGAAACGAGCGGATCTCTATGGGGCTGATTCACTATGGGTCGAATATCGAGGGTTAATTAACCCTCGATATTCGACTAGGAATTGAAATCCTTCGACTTCGAATATCGAAGTCGAAGGATTTAGCGCAAATGCTACGATCGTACGATCGAAGGATTATTCCTTCGATCGAACGATTAAATCCTTCGAATCGAACGATTCGAAGGATTTAAATCCAACGATCGAAGGAATATCCTTTGATCACAAAAAGTTAGGCAAGCCTATGGGGACCTTCCCCATAGGCTAACATTGACTTCGGTAGCTTTTAGATGGCGAACTAGGGGGTCGAAGTTTTTTTTAAAGAGACAGTACTTCGACTATCGAATGGTCGAATAGTCGAACGATTTTTAGTTCGAATCCTTCGATTCGTAGTCGAAGGTCGAAGTAGCCCATTCGATGGTCGAAGTAGCCCCAAAAATACTTCGAAATTCGAAGTTTTTTTTACTTCGAATCCTTCACTCGAATTTAGTGAATCGGCCCCTACGTGTATGGCCACCTTAACAGTACCTTTTCTCAGGTATCATAGTGCTACTACATTCACCTATTCATCTGATTTGCTCTGCTGCACCATATTGTCCACAATCAGACGTCTGGGTATTGACTTCCAATGAACCAAGTTGTCTTTGGTCTATTGCCCAAAATTTGTTTAAAGGGACTGTTCTCCTTTAACACTTTACTGCCCTAAAATTTCTCTATTTTAAAAAGGTTTCAGTTCAGCTTTCATAGAAATGCTCCTATTTACTTAAATACGACCTCCACCCAAACCCCAATTTTGCATAATAATGAAAGAAAAAGTATAACTCTAATTGTATTCAAATGTCCCTTTGTTACAGAGTGTGGTGACCTAAACTTATTAACAGTTGTTCTTCATTTCTTCTTTTGTTGTTTATTACGTTTCAGCCAGTTTTCCACCTGGAATTTAAATTGCTTTTGAGCATAGGGTCAGTGACCCCAACCCCCTGGCACATGGATTCAATGCAACTTGTATTTCATTAGTATTCTTTGAAATTGTTTATTTCTCTTCTAGTCTGAAATGCCGTTACCCCAGCGATTTGATTCCTGTTTAAATGTCAGACTCCAGAGGTGCAGAACCTAAAAGTTCACCCAAAAAACCATTATGATAAAAACGACATCCTTTAATGTCAAAATTGTGAATTAAACAGAGAAAGGTCATAGGAAAGAGAAGCGATACAGTACAGGTATAGGAACCCTTATCTGGAAACCCAATATCCAGAAAGCTCTGAATTACAGGAAGCCCATCTCCTATAGAGCCCATTTTAATCACTTAGGGGCCAATTCACCAAGCTCAAGTGAAGGATTCGAAGTAAAAAAACTTCGCATTTCGAAGTGTTTTTTGGGCTACTTCGACCATCGAATGGGCTACTTCGACCTTCGACTTCGAATAGAAGGATTCGAACTAAAAAGCATTCGACTATTCGACCATTCGATAGTCGAAGTACTGTCTCTTTCAGAAAAAACTTCGACCCCCTAGTTCGCCACCTAAAAGCTACCGAACCCAATGTTAGCCTATGGGGAAGGTCCCCATAGGCTTGGCTAAGTTTTTTTTGTCGAAGGATAATCCTTCGATCGTTGGATTAAAAAACCCGATTTAATCCTTCGATCGATGGATTATTCCTTCGAACGTTCAATCGAACTTTTTGCGCAAAATCCTTCGACTTCGATATTCGAAGTCGAAGGATTTTCAGTCGCCCGAAGTTTCCTTCCTTAAAAGCGAACCACCCGTTTAAGGTATAGTTATCCAAATTACTTAAACTTCCCTTATCTAGAAAACCACAAGTCCCAAGCTTTCTGGATACTAGATCCTATACCAGTTTAATGATAATAGTCAAACATATTCTCAAACAGGTCACTTTTACTTTTACTATGAAGTCAAAGTTCCCCTTTGTGATACTTGATATAGCGGCTTTGGATTTTTAGGGCGTTAATGGAAATTCTGATGAGTAGAAAGGTGAATTCTGAGTGTTTCCTATTAAAGGGAGGGGAGTCATGTATTGATTTCATGTCTCCCAGACACCAGAGATGTGCTAGGTGGATATAGACAGATCAAAATGCTGAATTACCGCTGTCGAACATGATTTCTACCAGCCTTGCTGCAATGATCACTGCAGATTTATGCGGATTGCAGTCAGGCTTTTTGAGCTAACATTAATGTCTGTCTCTAAAAGAAGAAAAAAAAAGGAGCAATTATGATATAAGGGGCTTTTGGAAATATGTTCTGAGCGTTAATGTAATGCTCTGCTCAAGTCGTTGGAGCATAATAAATAAATAAATGATGATTACGATGATAGCTTGTTTATAAGATTTGGAGGACAGCTTTTGTAAGGCAGGCAGCAGCTGTACAATGTGCTAAATACAATATGAGTCAGGGGAGCAGATGAGATATAGGATCCATTTATATTACAGTGAGACTTGCACTTCATGTGTTATAGCACATTAACATTAAGTTGGGACTGCATTTCTACTGCATTGTGTTCTGGGGGCATTAAACGTGACATTGGCACTGTTGCTGTGCAGTGGCGTAACTACCAGGGGAGCAGAGGGTGCAATTGCACCAGGGTCCGCAACCCTGCAGGGCCCCCCCGGCAGATCGCACCCCACTGTAGCCACAAAGAAAATCGACGTGAAGGGGGGTAGGGGGGGGCCCCGGCTGCATGGCCCGCACCAGGGCCCTCCCCCACCTAGTTACGTTACTGTTGCTGTGGGTTCTGACCGTAAACATGACAATGGTACTGCATTTATACTGCTGTGACTTTGTTTATACTGCTATGGCTTGTGGGGCATTAAACATTACATTGGCACTGTGTTTATGCTACTGTGGCCTCTGGGGCATTAAATAGAATGTTAGCACTGTGTTTATGCTGCTGTGAGTTCTGGTGATATTAAACATGACATTGGGACTTTGATAATTGGGACTTTTGATAATACTGCTATGAGTTCTGGTGACATTAAATATGACACTTGGGGACACTGCTGTGACTTTGTTTATACTGCTATGGCTTGTGGGGCATTAAACATTACATTGGCACTGTGTGTATGCTGCTGTGGCCTCTGGGGCATTACATAGAATGTTCGCACTGTGTTTATGCTGCTGTGAGTTCTGGTGATATTAAAAATGGCATTGGCACTGTTGCTGTTGGTTCTGACAGTAAACAAGATGATGGTACTGCATTTATGCTGCTGGGGGATCTAGAGGCATTAACCATGACATTGGAAATGTGTTTATGCTGCTGTGGGTCCTGTGTACATCAAACATGACATTGGAAATGTGTTTATACTGCGTTTTAGGGCATTAAAAATGTTGATGGAACTGAGTTTATATCGTTGTGGGTTCTGGAGCCATTAAATTCAATGTTAGCACTGTGTTTCTACTGCTATGTTTTCTGGGGGCATTAAACATGACATTGGCACAGGTGCTGTTAGTTCTGACAGTAAACATGACAATGGCACTGCATTTATACTGCCGTGGGTTCTTTTGGCATTAAATATGACATTGGCACTTCATTTCTACTGTTGTTGATTCTGGGGCATTAAAGATGGCATTAAAAATGTGTTTATACTGTATTTAGACATGATGATGATGGCAGTGAGTTTATATTGTTGTAGGTTCTGGGGTCATTAAATATGACGTTAGCACTGCATTTATGCTGCTGTGAGTTCTGGTGACATTAGACATTACATTGGCACTGTGTTTATGCTGCTGTGGCTTCTGGGGCATTAAATAGAATGTTCGCACTGTGTTTATGCTGCTGTGAGTTCTGGTGATATTAAACATGACATTGGGACTTTGATAATACTGCTATGAGTTCTGGTGACATTAAATATGACACTTGGGGACTTACTCTAAATACTGCTATGGCTTGTGGGGCATTAAACATTACATTGGCACTGTGTTTATGCTGCTGTGGCTTCTGGGACATTAAATAGAATATTAGCACTGTGTTTATGCTGCTGTGAGTTCTGGTGATATTAAACATGACATTGGGACTTTGATAATACTGCTATGAGTTCTGGTGACATTAAATATGACACTTGGGGACTTACTCTATATACTGCTATGGCTTGTGGGGCATTAACCATTACATTGACACTGTGTTTATGCTGCTGTGGCTTCTGCGGCATTAAATATGACACTGACAATACGTTTACACTTTTTGTGTTTTGGGGCATTAAATATAATGATAGTACTGTGTTTATACTGTTAGTTAACGCCCCTTTATAAAAAATCCCATAGAAATCAACAGAGAGTGGCGGAATTTGACTCCGGTGATCTGTGGAAAGCTCAGATTTCTCCCTTTGATAAATATGACCCATAATAAACATTATTAATAGTATCAGGAATAGGATTTATGTGTTTCTCTATGTAGTGAAGGACTTTTAGGTCATTATGGTTCCCTTTGATTTGTACCATGGCCCTAAATCCATAATAAAGTGGGAAGACCCAGTGTAGCGATGGGAAGAGAGAGAGTCAGAGCCTGGCACTGGAGACATCATGAACTAGGAGTGAAGTTGTTGCTATTTTAGCAAAAAAAAACCCAGTGCCAGACATTGATTTTTCAAACTCAGACACAAACATCATGTACGGTGGTAAAACGTCTCTGCGGGCGCTGCCGAGACTGTGCTTTCTCAGGTGCGGGGTACTAACATTTTCCCTAAATAGGACTGGATTTTCATTTTTCTGTATCCTGGTAACAGGGAGGATTTACACAGAATATCTGAGGTTGCCAAGGGATTTGAAGAGGGTTTTTATATTCCTTTTGATTAGTATATAGCGCACAGTGTCACGGTCTACTCTCTACCTGAGAGCTGCATACAGGGGGTACCCATAACATTTACACTTTCCCATAATAGCTCCATACTGACTATCCAACAGCAATTAATGGAGAGCATGACAGGTAAATATATTACTTTAATAAAAACTTTGTTCCATTTCCGTGATCTTTCCAGTACAGAGCAATATGAGAGGGCCATACATATGTTTATATCCGCTTTACTTATGTCCATTTGCTTGAGCTGACCACTCGAACATTCAAAACAGCAGGAAAGAGCGGAAAGGAGCCGCAGCGTTGCATTTCCCCTTAACTTCACTTTCGGCCGACAGAAAATTTCCGCCAAGACCTATAACCGCCATTCAATCAGCTGGGAATAAAATAGGATTTTGGTTTTCTATATCAAACAGCTATTTAACAGAACACCTATTGGGCACTGCATTTATAGTGCACATAAAATAAGCATTATATTCATATAATACACAAAAGCCATGAATATCTTGTAAATTATATCCGTATAAATGGTGAGTTCTGATGTCATCAGTTATAAACGGTGAGTTCTGATGTCATTTCTGTCACATGACTTACAGAAATTTGTGTATTATAATAAATAAAGTACCCCCTGTTATAAAATATGAGGATATTAGAAGTTACCTCGAAGTTCCATGACCTGTATAAAAACACTCGGCCTTCGGCCTCGTACTTTTATATGGTCATGAAACTCCTCGGTAACTTATAATAACCTTATATTTTACAAGAGGGGCTACTTTATTCACTATATATACTATTCTGGGGCATTGTGTACAGAACTGGAGCTGTATCAATTAGACCATATGTTCTTGAGTTGGAAAGTCATTTTAATTAGCCTTCCTAAACACAATATTGACTCTTCATCTATGGGTCAAATGTACCCTAGTAACCAGGCAGCGGTTTGAATGTGAGAGCGGACGATGAATAGGAGAGAGAGCCTGAATGGAAACACAAGTTGGATGGACATATATATATATATATATATATATATATATATATATATATATATATATATATATATATATATATATATAAAATTAAAAGTAGCAATAACAATCAAATTGTAACCTCACAGAACGATAGTTTTTTTTGCTCAGTGACCCCCATATGAAAGCTGGAAAGGGAGGAAAATAATTAAAATCTTTAAACAATTGAAACAAATTGAAATTTGCTAAGAACAGGACATAACATACTTAAAGCTAAATTAAACCTTTAATGTAGCTCCTTACAAAGGACTTAGCCAAGACTAGAGTAGAAGCGGAGTTTGTCTTTCAGTTGTCTTTTTAATTGCGCCCCCAACAAATTGGGTGCCTATTCTGCTGACCTCTAGTTCCTATACAATATATATTGGGCATGCACACTCAAAAAAAAAAATTTTTGCAAACAAAAGGAGGTATGAAAAAACATTTCAAGTAATAAAACATACATCAAACAGCAGAGATATACATACCACCTAGTAATATATTTCAAAAACACGGATACACTTGCCAAAGATGAGAATTCCGCAACGTTTCAGCACTATAGCCTTTATCAAGGGGAATTCTGATGTGCGACCAAATTATCTAAGGTATAAGTACCCTGTTTCATTTCACTTAACGAGCTACGTTTTCGAGTGCTTCCTGCGCGTCGGTGGATGTGACATCACGAACACCGAAGTGCAGGAAGCCTTGACCAAGGCTATAGTGCCGAAACGTTGGGGTATTCTCATCTTTGGCAAGTGTATCCGTCTCTTGTGGTGGTTTCCTTTTTTTGCCTTAAAATACATTGCTAGGTGGTATGTATATATTCTGCTTATACTGATGTATATGTATTACACTGAATGGCCATTAATGATTGATGTATGTTTTATGACTTGAAATACTTTTGTTTGCAAAAATGTTTTTTTTTTGAGTGTGCATACCCAATATATATTGTATTGAGCTTTGTGTATGGACTGTGGGTGTACCCCTAGGTTGTTTGCACCTAGCATGCAGATTGTATGAGAGAATTTATTTAAAAACCCTATTGGTTGCTGGAGTGCCCTCTACTAATTTGTATTTTTGACCTCTAGTTCCAGCCCTGGGTCAGTGAATAGGCAATAATGGAAATGATCAATAGAAAAACAGAGAAGGTATTGTATCATTGTACCACTCCCAGATACCAAAGTGAACGTAAAAACCTAGACTGTTACAGCGATCGCTTTCTGTTACTTCGTTTCCTCCATCCTTGGAGCCTATAAGAAATGGAAGTGATTGCACTGAGCAGGTCATGTAATCAATAAAGCGGGGGAATCCTGCAGTATTTATTATCACATTTGCCAGCAGTGAACGGTGCAGAATGGCTGCTATTGGGGAGGGCTAATGCTGAACTCATTTTAGTTTTCCCCTTCCCACCCCTAATTTGTATATGCAAATAAGAATTCAGATTCGGTTTGGTATTCAGCCAAATCTTACGTGAAGGATTCGGGGTTTGGTGCATCCATAAAAAACAGACATGGAAGAGCTTTGGGAAATGGGTGATGTATCTTTCTGTAATGAAACACGTTTTGTACAGAATAGGGGCAGCGCCCCCTGCCCCAGCCACTGCCGGAGCCTACCTTCTCTTTCTTGCAGGCATGTGGACGGCCAGGGAGGGAGGTCGGAAGCTATGGTAGCGGCTTAGCACAGGGAGCGGGTCCAGGCCAGCTTGGCCCACCAGGTTTTTTACCGGTGTCCCACTAGCACCAGTCCTAACCTGAATAGGACTGATATATATTTATAGGTGCTAAGTTGCACAAGTGCAGTCACCAATAGCAACTACAGTAAAACTGGAGAAATATGCTAATATTTTGATAATTTTTAACAACCCCTAAGCTTATTTAGCTTATCAACAGCTGCTCAGAACACACTGAGCATGTGCAGTGCCACTGATACTCAAAAGATGGCCTAACAAGATCCAATTACTGTTTTACAGCTGCTGAAATCTGCACCGAGGGGTAAGTAAAAAGTTAGGGGCATTTTCCTGGGGTAGCAGCTAGGCTGGGGGGGGGGGGAGGGTCTATGCAGGCGTGTTTCAGGGGCTGCTGCCTGAGATGGCAGCCCTGATGCTGACCCCCCCTCCTGCTCCGTGCTTCTAACTTGTAGCTTAGGAGCAGGTCGAGGAGGGGGCTGCGGGGACGCATCGCTAGTGCAGTGAGTGCTATTGCGCTGCACTAGAAGAGCCGAAATTTACGTCTTAAAAAACGGCGAGATTTGGCCCTTAAGGTTACCAGAAGTGGCTTTTTGCCTCCCCTGGTAACTGCCCGCTCTGTGCCGCCTAAGACAAGATTCTTGCCTTACCTCATGGCCGGAGCGGCCCTGGTTCTATGTGGGGTTGGAGGGTAGGGTTTTTTTAATAAGTGGTTTGTTTCTCCTTTAAGTTAGTAGAAGAGCGCACCCCCCCCCCCTCATTACATTTCTCTCCCCTCTTTCTTCCAGGAGACATGACAGTAACTAGCAGCACGACAACCCAGCGACGCAGATAATTAATAGGCCGATAATTATGTTTTGTTCTGTGTGTCACACTCTGGTGTGTAGTACCTGGAATAATTGGCGGTATTTTACTTGGTAGCAACGCGGAATTTGTTACAGTCAGTTGTGATGGACGCAGATAATTGCATTCGGTAAATCCTGTCGGCTTTCATTATATTTTCAGGAAAAAAAGTTACCTCATCATTTTGCTCTGAGGAATTGTTCTATTACGATTGTGTAGTGTAAATGATTCTCCCTCTGAAATGTAGGCCTAAAATGGCTGCTACACCCCAACTCATTGAATCCCCCTCAGCTCCTGATTAATACCTCGGCAAAGCACAGAAATCCCCGAAATCCCCTCAGCTATAGGCCATTGTTCTGTTTCACCAGTAGGTGCAATGACATCACAGGGATGGAGGAGTCTGTTTCCCTCCAATTTCCCAGCAGCCATTTGCTGCATTCACTGTGAAAGTCATACGATGGAACATGTTATGTTACAGGCAGGCCCTGTCAGTGTGTGGGTTCCGGTGCCACAGACAGTCACTATTTATTGGGCTGGTGGGGAGCTGTTCGGACCTCTGTCAACTTAAAATGCCGGGGCCTATTTTAATCCCAGTCCAGCCTTCCCTGATGTTTCCTTTATCAGCCTGTTATGAGGCATTTATGGAGTATTCTTGCTTCATGGTCCCACAGAGCAGAGTAAAGGTTTCCTGAGGTATTCAGTCACCTGTCTTTGTACTTGGGATGCACCTAATCCACATTTTGGATTCGGCCGAACCCCCAAATCCTTTGCTAAAGATTCGGCTGAATAACGAACCGAATCTGAACCCTAATTTGCATATGCAAATTAGGGGTGGGAAGGTGAAACCATTTTTTACTTCCTTGTTTTCTGACAAAAAGTCACGCGATTTCCCTCCCCACCCCTAATTTGCATATGCAAATTAGGATTCGGTTCGGCTGGACAGAAGGATTCGGCCGAATCCTGCTGAAAAAGGCAGAATCCTGGCCGAATCCCGAACCGAATCCTGGATTCGGTGCATCCCTACTTTGTATAGAGGGCGAAATGCGCTCCCCTCTGTTCCATGTGGCGTGTGGCTACATTGAGTGCTGCTCAGATATGGAATCTTTACTACTATATATTATATTAATTCATATTCAGTAACGGAAACTACTCGGCACAGGGCCCGGGTGCAGGCTATGGAGCCAGGCCCCCACCAGAAGTGGAGATCGTGGGTTCCGGGTTCACAAGCGCCCTAGTGCTGCTACACCCCCGGTACTTCTGCCACTGTTCATATTGTTATTATATTAAAATGCTTTATTTCACATAGAGTAACAAAAACACCTTATGCGTTTCGTATTTAGCCACCCCTATGATTACGTGTGGACACACACGAAACGCATAAGCTGTTTTTGTTACTCTATGTGAAATAAAGCATTTTAATCCACACTGCTTGGAGGAGTTCGTGGAGTGCGCGACAAAAAGCTGAATAGTGGTGCAATAATTTCTCCCCAAGCTACGGGTTTGGGGCGCAGCACCCGAACCGCCAACGGAGCGCGGTGAGTAACCCGAATTTTGATATTGAATCGTATATTAAGATGCAATTTCACACGAACCACTCCTTATATTTGGTGAGCATCTAAACTGCAGCGATTTAGTTGCTATTTATTCTAAAATCTATGGGAGACGCTAAAGGGAACAATTAACAAATGAAGTTTGCAGCACCTGTATTTGTTTGCCATTCGTTTTCACTGCCAAAATTAGGGATTCACCGAATCCAGGATTCGGTTCGGGATTCGGCCAGGATTCGGCCTTTTTCAGCAGGATTCGGATTCGGCCGAATCCTTCTGTCCAGCCTAACCGAATCCAAATCCTAGTTTGTATATGCACATTAGGGGCGGAGAAGGAAATTGCTTGTCTTTTTCTCACAAAACAAGCAAGTAAAAAATGTTTTCCCCTTCCCGCCCCTAATATGCAAACTAGGGTTCGGATTTGGTTCGGTATTCAGCCGAATCTTTCGAGAAGGATTCGGGGGTTCGGCCGAATCCAAAATAGTGGATTTGGTGCATCCCTAGCCAAAATACATACCTGCCTATTACTGACAGTCAGTTCCAAAATACATACCTGCCTATTACTGACAGTCAGTTCCAAAATACATACCTGCCTATTACTGGAAGTTATTATCATCCATTACCTCAACTTCTTAAGCAGAATAGGCCCTCTAAGAGGATAATACTTACAGATGAGCCCTATATAAATGATAGATTCTGGTGTACAAGCATGGGATCCCTTATCCGAAAACCCGTTATCCCGCTATGGTAAGGCCGTCTCCCATATACCCCATTTTATCCAAATAATCCAAAGTGTTAAAAATGATTTCCTTTTTCTCTGTAATAATAAAACAGTAGTTTGTACTTGATCCCAACTAAGATATAATTAATCCTTATTGGAGGCAAAACCAGTCTATGGGGTTTATTTCATGTTTATATGATTTTCTTGTAGACTTAAGGTATGACGATCCAAATTACGGAAATATCTATTATCCGAAAAATACCTGGTCCCGAGCATTCTAGATAAAAGGTCCCATACCTGTGCCTTGTACTTGATCCCAACTAAGATATAATTAATCCTTATTGGAAGCAAAACCAGCCTATAGGGTTTATTTAATGTTTACAGGATTTTCTAGTAGACTTAAGCTATGGAGATCCAAATTACAGAAAGATCCATTATTTAGAAAGCAGAGCATGTCCTTAATTTCCCTTTAGGCTCACAATCCGTACAGTCATTTGGTAGCTCGCACTAAAGATGGAGTTTTTTCCCCCCAGCCTCAGATATCATCCTCACGCTGCATAAATTGTTTAGTGGCAGTTGTGGCTCAGCAGTCAGAACATCCACTGCCTGCACCATGCACCACATTCACAAGCTGAAGGACGTTCAAGGACACCTTCTTTCTTCCCTCTCAACCATGGCTTAGACAATGAAACAGCACACCGCTAATTATACTATTATAGGGGGAGAAACCACAGAAATGATTTTCTCCTAGTGGTCAATGTCCTTTCTCTGCTTACAGTAAATACTTATCTTTGGCCGACAACAATATAACAAAACTCCATGGAAATGAAGGTCGTTAATTTTAGCATAACTGCCTGTATAATTCTTTTATTGGAATTCTGTATAGAGAATTGTTATCCAAACCCAGGTATAAAAGCCAGAGGAGCTGTTTAACCCAAAGGCGCTGACCTACCTGCAGTAACCCAATCAATTACTTTATTAGTCTGCTGCTGGACCTAATATATATTACATTTATTTATATAGCACAGACATATTCTACAGAATGTTCATCATTCACCTCAGCCCCTGTCCCAGTGGAGCTTGCAATTGAAAGGACCCAATGCTATAATTTTCTTCTCTCCATTTCTACTCTTCATTCTGTTTCCAAAATGGGATATGTCCATGATGCAGACCCATAAAGCCAAATGAATGGATGAGCAGGAGGGCCCATTGACTCCTGGGCCCACCGGGAGTTTTGAGAGAAAAGAAACTCACATGCCCATACTGCAGCCACTCTTCCATTGTGTCCAATCCTAATGGTGTGTTGGTTTCCTCTTACTGGTCTCCATCCAGTGGACATCATATGTAGGGGGTTTGGTGGGTGAGAAAGCCATTCCACACACATGGGATAAAAATCACTGTCCAGCTTTATTTTGAATGGTTAAAACAACAAACAGGCATCTATTACAGATGTACTCCTACTCTATGACATGTTAAATCACCTGACGCGTTTCATGCCTCTTTCTGGCACTTCATCAGAGGGAGTTTTCCTGATATCCTGATGGACCTTGCAGATAGAGCTCTGGCTGGAATTGAACCTACTCAGCAATGATACCCCCAGCTTCACTGTGCTGCAGATAACCGCTAACTTTGCTTGGTGCTTAGCTTATGCATTTCAGACTTAGCCAATAGGATTATGCACGGTGATTAACAAACCTGTAAAGAAAAATCACCGAAATGTGCAAGGTAATGTGGGAAATTGAGGCTGGACTACGGCTGCATAGTTTCAGTAGTCACAACTAGCAATGCAGAGAATAGGAGAAGACAGACTGCTTTTATAAATAACAATTGCAGGGAATTCAATGATGTTCATGATAATGATACTGGGGTTGAGGAGGAAAGTGCTGCATTGTAGGAGAAGCACGTGGCTATTTACGTCCGAAATTGCAATTTTCTTACTGTTGTAAGTTAACCCTTTTGTCTCATGTAACTGCATAGAGCTGGTGTATGCATTATAAATGATATCACACACCAGGGATTTGTTGCACCAGTGCAGGACTGGCAGAATTCCAGTAACATCCACACAAGCTGTGCAGCTCCAGTGAAGGCCTATTGGAAATCTTGAAGGTGAAACATTTATGCATAAAAATCAAGTTTTATTTGCATAAAAATCATGTGTACTGCCAAACTGAGTCTCTTGGAGGCTGTCAGTCCACATAGTGTCTACCGACTGTCAATCACATCACTTATTTGGCACCCCCAGGAACTCTTTTCTTATGTTTCTTACGTTGCTCCCCAACTCTTTTTACACCTGAATGTTGCTCAAGGGTAAAAAAAGTTGGGGACCCCCACCGGTTTAAGACATTCTCCAGCTATAAGCAATTAGTACAGTGGCCTACATTTAAATTAGTGAAGGGCTTACGTTCCCCGTTAACCCCCTTTGTCTATGAAACTGTCTCAGGCTGACTAATATTGCTTTTTATCGTTGTGCTCATCGCCCCTTGTGGAACATACTGATTGTGCCTTTCTGGGAAGCTGCCATCTGTTTGAGATGTTGTCATTATGCTTCAGTCTGTCATTATGCTTCAGTTTGTTCATGTTTCCTCGGGACTGTTGGTCCCATAAGGTGGCGATGGAAAGATTAATTGTTCCGCAGTGTGGACACCAGGCCCATAAGTTCTCAAATGAAAGTGTAAATCTTCAATCAATTTTTTTTAAGGAGCATCAGGGCCCTCCTGTCATCTCTAGCCATACATAATAAACCTGGAGTGTGTGCTCTGGGGTTTTCACTTGCACATTTAAAGTTTTCTCTTCAATGTTACCATCTATATAGGAAATTATTTTCCCTTTGTTATATATGCACCTGTCCACTTGGTGACGTGACATTGGAAACTTGTGATTGGAGGCCTTATATGGTGAAAAAACGTTTCCTAGCTTACGCTGCAATAAACCCATAGAAGACTCAGTATGGCTGTATCATAAACCCACTGCCACATTACCCTCCCTCCTCCAAAAATGACCATTTATTGGTCCCTCTATTGGAAAAACCAAATTCTTCCCTTTTTTAGCAACAAGCCTATTGCACCTCTCTGTTAACAGGTATTCCTGTCTCTCTCCTTGTATTGCTTAGAGTAGAAACCATAGGGTGGCATCCTGGACCCATTTTATTTTTATCCTGTATATAGCGCCAACATAATCCACAGCACTTTGCAGAAATGGTCACTTACTGGCCCAGTGGAGCTTACAATCTAAGGTCAATATCACATTCACGGTAGTCAGCATTATTGGGAGACACAGGGTACATACAATATAAGACCCACTGTGCCACCCTAATAACTGGGTGCCATCTCTGGGTGCCAGTGCTATGTGTTCAGCGGCTCATACACTATAGGGGTAGCGCCAGTCACTTTCTCTGTCCTCAGTTTTATTGCAAATCAATGGAAGTTTTTTCTCTTGGAATCCTGCAGAGCTGTCCCTCTATGCCTTAATCTAACTGGAGATTTATAGAGTTTCCAAATAATTGTTTTCCTTCTCGGTGAGTTTTTATTAGCTGCTATTTACTAGGAGCCGTACAAGCTTATCTACTTGCCACTGTTTTTATCTGCATACATTTATTTAACAGATCAATCCCCATTTCTCTTCTGTGACTTCATTGTATTCTTATATTATATATTTTCTTTTATTTCACTCGTTTACCATCATTTTCTGAAATGGAGACTTAACGTTCCAGACCTACTTGCAGATCTTGATGATCATTGCTGAAACTGGACCCAACAGGGAACCAATTAATGCAGAGATTTCCTATGTCTTGTACGGAATTTTTGTTTTTTTAGCCACGTTCCTTAATGCAAGGGCTCAACTTCCTAAGTTTCAGCGAGAGATCTGTTATTTTGCTGTTATTGCTGAAATTAAGATTTTAGCACGACTCAGTGGATTGGTATGAAAGAGTTCAGTATCTTCTGCCTTTCTCTTCCTTAACTACCTTGTTTCTTCACCAGACTATTTTCAATATATTTCACCCCTCTCCTCTCCTAGTATGGCAGAGACAAGAGAATTGTAATACTATTTGCACTTGGTCTTCATTATTTATTTAATTTTAAAAATAAATTAGAATGGAAGATGAACTGTAGTTAAATGGTCGTAATAATAATAATCATCATAATAATAATAATAATAAAAGTGAATCCACACAATCTGTTTCTGGGTTGTCGGGGTCAGTGTTGACAGTGTTCCATGGCATTTGCACTTTTAGGAGGGAGGCAATTACATTACAAAAGAAATACAGAGTAAATTATAATAAACATTTTAAAGTTGCAGAATTGATATTAATAATGAATTGTATGCATATACTGTATGTTATGGAACCCTGGAACTATCAGCTTGGACATGGTGATATTTCCAAGGTTCCCCTAACAGGTTGCCTCTATGGACACAATTAACTTGTGGTGATGGGATCCTTCTAAAACAAAAAACCTACATTCTAGGTAGAAACAATAGCAATTGGACTTCTGGTCAATAGTTGGTGTAAAGTTTTTACCTTCTACGCATCCTACTGCTCACTGTGCCTTGCACCTTAGTCACAATCATTAGGTGCAAAGGGTTGGGCCCACTCAAAGCTACCATTGTTGTGGCATAGCAAAAGTGCTCCTTTAGTGATGTTTCCATGAAAGCAAACTCGTGTCCACTTTTACTCCACTCACTCATGGGAAACATGGCCCACAATATAGAGAAAATAGTAGAGAAAGTCCTTCCTTTAGATCCTGCAGCCTGTTTCAGCAAAATGCTAAGCAACTAATGTTTTATTTCATCTCGTCAAAGCCTCAGAATGTTGCTGAAGTTTAAACTGGGTCACTTTTACTTTCTCTTATATGATCCATTATTTACTTTATTTTGGAAAGAAACGAGTTGCCCTCTAGGGGAAGCACGTTTCTGTCTGTATTTAATGCGCATGGATCCTTGGCAGATGCCTTCAGAGGAAGAGAGGGTAATTGTGTAAGACAAACGAGGGCGTTTAAGATTACACTGCCGTGAGAACTAGAGTGTCATGCCGAGCAGAAGATGCAAAACCCACTACAACTCCAAATATGAGGATTCTAAGAATAGACAAGACTCCCTGACACATCTATTGTGACCTTTTGCTTTCTGCTGTTAACCAGGGTTCTCTACAAGCTCTCACTGGAACTCTAGCTTTCCGTTCCATTAAACTCAGCCTTCAAAAATCTCTGCTGAGCTGGGTATGGTTGTAGAACTATAATAAGAACAAATGTAGCAATAATAAAATACATTGTCGAAATGGAAATGAAGGAGATGTAGCGACTAATGAATTGATGGAATGAAGTTGCAAGGGACTGATGTATTTGTTTGGATAGACATACAAGGGGTCATTTATTAATTGCCAATTTACCTGCAGTCAGTTGCCCTAAAACATTGGAGAAGAGAGAGGTGCAGGGTCTGAAATGCTTGTTGGAAAATTACATGCAGGAACAGATGCTCTTGGACTCTTGGTTTGGTGTCTAAAGCTCCCCATAGACGCGGCGATTCTTCTTGCCAAACGACTGATTTTAGGGAAGCCCGACCGATCCTTCTAAATTATTGTGCGGTTAGTGGGATTCGAACGATCGTACATCTTACGATTTTTCGTCCGACATCTGTCAGGAAATTGATCGGCCAGGTCAAAAAATCTTTCTCGGTCCCAGTGCAATCTTTCTATGTTTGCAGGGCCAAGCAGGCAGATCCCCTTTGTTTTCCTGGCAAATTGGTCTTTTTAGTTGATGGTCAATTTGTACGATCGTACGATCGTTCGGAGAAGATCATGGTCTCACAATCAGGATCTGATCTTTTAAAAATCTCAACATCTATGGCCAGCTTAAGATGTGGAATGTGTTGGCTGATACCTTCGTGGAGAGAAAGATTGATGTAACAAATCATTGGAGGATATGGAGAGTCTGATGACTTGAGTGAATAGGTTGGGCCTGTAGGGGTTGGGGTTGGTACACCTGGAGGAATCTTTTCCCAGTGTCCAACCAAGGCTGGAGAACCCCCTAGAGCACTGTGTGTTTAGGGCAAACAAAAATTACAAAGGCTAGTGAATCAGATGAAACGATATGTGAGGAATGGAAAAGTTGCAAGGTTGAATATCAGAATGATTTAAGACTCATAAGATAAAACATGAATTACAACAGTTGCCTCCATTGGTGCAATGCCTAAATGTAGAATATATAAAACAGCAGAGACTCCAATTCTAACTTTCATTTCAGTCCCAATCGTTCCTAATGTTGACCATGAAAGGATGAGGCTCTACTGCTTATACCCATTAGCATTAAAACCCACCTCCAGCCATAAATCCCCTATCCACTAAAAGAAGTTCCCTTATCATGACTGAGGTGCAGTCCTTCCTTGCTGAATAACCTGTAGCTATTCAAGTTATTTCTGAGGGTATATATTATATAGCTAGAGACTAAAATCCCCTGCAGGAGGAAACTGACAGATTGACCTGTTCTAACCTTGGTTCAGTTATGGTATCTCTAGTTCTGGATGTCAAGCAAGTTTACAGACTGCAACAAAAATCTCGCAGTTAAACACAATTTTATAGGCCAGGTTTTACTGCCAGGCTTCAGATATTTTATCTATATATCATGCCGGGAATAATCTTCCAAAGTGTTCTCATGTCTGCAGCAAAAATGAACTGTAATCTCACTCCCCCTGGTGGACCAAGAGAGGAACCCTGCAATTAATTTACCCATTTTCTCAATGTCTTGGAATTGTATAAATTTCCCAGCAAAGCCCCTCTACTATAGTTTTATTTCTGCTGCAGGAACATTATTAGACACACGCATTGGATTTGGATAATTAGTGCAATGGTACAGAAAATAATTTTAACTTCACGGAGCCGGCAGGATAGTTCTGTGCTTTTTCTTGGATATGTTGTTTTTCTTTTTTTTTTCCATCGTATTAATAGGTTCCATAATGTCAGCACAGTTAGGTAATGGTTCGTTGTTTTCTTTTTCATTATTGTGATGCAGGAGGAGAGAAAGAAATGAGATTAAAGCAGAAGGTATCACATAGAAAAGCTGAAGAATGCCTGATCCAATAATGTCTATCCTGATGTAATAGAATTATTTATAAAACAACCCTGCTGACAAAAGGGAAATGAGTGTTTTCATGTTTGATTGCCACAGCTCATATACAGAGAAATTGGTATATGTTTTATTTTTATCATGTGAGCTGACCCAGTTTCAGTTCTCTGCCCTGCCGTGGTCAATATCAAATATAAAATATATGTGGATTTTACGTTTATGATGTAACCATAACTGTGACATCATCCAATTAGAGTGCTGCTTCACTCTTTCATATTAGAGGGAGCAGCCAACCAGTGGCGTAACTAGATATTACTGGGCCCCACAGCAAATTATTTTTCAGGCCCCCAAAATGTATAGAGGTTGACTAGTTTTACCAATATATATTGAACCTGTATAGGAATTAGGGTATCATGGGGCCCCTATACCTCCTGGGCCCCCCTGCAGCAACAGTGTCTGCTTCCTCTATAGCAGGGATCCCCAACCATTTGAACCTGTGAGCAACATTCAGATGTTAAATGGATAGCTAGCATGAAAAATGTATTTGGGGTGCCAAATAAGTGCTGTGATTGGCCATTTGGTAACCCCTAGGTGGACTTTCAACCTACTTGAGGCTCTGTTTGGCAGAATCTGTTGTTTTTATGCTACAAAAACTTACCTCCAAGCCAGTAATTCAAAAATAAGATATTGGTTTGAGGCTACTGGGAGCAACATCCAAGGGGCTGGAGAGCAACATGGTGCTCATGAGCTACTGGTTGGAGATCACTGCTCTATAATTAGACCCTTGCAGCCAACCACTATGTTACTTTTACTTTGTGTTTTAGGTCAATTAAAATTAGTGATGCTCCAGCTGCAGATTTTACTGAATTTCAGCACTATTTATTAGATATGTATACGGAAGAACCCTGAGTTAGTTGAACCAGATCCGAACCTTAAATTTCATCCGACTTCAGGATTCAGCTCTGGAAATGAAACAAGCAAGTCTGTTGTGTTGTATTTGGGAGATATGAAAGCCGACAAGGTGTGAGACAGAATATACCCCTCGTTTTGTTCGGGTGCCCGAAAGCACAAGAACATTTGAAGCAGCAACAAAGAAAATGAAATGTGAAACGATTAACCCCATTGTGTTTCCATTTATCAGACCAACGCAATTATAAGGTTCCTTATTACACGGAATATGTTCAATCTTGGCAGTAACTTAATTGCTGGAATATGGAGGTTAGGGAACAAAATGAATGTTCCATTTCTCTTATGTGCCCTCAATTTTCTCAGCTTGTGAGTGTGGAATTGCAGGTTTGCTGGTAGAGGGGGGTTACAGACATAGAACTCATTTTATTATGCAAATATACGCAAGAGCCGGACTGGGATAGTTGGAAATTAGCTAGACCTTCTTGCTGTAGATGTGACAAAGCATGAGACTTGGATGTTTCCAAATGCAGTTTGTATTTCTTATGCTACTATTTCTCATGTAAATGGAAATGCACACCCTTGAAATGCAGATAAAGGCACCAGGTCTCAGCATTGCTCCCCAGGCTCAATCAGCACATGCACAGTAGGACCCCAGATATTGTGCATAATCACCAATAATTGAGTCCTGCAGAGTCTGCTCCACCTCCAGATTTATCCGGGAAGTGTCCAATGGCCAAACAGCGGAGGATCTTTTTAAAGGCACATTTTTAACTTACCATAAAGGCACCCAAAGGCCACCCCTACCTAAAGTTGCCACCCTAGGCATGTACCCAGTGCCTCAAAATGCTCTTCTTATATAAATGCTTATATAAATGATAACAATTATGAGAATAAATGTGTGGTTTGAACTAGTTTCCCCTTAAAATATTAGAAACTTTATTATTGTCACAGAGATGTGGAGAGTCTGCCGCAGTCTGTCCTGAAACAGGACTGAAATAAATCATATACTTGATATAACCACATAATCCCTGGGACATCAGGGGAAATAACTCACCTTGGCAAGTGTTCTTTTTAATAACTGTACAGTATAATCATCTTCACAGTGCTGCGTGCCTTTATAATTAGAATTCTGTCTGTAGCAGCCACTTACTGACTCAATGATATTTATTTAATGAAACTCTGGCTTTGCACGCTTCTACTGGGTTGGAAGTAGCTACGGTCAGTGTGGTACTAACGCTCTTCTCAGTTTCTTCTTCTTAGATAATAGGCATCATCCATTGTTAAAACAGGTAAATGTTTACGAGCTTGGTGTTCTATGATTGGGCTGTAACAGGTGTCAAATCTGCTCCAGGTCTTGTAATCCATAGCAACCTACCTGTGGGTCTGATGGGCATCATCAAACATCTGATTAGTTGCTCTGGATGACTAGAACTGCAATAAAAGAGTAAAACGGTTTTACAACACTCTTCATTCAACTGGATATTGCCAAAGTGGTTCTGTAGTGGGGGGGCAGCCAGAGTTACAATGAAGGTGAGATTTTGATTTCAGGGCTACCCTTTGGAATGGGTGAACATGGCATCCACGCATGGCCATATGGAAGGAGGTGCAGACCTGGCAGAAGTGCCCACTTACCCCTAAAGTGTTCAGATGCTCACTTATGTTTCAGTATATTTCTCACTACTCCTCATTCCCCACACATGAGTTCTCTTCTAATTTTCTAGCCAAAAAACAGCTGCATCCCATCTCTGGGAAAGAGCTTGTAGCCAACAGCCCAGTTCTCCAAAAAAAAACCAAAGCTATTCTTCCTACACCAGTTTCATAGCAGCACTTTAATCTCTGCTTTCTGTATGTAGCATGTGGCTTGGTCGGGTCGGTTACCCGCTGGTTACCCACAAAAAAGCAGGTACCCTGTGGAATGAGGGTAGGATTTTAAGGTACGGGTGCAGATACGGATCTGCGGGTTGCGGGTCAGGTTGCGGGTCTCATCTAAATTTCTTATCTTATTTTATATTGTCTATATTTTAGCCCTTTTAAAATTTAACAAAACTTGTTTCTGTCCCCGCCTACTTTTGATGATGCCAATTCCGGTTTGCAGCAAATAACTTCCTGTTTGATGGTGGTCCGCGGGTTGTGGTCGGGTTGCTGATAAGGCAGTTGCGGGTCCAGGTCAGGTAGTGGATCAAAGTGGGTAAATTTTTGGGTTGCGGTTCGGGTTGTGGGCTGTAGGTTACAGGTTTGGGTCGGGTCTGGGTCTTAGAAATTGGTTCCATGCAGGGTTCTAGCTTGGTTATGTATGGAGATATGGAACCAGGAAGTCCTCAACTTTTAATCTAGTTTCCTAAATCATGTTTGAGTAATCCTCTTCCCTTAACTTTGTTTTTGGTACCAATGTGTATCAGCAATGGGGTTTCATCCGCCCCAACTAATATCCTGTCTGCTGACTCCACTTCATTCTAAACCCTAGCTCATCCTTTATATATTATTATGGGAAGCTCTGGAATGAAGGGTGCAAAATAGATTTTTGCCTCCTTCATCTCAAGTAGAAGTTTTTTTTATCCTTGTATTCTCAATTCCTGTGTGACTGCACCCCACCAAGGATTCAGGTGGTTCATAAGTAACATTTAGTTTGTGTATTAGTTGTGTTCCTCAAACCTCAGCTTTTTCCACACTCCTCTCTCCATTCTGTAGTTGTGTTTCTCTCAAGTGGAGAAGTGGATATAGTCAGGTACCTGGCATTGATACAGATTCCTGATTTGGGCTTTTATTGCCCAGAAGTGATCATTGTGCATATGCTTGGAGGCATAGAAATCTAATTTACAGCTGCTCCTTGAGCTTCAGCTGCCAGGTGCATCTTCTCTCCTCTCTCTCAGGGGCTCCACAGTCACTTCTAGCTTCATGACCATATAAATGGCATTTTCCTTCATACGATACAGTCCCTTGTTTTCTGCTGTTTCTTAAAAATCATTGCAAAAATCTAAATTTAAAGGCTAAAATCGCACTAGAAGAAATTGCGGATTTATTTTTTGTTTTAGGAAAAGGGTTCATAAAGCCTGTGTTTGTATCTATTTATCCATATAAAGGCACGAGGCCACAGGCAGAATACTTGGGGACATGCAACAATGGGTCAGGTTATAAGGAACATCACTAAACTGATAAGATCATTGAGCACCACTTAAAAGCATAATATACTTTACAGGATACTTGTGGCTCTTTTATTATATAAAGTAACAGAACTCTTCTAATTTTTGGTTAACAAAGAAAGAGCTTTATTGTAATAGGTGCTGTTTCCCTTTAAGGGCTGTTGGCTGTAGGGAACCCAATGGGGCAGATTTACTAAAGGTTGAAGTGGCTGTCGCTAGCGAAAATTCGCCAGAAATCCAATCCTCAGCGACATCGCCAATTCACTAACAGGCACAGACAACAAATCACTAGACAAAGAGACCGTCGCTAGCGTTTGCTTGCTATCTATCCCCATGCAACTTTTCGCTCAGTCGAATGGTCTTTGCTCCGCAAATTCACTAAAGAGCGGATTTTACTGAACGTTACTTTCACCAGAGTTGACTTCGCCACCTCAGACCAGACGAACTGCTAAAATGAAGCTAAATCCTCAATCTTCTGTCACTTACATCATATCCTGTCTGCCAAAAATGCATTAAAGTTGAAAAAACGCTGGCGACTTTTCCTTTTTTTAAGCGGGATTGCCTGCAAAAGTCCTAACTTTTTGGGTTAACATTTTTCCAGGACATTTGAGGGCCATGGAACATTCATTTTACAGTGGGCTTATGTGAAGGGCATTATATTAACTCTTTGTCTTGGACATTTGTAATAAAAAGTGGCCACTTTAAGCATTTGCACCAATGTCTCTAATAAAGACGTCCATACACCTTTAATGTACCCGCCCTATTCAAATTGACCTAAGCGTAAGATCACTAGCGACCTTTTGCTAGGCACAAACGAACGCTAGCGCATCTTCACTATGAAATGCTCGCACTGAAGAAGTATCGCTAGCAAAAAGTCGCCAGCGTTTGCATTTTAGCGAATTAACGTAGTGGTAACTAATTTCAACCTGGCGAAGTGTGCGCCGCGGTCGCTGGTGACAATTCACCCTTTAATAAATCTGCCCCAATGTTCCTATGAGGCTTTAGTTGCCCTTTCTATGATGATTTTACACTTTGCAGAGAAGCAGTAACATGATCTAATCTGTTGTGATCAGTCCATTGAAGAAACCAGTCTTTGTTTCCATAAACAAGAAATATAATAAGGATGTTCAGCAAGAAACAATCTGCTACAAGCTAAATGCGCCCTCCTGTCTCTCCAATGCCCCTTCTAAAGGGCTGCTGCTGGTTGGTGAATGTGCCAGGCAAGGGGATTGGGGTGAATGAGCTCTTTCTTCTCCTTGTGCAAATCCCAATACATTCCAGAGCCGGGACTATAGAGTCCTGAAATGAGAATTGAAACTAGATGTGAATGGATGAGATGTTTCCTTTTCTTGTTCCGCTTGTCCTTCGTGGCACCTGGCGCCATGCCCTCCTCATGTGACTGCCGGCAGCAGAGACAGCACCAGAGGCATCACCAGGACGATGGAATTTATAGACAGACGAGACGTAAGAGATAACAAATCTCTTCAAACGGAAATGATAACGGTTTGCAGGCTGTGATATCTTTTCCTCCTGTCATAAAAGAGATAACGTTTAAAAGGGTAAGTGCTGCAATTTCCCGTTTTGTTATGTCTTTTAATTTCAAACCCTGATTGGATTTGCATTATAATACTGGAGTGGCCAAGACTTGGAGAAGAGGTGGTTGGGGGGCTGTGCTCATATGAAATAATTATGTTAGTAAGGGGTTATTATGTTCAGGAGCAGTGACATAAACAACATGTTGCTCACCAACTCCTTGGATGTTGCTTTCGTGGCCTCAAAGCAAGTGCTTATTTTAGAATTAATGGCTTGGAGTCAAATTTTAATTGCATAAAAATGAGATGTACTGCCAAGTAGAGCCTTCTGTAGGCTATCAATCCACATAGGGGCTACTAAATAGCCAATCACAAACCTTATTTGGCACCCCCTGGGACCTTTTCATTCTTGTATTGCTCTTTTTTAAATTTGAATGTGGCTCACGGGAAAGAAAGGATGGCGACCCTTGTCCTAGAGCAATATTTGTCAGATTATTGCTGTTTTATATTTGGTAAGCCCCCCCTTTACCTAATAACAAGGTTACAGATATATGAAGAAAATTGTTATATAAGCCAATTAGTAACTGTTCCAGGAATATTTTGGTCAAGGCTTACTTTTTCACCTGAAATCACAACTTAGTTGACCTTTAGACTTCCAGGACTTGAAGACTACAAATACTGAATTAAACTGAAAGTTATACCCACTGTTGGTGGCTGATGACTGTAGATGTAGATGGAATCTACTGATGCTAGTTATTATGGGAAACTGATGACCGTAGATGAGATGGAGAGTATTGGCACCATTTATTATGGGAATGAGGGCTGTAAATAAACACGTAGGTGGAAACTGTTGGCACTAGTTATTATGGGGGACTGATGGCTCTAGATGAGGTAGAGACTATTGGCACAAGTTATTATGGGAGACTGATGGGTGTAAATTAGATGGAGTCTGCTGGCACTAGTTATTATGTGTGATTGATGACTGTATACAGTATGTAGGTATAGGCTATTGGAACTAGTTATTATGGGAGAAGATGGCTATAGTTATAGGTGAAGACTATTGATACTAGTTATTATGGGAGACTGATGGCTCTAGATGAGCTGGAGACTATTAGCTCTAGTATGGGATATTGATGACTGTAGATGAGGTATAAACTACTGGCACTAGTTATATGGAAGACTGATAGGTGTATATGTAGATATATGCCATTGATGCTAGTTATTATGGGAGAAGTTGGCTATAGATATAGGTGAAGACTATTGGAATCTGTTGACACTAGTTATTATGGGAGACTGATGGCTCTAGATGAGGTGGAGGCTATTGGCACTAGTTATTATGGGAGAAGATGACTATAGACATAGGTGAATGGATATGGATATAGGTGAAAATTGTTGATGCTAGTTATTATGGAACACTGATGGCTATAGGTGAGGTGGAAACTATTGGCACTAGTTATTATGGAAGAAGATGACTATAGATATAGGTGAAGACTATTGATTCTAGTTTTTATGGGAGACTGATGGCTCTAGATGAGATGGAGACTATTGGCACTAGTAATTATGGGAGGAGATAGATATAGATATAGGTGAAGACTATTGATGCTAGTTATTATGGGAGACTGATGGCTGTAGGTACAACTGGATATGCCCTGTTGTACTTGTAGACATATAGTAGTACAGATGTTCTCACACACACTGATTGTTGTCCATGCTATTTAAGATTAGTGCCATAGCATATTGAATGAAATGAACAATGTCATTTGGTAAGAACTGTTCATTTAAACTGCAAGAGTTGCCTGTCTGTCTGCGTTCCCTAATAATTTATGAACTTCCACCGTTCCATTGGAAGTCATTTGTACCGCAGTGAGCTGCTTCATCTTATCTCATCTGCGCATAAAACTATTTTATGAAGCCGCCATTAATCAGAGAGACAAATATAAGTAGCTCTTTCCATGGATGCGAACAACAAAGGGAATAGAAAACATCTGTTTATCATGGCACGAATAAATACACTATGCCATGTATCAGGAAGACTATACTGGCAGGTGATATGCTGCAGAAGAAAAAGCTCATACTGTGATGTAACCCCATAATGTATATGGAGAAAGTCTCAAATATATAGTGCCTAAGAGAAATGAACAGATAGCTGGAAAAAGGAGCCAATATAAGATCTGCTGGTTCCGCCATGTTTTTAAATGAGAAGAGTTATGCCCAGTTGAGCCACTCAAGTGGTGGTCTATTAAGTGCTATTACAATGGTGTCCTAATGAAAAATGAAAGACTCCTGCATGCATGGTCACATCTGTTATCTACCCAAGTTGTGCCAAAACACACCCATGATCCACCCAAGCTTTACCCAACGCAAACCAAGCCTCACCCTTTTGTGACCATTGACTCTTGATTTGCATCTCATAGAGGCCCCATTTGCCATGGGGCCCCTTCTGCAGTACTTGATGTCTGCCCTTGGTCTATCATCCCTACATGACTTGTCAGCTTCTGCAGAATCAACCCTAGCCTTTTCCATTGGTGGTGGCAGTTATATTGACATATAAGGACACACAGCGAGTGCAGTGTTGGACTGGGGTGTTTGGGCGGGAGGGGAGGGGAGCACCCACATTCCCAGCAAGAATTTGGCTTGGGTCCAGGCGACATTTTCCCACAAGGAGGTGGCAAAAAGATGCTCCTGGTAACTTTAAGAACTAAATTTCCGGTAATTACACTGGAAATTTGGCTATTCTAGTGCAGATAACACAATTGCATTGTAGCACCCCCCTGGGTGGGTGGTGAGGGGTCAACAGGGCCCAAGGGAGCCTGAGTTCACCGTGTTTTTTCCTGGTGTCCCTCCAGCCCAGTCCAACCATGAGCACCATTGACCCCCAATATCTTTTCTGAAGATGTTAAGTGTGAGACTTCCTGAATAATGTGTTGCTTTTGGCGTTTAGCAAACAATGCAGATAATGGAGTTAAAGCTTTATTGCAAAAGAACAAAATAAAACCAGTTGCCCTGCAGGCTGGAGAATAGCTGATTTGCATTTATAATGGGCCCTTCAATATAAACAGCACCCATTCCACGCAGCCACCTTCCTGTACCAGTCACATCCCTCTCGCCACTTCTTTACTGTCTCCCCCAGCAGTGCAATCAAACCCATTCATGCTCATTTACTCCGCTCTCAGCATTTGCCTATTTAGCAATGTGCATTGGGTGACAGCTGGGTATTAAGTAAAACTTATTAGCTTCCTAGAGAAAGAAGCTCAAGCTGCATTTTCCCTATTGCTTTTCAAATAATTCTGCACGACTGCACTCGCTTATCATATTCCGAAGCAAATGCAGCAAAATATCTGAGCCGAGAGCGGGCTCGGCCATTTTTGTGCCATTGCAAAGCATTAGGGCACCGTTCCGAGGGCTCTATGTCAGCGGGTTATCGTTGCCAGCCTCATCATGAAACCACTTGTCATTCATTAGCAAAACAATGAGGCATAAAATCAAATGGTTGCTAATTGGCAGCCCGCAGGATTGATCCTTGTTGTGCCCTACCCTTTTATTGTTCCCCTTTATCATGGCTGTATTTGTTTTCTCATTTTCCAAAGATCTAATTAGTCTGTACAAGTACCGAGAAACCAATTATTTAGGAAGTTCTGCAATGTCATTTTCGGCAGTGTCCTATTTAAACAAATAATCTTGTTTCTACTTTTTTTGTTCTTTTCATTTCACTGTATTAGCAGTTTAACAGTCTTAATATGGTGAATGAGGTGGGTGTAGGGTTGCCACCTGTGGTGTTCATGCAAATGGCCTGTAGATGTCACTGTGCTCGTAGTTGTACTGTGCATACTTCCTGGTAGCTTAAAATGAAAGTGAAAGTTACTGTTGTGTAATACCTGCATGACTCTGCTAATAAAGCACTGTTATACTTCTACTCATTCTCGGCTACCCAAAACATAACACCACCTTTTCTGTTTGGGGAAAACGGGCAGGGGGTGGGCGGACACCGTTAACGGCGGGGTGGTGATGTTGGGGGTGGGGCTGATGTCATTGGGGCGGAACTGATGACATACCTGTTAGCAATTGGCTGATTGTCATGTCATTACCTTCAATGTCCTGTCCGGATTTCCTAATTTGGAAAAACCAGGCTGTCCAGATGAAATCTGGACAGGTGGCAACCCTAGGTGGGCAGTATTGGATTGTTTCAACTGATTGGCCCTCGCGATATGCAGCCTCAATCCAATGGCAAAATCAAACCAGCTCAACCGATATCTGCCTAATTTTCATCCAGGCAGGGCTGTTGGCTGGCACCATAAATGGGCCAATTGGCAGCTGACTTGGTCCAGAATGCATCTTTTATTAGTCCATGTATGGCCATCTTAACAGAAGCCCTCCTGGCTGTCTTGGTGGCCGATGGATAGAACAGCAAAAGCTTAAGTTCCTGATGTAGAAAGTGTCAGTTGAGCAGACAAGCACCAGGAGACCCTTCCTGCATCAGTAACCATGACAGAATAGCAGGAGGCACTCCGCGAAGAGCACTCAGAGCAAACTTATGAATGTGGTTATATATTAACACAGTACAAGTTAATTTGCCTTTCTGGCTTGGATAAGTGGCACAGTATACTTTTCATTTCTCCCGCTATCTAAAAAAAATGCCCTGACCCGTTTACATAGCTTATAACCTGCTTCATGGCTTTCTGTGCCTTGGAAACTCTATCTCAAATTAATTCCCCTCTTTTTGATATTTACAGCACAAATTATGGGGGGGGCTTTTAAAAATGGTAATTGCCGGGTAATTAGCAAGGTGTGTGCCTTTTAACACAGGGACAATTTATCAGCTCAGCCTCGGAAAATTCTGGCTGAGAAAACCTGCATAGATTTTGATCCAAAAATAAATGTCAAATATGCAGATGTGTTGTCCCTACGTGTGTTCCCAATTGGCCTTTGCCCTGCTGCTGCTTCTTTTCTCTGTCCTTATAAATAGCAGGGCGCTGACTATGGCCACTGACCCTGGGCTTGCTGTGAACTGTGATTAGGGTTTCCACCTTTTCTGGAAAAACATACCGGCCTTCCTATATTCTTGCCAGGTTTTCCTATTAATGACATTGGCATTAAGCATCATTTTTACCGGCCAGGCCAGGTGGCTACCCTAACTGTGATTGATTGGAGAAGATGCTTAAATCTTGGCCTTCATGGCAGAAAGTGACAGTTTATTGTACCAATTTAGCTATTGGTGTCTCTAAGCTGTAGCTCTTTTTGGACTTTCCTTACAATATATTTCACTCCATACTTTAAACTGCTGGACACAACCCAGAAACTGGCAGTTTAAAGTGCCGTTCAGCAAAATGTTGATGGCTGCAGGCCGGGTAGCCATGTGACAGCACAACCGAATGGCATACGTTCTTTATTTTATTCCTGGTCAGTCGATTTTCCTTCTGCACATATCCAGCCTCACAGGTTTATGCCACACAGAGTTCTGGCTACAACATTAAATATTCCTAAAATTGAAAGCAAAACCATGCTACGTACTAGGGTCCTCATTGGCCTTTTTAGGGAGGAATGTGATGCCACATGACATGAGGCCTGGACTGAGAATCCAAATAGGCCCTGGCATTTCAGGTACACAAAGGCCCACTCAGCCCACACAGAGGCCCAAACAGCCCCCACCAGCCCACCAAATACTGACTTTCTAGGGGACCTTATAGCAGCCCCTCTGGTATTTGCCAGAACCCACAGATTGCCAGTCCGGGCCTGCATGACTTGAGTTGAAGGTAATACCACACTGACAAGGAAGAAAAAGGCCAAGGTACCAATACTATACCAATACCAATAGAGGTATGGAACCTGTTATTCAGAATGCTCGGGACCTGGGATTTTCCGGATCTTTCCGTTATTTGGGTCTTCATACCTTAAATTTACTAGAAAATCATGTAAACATTAAATAAACTCAATAGGCTGTTTTTGCTTCCAATAAGGATTAATTATATCTTAGTTGGGATCAAGTACAAGCGACTGTTTTATTATTACACAGAAAAAGGAAATCATTTTTAAAAAATGTGATTATTTGGAAAAAATGGAGTCTATGGGAGACGGCCATCATTCTGAGCTTACTGGATATCAGGTTTCTGGATAAGGGATCCTATACCTGTACTATAATGGATTTTTTCTTGTCCTTTTGACTTTGTTCTTTGCTTTTTTGGATTTATATTATCCCCTGCCTTCAGCCTCTCTTGTGCCCTGATCGCCCACGATTATATTTGCTCCTACAGCTCCTCTCTCCTTATTATTATTCTCCTTTTTTCTCACCACTTTCATCACTGTCAATCTCATTGTTTTTATATGCATGTCATTCCCAATATTGCTGATAGCACTTTTCTCCCAAGTCCTGGCATTTTATTCTTACACTAAATGCCATTCATTTCCCGGCTTATTGATTGCTGAATTGTAACCCGCCGTAGATTCGCTCATCTCTCCTCCGACTCAATATGAAAGTTCAATTCCACATAAAATAGGTTTTCAGCAGCGCCCCTAGCTCCCTCCATTCGGCTCCAAGGCAGCAGACTGTGAACAGGGGATATTACAGGGAAAAACAGACTCAGGCTTTATCTGCAAACACTCAGGATTCAGAGGAGGTCACCACTAGAGTTGATTTTTGTGCAAGTATGCAGTAGTAGATTGCTCCTAAATCCATAAACCGACACTAAATTCTCCAGCTGTCACTGTTACCTTAAAATTGTTTGGCACAAACTGGTGTCCCAGCTGTCACCCCGGAGATGGCGTTTTTATTGCCATGTCAGAGTTAATTGCCTTCTTCCTTTGCTTTTTGATGTAGGTGTATCTCCCCAGGTATTCCGGGATCATTTTCTCTCTTTTTCTGCTCCTCTGGCATCACATATTTACTCTGCAGATTCTTTCCATCTGGGGAAACAGCAGTGGCATAACTATATGTTACTGGGCCCCACAGCAAATTAATTTTAGGGCCCCCAACATATCCAGAGGTTTTCCTGTTTTATCAATATTTATTGAAATTGTATATGAACTAGAGCCTCATGGGGCCCCTATACCTCCTGGGCCCCCCTGCAGCCGCAGGGTCTGCTTCCTCTATAGTTACACCCCTGGGAAACAGGTTAAAATGTCAGAGTTGTCTGTAAATAAACACCTTTCGCATGAAACAGTAAATATTAGGAATTGCCCAATCATTACGGATTTAGTTAAAGTGGTCTTGTTGCCATGTGCCCCCCTCCAATTGAATTTGAACTGAATATTTAAAAAACTGATACTGTGCGTCTCCGTTGAGTCAATGTTCTTTGGCAACGAAAAAAAAAAGTGATATTTTATTACCAGGGTGCTTTTTAGTTGCAGCAATGAGGGGATTCTGTGTGTTCACAATAAACTTCATAGTCTTCATAGTGTAAAGCCAGTAATGAAATGAAACAATATATATATATAGTGAATAAAGTAGCCCCTCTTGTAAAATATAAGGATATTATAAGTTACCGAGGAGTTTCATGACCATATAAAAGTACGAGGCCGAAGGCCGAGTGTTTTTATACAGGTCATGGAACTCCGAGGTAACTTCTAATATCCTCATATTTTACAACTGGGGGTACTTTATTTATTATAATACACAAATTTCAATGAGTCATGTGACAGAAATGACATCAGAACTCACCGTTTATAACTGATGACATCAGAACTCACCGTTTATAAGGATATAATTTACAGGATATTCATGGCTTTTGTGTATTATATATATAATATTTTAGGGAGAACTTAAATAAAATAGGAGTGGTAAGTAAACTCTTGCTTTTGACTGCATAAAATCCGCAGCTAACTACAGGAGCCGCGCTGTTGGTTATCTTGTATGTGCACTGAATCTATAGATTGAGAAATGTTCTGAATGGAAAAGAAATTTGAGTTTTAAGCCTTTATGAGTGATATGGTCTATTCACATTAGTCACTGTCCAGTCTCTGGCCTCTACCATTATTGAGAGCAGCGGTTCAGTGTAATCGATGTAGTGGGAATCTATGTAGGACACAACTTTCCTGTCCAAGTCTTACTAACAATGTCATTGTCCTGTCCTCACTTGACATTTATCGGCAATGGCACTTTTAGAATTTTTTAGGATCTTTTCTTTGGCATTGCCAAGTCTTAATTTGACAACAATTTGACAATACTAACCACTGATATACGTAGGATGCATTGGGGTTTTTATATATACTGTATATATATATACAATTCAAGTGCAGCTGAAAGCTTGCTCCATCCATCTTTTCCAGTCTTCTCTGCCCTTTCACCCCTCCCTGACACCCATTCTGACTTAGTCCATTTAGCCAAGCTCACACTCCTTTCACCATTTAATCATCATTTCATCTATCATTGGAAGGTGAAACTCTTGTCCTTGCTTGTTCCTCAACACTCATTTAACCCTGCAACAAAATACCCAGTAAAGAGTTTTGCTTCATGAGAAAGAACATTATCCACATTATTGCTGCCTTTGGCTCCTGTGACGACAACCTGAAACCCCAACACCCTTTGGCCTATTTTTCGAATACATTTTTTAATTGAATACTTTCCTTTCCTTTGACAAATAATTATGTCCATTTCTACATCATGTATTCATTTAATACTCCGTGAAATTGAAGTATTTCTTTTAGGATCCATGCCCTAACACAGTGATTCCCAACCAGTAGCTTGTGAGCAACATGTTGATTTACAACCCCTTGGATTTTGCTTTCAGGGTCCTCAAAGCAGGTGCTTATTTTTGAATTCCAAGCTTGAAAGCAAGTTTTAATTGAATAAAAACCAAGTATAGTGCCATGTAGAGTCTCCTGTAGGCTGCCAGTCCACATAGGGGCTACCAAATAGCCAATCACAGTCCGTATTTGGCACCCCCAAGGGACTTTTTTATGTTTGTGTTGCTCCCCAACTCTTTTTACATTTGAATGTTGCTCACAGGTAAAAAAGGTTGGGGACCCCTGCACAGAATCCTTTGCATATATAATAATAAATAAAAATCTGAAATCTTATTATGGTAGTGGGATCAAGTCATTGACTAATAGGCATCGAGGAAATATTCACAGTCCTCAGCTAGAATTCTAAATACACACTGTTAATATTCTAGCAGTTCCCCGGCACATTGATGAGCAGTTTAATTAACATCAGCAGGTAGGGGTTAGGGAGGAAGGGAGCTAAATTAGATCTATGTGGTGCTCATACTTTTGATATAATAATATATGAGATGAGTGACGTACAGTATGGTTCTGGTGCTGTACACCTATTAATCAATTAGTCAATCAATTGGAGTCTGCTTAGACCGAATGGGTGATATTTAATTTTCCCCTCCACCCCTTGCCTTGCAGCATTGATCAGAGTGCCGGAAACCAAGCAGAAATAAAGCCTCTCCTAATTGCCGTCTTTTCAGAGGAGAGAGAACAGGGCTTTTTGTATTCAGAAACAGCTGCTGTTTGGTTGGCACAATTCTCCCATATGATTCCGTCTGTACAAATCCACTGTTTTATTCCCAGATAAACTCTCAGCAACTCTGATATATTATTCCGAATAATTAGGTAAAGACTGAGGTTCAGTTGAACCAAATAAAACTGAGGAATTTATTGATTGGTTCAGGGACGTATTTATATATAGGGACCCAAGGGCCCGTGCCTATGGTTGCAGTTTAGGGTGCAGCCTTCGGGTGCCTATACAGTAGATTCAGTTTTTTGTAAAGAAAATAATGTATTGGTATCAGTCCAGGTTTAATGTGCCTTTACAGAACTGAGTGGAAAACACATTATGAGTATGAGTCTTCCATATTGCTCTTTTCTTAAAGGGATACTGTCATGGGAAAAAACATTTTTTCCAAAATGAATCAGTTAATAGCGCTGCTCCAGCAGAATTCTGCAATGAAATCCATTTCTCAAAAGAGCAAACAGATTTTTTTATATTCAATTTTGAAATCTGACATGGGGCTAGACATTTTGTCAATTTCCCAGCTGCCCCCGGTCATGTGACTTGTGCCTGCACTTCAGGAGAGAAATGCTTTCTGGCAGGCTGCTGTTTTTCCTTCTCAATGTAACTGAATATGTCTCAGTGGGACATGGGTTTTTACTATTGAGTGTTGTTCTTAGATCTACCAGGCAGCTGTTATCTTGTGTTAGGGAGCTGCTATCTGGTTACCTTCCCATTGTTCTGTTGTTTGGCTGCTGGGGAGGAAAAGGGAGGGGGTGATATCAGTCCAACTTGCAGTACAGCAGTAAAGAGTGATTGAAGTTTATCAGAGCACAAGTCACATGTCTTGGGGCAGCTGGGAAATTGACAATGTGTCTAGCCCCATGTCAGATTTCAAAATTGAATATAAAAAAATCTGTTTGCTCTTTTGAGAAATGGATTTCAGTGCAGAATTCTGCTGGAGCAGCACTATTAACTGATTCATTTTGAAAAAAAAAATTTTTTCTCATGACAGTATCCCTTTAAGAGGCGGATTTGAACTAAACACCGTTATCTATATGAGACAAAATAAACGTTTATAGAGAATCCTATAGCTGAAAGTACGAACAATTGCAACACCGTCTCATGTGTGTAACCGGCATTGTGCAGAGTAGCAGGTCCGGCCTGGGATTCAAGTAATCCACGTGTTTTTTTACTTTCTGCCCATTTCTAAAAACACTTTGTAGCATGTTATGGACACAGGGAGTGGCACGAAAGAGACTGATGCCAACAAGCCGTTATATAGTACAGAACAGAGCATAGTAAAGTGGCAGTGCCATAATGAGGAATCATGAGAAGTAACCGTGTAAGTGCTGATCTTTCATCATTCCATCAATAGGGAACCCTCCTGTGTGATAGTCTGTTATTTCCTTGTCATGTTTAAGGTGCACATGTGGATCAATAACATTGTATTAGGATGTAAACAGCACTATTTTATAGGAACCAGACGCCAATAAATAGCTTGTTTTACTGTTATGGTCTCTACACTCCCACCTTGTTCGCATGGATCCCTTCTACAAACATTGGATGAACCCAGCCCAGGGCTTTGCTTAGTGGTACAAATCATTGTAGGGTTATTACGGGAAATCAGTTCCATTCCACGTTACTAGTTAGCTATTTGTATAAATTGATAGCCATGATTGTGGCCATGTCCTTGCACTGGAGGAGGTATTGTCCATATGACAGCGCCATCTAATAGCTTTGGCTTTGGTATAGGTTAGGTTGTGTTATTTCCATAAACCAAACACTGCTAGATCGTATTGGATCAGCCCAATTTGGTGCAGCGTATGAGTGGGCCCAGATCAACTCATGCGGTTCCCTTCCAAACAGGCAGATCTTTAACCAGCTCATGTATGGGCACCTCAACTGCAGCTTGACGTTGCTGAGATCTATTACTGAATGTGGCAAAGTTGCTCTTTTGATAAGAACCTATTAGAATTATGGAAGCACATTTCGGAGATTGAGTAGTCGCCTAATAATTAAATCTCTCTTTTGCATAGACACGCAAAAGGCAAACGTGCAATGAAATGCAATATTTTGAACGTCGACGCAATGTAATCTTTTTTTCTAATCACCCACCCTTCAGAACTGCACTATTTTGGAACCAGGAGACCCAAATCCATGTAATTCCCAGGCCAGAGTCCTACTGTTGTTATTTGGACAGATTATCCAGTGTCGGACTGGCCCACCGGGATACCAAGAAAAATACCGCTGGGCTCAGGTGTCAGTGGGCCCTTTTGCTTTTAAACATTTGGCCAATCTCTTGGTCATTCCCTATTTCTTTATGGGAACAAATGCTTAATAATGGAAGAATATAATAAGTAGATGTAAAAGACTAGGAGAATTGAGTTGAGTGAGGAGAAGAGGAGTCATTTGGAAAGTAGGCCTGTGGTCTACAGTGGTCTATGGTTTTCTGGTGGGCTCCTGGCATCCCAGTCCAACACTGAAGTAATCTACTTCAATACTTATACATTTATAAGAGATACTGATCAATATGTGCTCATAATAAATTATATGAATCTATGATGCATTATTAAAGGGAAACTAATACCCCCTTTTTGCACGAGTTTGTTTAGAAACATTGCCAAAAACATATCCAATTCCTCAAATTGATGAGATCGCTTGCCAGTCTGCCTGAATCCAAGAACTATTTCCCAGCCTCCCCTTAGGCTCACAGTGTATGTCAACCCCTTTCTCAACGTGTTCCATTGTGAAGTGATGGATTCTGTAAACGGCCTCTGGAACTTATCAGCTCATTATAAGGACATGGCAAAGGAAGTAGCAGTAGAAAACAAATACAGGTATAGGATCTGTTATCCAGAATGCTTGGGACCTGCAGTTGTCTTGATAAGGGATCTTTTTATAATTTGGATCAATATTCCTGGGGAGGACCACTCTGCTCTATGTGCCAGAATTTAAATCGGGGCAGCACTGCTAGTTGGGACTCTATGGGCAGCCCTTAGTGATGCTACAGTTGTGCCTCGTCCTGGGAACTTGAACTTGTACCCATTACATTTAGGGGCAGATTTATCCAAGGACTTGTTCTGCTGTGCGGTCACCTAAAATTTACTGATTCTAAAGAAATTGTCACCTGAGGTTTTGATGGGTCTTTTTTGGAATTAGGGTGCTTTTGCAGAATGCCACAAGCCTTGTATTTGGCACAATACCTCCCCACCCTAATGTTTCTTTAGTCATATCCTCAGCAAATAAATAGTGTGAGCCCGTTCCATTCCATTGCTAAGTGTTACAGGAGAACTCGTTCTGTTGGCACCTCGTAACCCTGTTTATTTTCTCCCCTCCCGAGTGTGTTCTGTACAAAAGGAACTCAACTGTGGAATAAATACAGGGGACCTGACAGCCCCGATTTGCCATTTCCCCTCTGTTTCTGCAAAGTATTAGATTTACCTTATTAAACCTTTTTATATTCAGTATTTACCTGCCTGTCACACTAAACGACATCCCTCACTGTGTAACGACCGTGGCCAACTCTGCTGGGAAGCGGTGCCATAAATCTGCCTCCTGGGCAACCCTTCCCTTCAGGCTGCTCTGCCCTCACTTCTCCCAATTTCATCTTTTCGCCTTTCACGAGCATTTCCAGTCTTTGCTCAGTGAGCTGATGAGACACGACACAAAAGCAGCAGGAACCTGGCCATGTCTGTAGTGCAATTGCCGCTCTGCCCCAGAAACCATGTTACCTCCTCCCCAAATAGTTTTAATACATCATGTCTTGGAACATGAGCTTTGGGCCTCAGTGATGTCTTGGCACAAAACTTCACCCGACACTAGGGTGGCACCTTTTCTGGAAAAAAATACCGGCATTCCTATATACAGTATTTATCTTTTTTCCCTATTAATAACTTTCATTTTTACTGGCTAGGCCAATAATATACGAGCCAAGGCAACCCTACCCGACACGGCGTGCCAACCTGGGGTATGGAAACGGCAAGATCCTTTGCTCTTTTGATCTACTTTTGTGCAGATGTTAATTACGGGTCTTGTGCCCCTGTAATGCCCCAAACGTATTTACATGGCGGTCGGCTTTTTTTTTTTTTTTTTAAACAGTGGCACAGACTGCGCCGAAAGAAACGTGGTACCCTAGAAGGGGGCCCTGTGGAAAGTGTAGCCTAGGGGCCTCACATGTCCTTAACCCACCACTGCATGTACAGGTGCATTGTTGCTTCCCATCGAATTTGTCCATCAATCTCTGAAAGTCATTGTCATTCAAAGGGAAAAACATGAGGCTTAGTTGAAGAAAATATGGTTAAGTATGAAGGCACAGCTGTGAATGTAACTATACAGGTATGGGATCAGTTATCCGGAAATCCATTATTCAAAAAGCTCAGAATTACGAAAAGGCCTTCCCTTCCAATTTTCCTTTATCCGTTTCTTTTTCTCTGTAAAAATAATCACTAGCTTGTACTAGAGTCCTGCGCGGGTCCATTTTTTTGAAACCCATGCCCACAACCCGTAATTTGACCCGCATGTTTCCACTACCCAACACGCAATAGGCCAACTAACCTTCCGACCCGGGGACAAGCAAAACCGGAAGTTACGTCACATTTACCCAGAAGTGCCGTCACTCCGGTGCCGAATCTTCCCCAAAAAAATGTAAAAACTGGAAGAACCACAAGGGTGGGTTGGAGGGATCAAGCCCGCACCTTTGTTGGGTACCTGCGGGCTGCCTGCACGGCCAAATAATAAGGGACTTTGTGCCTGAAACATGACCACTTTGCGGGTATTCCGGGGGTACCCCGAGCCGATGCAGAACACTTGCTTGTACTTGATCCAAAAATTAATTAACCCTTATTGGAAGCAAAAACAGCCTATTGAGTTTATTTAATATTTACAAGATTTTCTAGTAGATTTAAGGTATGAAGATCCAACTTACGGAAAGATCCATTATCCGGAAAACCCAAGGTTCCTGATCCATTTCTGGCTACAGGTCCCGTACCTGTATATGTATGACCTCAACAATGCGTTGTGCAGAAGGCCTAAGGAAATAAATATGGCAGCTATTTTGCAAAGAAGAAAGGTTCTGACAATTAAAGTTCCCCTGCAATTATTTTCTTTCGACTCATTAAGGGAAAATAAATGGAGCTTATTTTTAACTAGCAATTATCTTTCCTATTAAAAGCAATCAAAGAATAGAGCGACAGAATGCTAAAAAGCTCTCGTTTTTCATACGGATGGCTGCAAATCACAAACGCTCTCCGTTGAAACACACGACTTTTGTTGTATTTTGCTTACCCTTTATTTGTTTGCTTACGTCAGTGTAAAACCTGATCTTTGCCTGGGGCTAAGGGGTGGTTCACCTTTAAGTTTACTTTCAGTATGTTATAAAATTGCTAAATCTAAGCAGTTTTTCACTTGGTCTTCGTTATTTATTTGTTTTAGTTTTCAGATTATTTGCCTTCGGCTGACTCTTTCCGGCTTTCAAATGGGGGGTCACTGACCCCATCTAAAAAAACAAATGCTTTTAAAGCTACACATTTATTGTGATTGCTGCTTTTTATCATTTCCTATTTATATTCCAGTCTCTTATGCAAATCAATGCATGGTTGCTAGGGCAGTGTGGACGCTAGCAACCAGATGGCTGAAATTCCAAACTGGAGAGCTGCTGAATAAAAAGCTAAATAACTCAAAAACCGCAAATATTAAAAAATGAAAACCATTTCTCATTAATTGTGCTTTCTGTGGCTCTGTCGATTGCAGGTACAATCACTATGCAGCACTGTATTTGCTATTTAATGTATGTGATATAAGTAAAGCAGAAGAATACTGGAATATATTTTTATATTTAGGCATAGTTTATACCATACCTGCCCCAGTTCAATAATTTTACACTGTAAATGAGAATTATTCCCCCCAAAGTTTTTTTTGCCAGTTTTAACCCTGCTTATAGGACAATATTAGTGAGCAGAGAAGAATCTTCTGATGTGTCTGTGGTCAGTTCTGAGCAGAGCAACATCACCAGACGTTTCTTTTCTCAGCAACTTAATTTTCTGCCGTCGTGTCTTCGTATTGGTGCATTGGTTATGATGGGTGCAAATTATAGTAGGCCTGAGGATATGCTGGAATTCTGAATTTTGCCAGTTTTAACCCTACTTATAGGACAATATTACTGAGCAGAGAAGAATCTTCTGATGTGTCTGTGGTCAGTTCTGAGCAGAGCAACATCACGAGACGTTTCTTTTCTCAGTAACTTAATTTTCTGCAGACGTGTCTTCGCATTGGTGCATTGGTTATGATGGGTGCAAATTATAGTAGGCCTGGGGATATGCTGGAATTCTGCATTTGCCCTTTTGGGGGCTACACAGACATATCAGTTACCTGCAACTACATTGCCTATAAATTTGTAATAGTGGCCCAGTCTCTAGCTGGTGATTTACTGATTTATCTGATTTATCTGTAGCTATGAGAGTGGGAGAGATAAGAGCCCTTTCTGGGAACAACTAAAGCCATTGAACTTTTAATATACTCGGTGAAATCTGAAGAACCCCCTCCTGTGGGTATGCAGGAGAATCCATTTATACTCCTGATGTGTGTTGGCTCACGTAGGAGCCTCCAGATGCGTCTCGGTGGATTTGCACCTCTCCAGCGTTGCATCATGCGCCGTTACCTGCGACAGCTGCTTGAGCAGAGATACCACTTACTCAGTGCTGGTTAATTAAGGCCGCTCCTCGGGGGCATCTCATTCACCTCTCGCTTTGAAATCTCCGAACACCCTCAATCCTTCTTTCTCTTATCTAAGCACTTTCTTGCTATGAGTGTCCTGCTGTTCTATCTTCATTCCTCTCATCTCAGTGAAGTCAAGAACTGAACCTTCTTCTTCCATCAAGGGAAATTCCCGGTATCTGGAAGTCGTAAAAGATCCCGTCACTGCTTTCAGTTAGGGCTCGTACCCATCCTCGTTGGATCTAGTCTGCAAATCTGGCCTTGGAGAATAGAAGGTAAGTATATTACACTGGACTGTGGCGTGTCCTTCGATCGCTTGGGGATTCTTGACGTTATTTTCCTGCAATTGCAGATTTCGCCAGTCTCTTCGGTCGTAGTGGATTCGCAGTGTCGGTAGATTTATAAACATTGGGGACTAGGTCTGAACATGGAGTGGTGGAAGGGCCTTTAGCTCTGCAGTCATATGGCTGTTGTAGCTCAGCACTTTTTAGGCTTCGAGATGTGCCAAGTGCCATTAGGGGTCATTTACTAAGCAGAATGCAGTGTGCAAAGTGCTAAAAAAAGGTCGATTGTGGAGAAGGCACATAGGCATCCTACCTTCCGCCCACAATTTATGTGTCATTCTGATTTGCAAGTAACGGAGCAGCAGGAGGTACAGTCCTTACCTTATAAGCTTACCTGATAAGCTTTAATCTCCTCGCCTACCTGCCTTCAAAACACATCAGTTAATAGTGCTGCTCCAGCAGACTTCTGCACTGAAATCCATTTCTCAAAAGAGCAAACAGATTTTTTTTATATTCAATTTTGAAATCTGACATGGGGCTAGACATATTGTCAGTTTCCCAGCTGCCCCCAATCATGTGACGTGTGCCTGCACTTTAGGATGGAACTACTTTCTGGCAGGCTGTTATTTCTCCTACTTAATGTAACTGAATCAGTCTCAGTGGCACAAGTCACATGACTGGGCACAGCTGGGAAACTGGCAAAATGTCTAGCCTCATGTCAGATTTTAAAATTGAATATAAAAAGAAGGCAGGCAGCAAGGACAGCACTCCATTGCGCCCCCTCAGGCCACTCAGATTTATGGTTTGGGACTCGGTGCAGAGAGCAGCCCCAGGGTATAATAGCCCCTATTGTGCCTTCCTCTAAATTGTGCACCAACTGACTGGGGAGATATCTCCACCCTGTGCGTGGCAGTAATACGAGAGTCTGATGGCAACGGACATGAGCCGAAGAAATCATGCAAACGCCATTTTAACTCACACATAATTGCATTTGTTTCGACACTTTTGAATTTAAGATGAAAGACGCTGCATTATTGGTAAAAAAAAAGCAGTTTTAAGTGCAGAGTTCCCTGGCGCCTGGACTAAATCACACTAGTGATGTGCAGGTCAGGAAAAAGTCAACAACCAACCCTAACCAGCAAAATCTTTACCCACGCCTGATCGGAACCCGCAAAATGTTGCCATTGATGGACCCGCACCCACATCTTTTTCTATGTACACTATTATGTCTGTTGTATGCCTCTGGTTCCAAGACAGGGAATCTTCAGGAGCAGAGAAGGAGCCATCCCCTAACCCACAACAGTCACCCAAATGTCAATCTAACTCCACCCAAATCTTTGGGTTTCAGGTCAACCTGCACAATCACTGCACCCACATTGACAATATTCATTACAGCAACGTGGTGCAAATTTGTACCCCCTTTTTGGCCATGATCCCCATGTCTGGGTCCTTAAAACCCAGAATAAATATTGGAACATTGATGGCAGCCACTTCCAGCAAGTCCCATGTGGCCCCGCAGCTAAAATGTCCCTGGAAAGGATTTTTCAGACATTGGCAACTCCAAAGCCTGTCTTTAATAATTAATAGAGCAGCTCTATGCAGGCAGGAAAATTTCCTCTCAGCTTCCAGGCAGGCGAGACGCTATGAGAGTGCTACTGAACCCTTCCCTGGCTGCTGTCTGGCAACCAAGGGGTTACCTGCGGTGTAAGGTATACTAGAGGCACATGCAGCCGGCTCTCCCTCTTTATTCCTGTGTCAGCGTGCCTGATGGGTCCCTGTGAAACAGATACTGCAGTATGAGGATGAGTACGATGCAGCATGGAATATGGAACCATGCTCTGGGCTTCTAGCTTTATCCATAGGCAGTGTGTGTAAGTGTGTGTAAGTGTGTGGGGTTGGGCTTCTGATGAATTGCACATTGCTCTGCACACTGGCATTACACTGCTTCCCACATCTCTAGCCCAAAGCACTCGCTTCCCCTTCATTGCTGCCTGTGTAGTATTATAAATACACTATTATTCTTCCTCCTGCCTTGGCTTTCATCCGTTTTTCACGCTCGGCTTGGCATTGGCTCACTCGTGGGTCCATCAGGGGTCTGGCTGCCTCATAAAGATTTACGGAACTGCAGCAGCCAACTGGGCTGGAGGCTCCGCTCCTGAAATTTCCTATTTTTTATGATTGGAACTGCAAATATACACGGATACGTCTTCTTCCACCGATACTGCGGCTTCTGGATCAGCCAGGTGATTCCACATTCACTGCCAAGTTAAACATTGACAGTTAAAGGCAATCAGAAGCAGTCCAGCTGCAGGGGGGCAATGGGTTGTGGACTAAAAGGAGCCTGTGTTCAGTTGGAATGACAGAAGAATAATAGGTTCTGACCCGCCTTACTTTCCTCTAGGTGCAGGTAAGATCCCCCAGGAGAGGAGGCCATGTAATTCACTGCAACCTATTTCTGTGCTTCTGTGTTTTCTCCAGTCTGTGCTTTGCAATAGGAACCAATGAATTTTCTTACAAGGAGATATGCTCACTTATTATAATTTATTTCTAGAGTGCTGCCATATTCTACAGCTGTACATATCACAGGGTAGGGAGCCACAAGAGACACAGAGACAAACTGGAATTGAGAGAGAGGAATCCTGGACCTGCCCATTCCATGTTTCGGTTTAGGCAAAATCCCAACACTTTTTCTTGGGCTAAAACTGTATTCTGGTGAACCAAAATGTCAATGTAGATCTCTGAATAACTTGATAAGCAATATTCATGTTCTTAGCTGATGATATATTGTTCATTTGTTACCCAGCCTAGATGTTTGCATTGGAAATGATGATCTATCCCTGGCCACTATCAAAGGGTTTTGTGTTGATCCTGTGCAGCTCTCCAGGAAAATGAATGAGAGCACTGAGCAATGATCAATATTTATTTTTCCAGCTAGCCGGAGATTCAATATGGAATATAATTGTACAGATACATTTTGTCATCCTAGCTTGGGTTAAAGTAACTGCAGTGCTATGCAGATTGAGGCCTCCAGAGGCCAGAGATGCAACCTGCTTGTCTGGTGACCCTTGTATAGGACCAGTGAAGCTGAACTAATGCCCCAAGAAAGAAAAAAAGGCAATGGCGTGAAAAAATATCTATGTTAACAATGATCAATGTCAAACATGGCAGTTGTTAACTAGACTTTAATTATATTTGAACGATTACAGCTTATAATACTTATAATAGTTATTTAATCACATGTAGCAGTCTAGCTAAAGGTCCCCAAACTGTGTAAAGGCAAGGCTGGTGGGGGTGCAGGAGATGTTTGAAGACAAGACTTATTGAATGTCCTGAATCTTCTATATACAGTATCTGTTACCTTAGATTAGAACAAGTTGTTGTAGAATGACCAAGAGTGGAGTCAAAAAGCCTGACGTAGGAGTAGGAAACCACTAGATGCTCTGGTCATCAGACTTCTTATATAACTTGGCCACTTTAAGCATTTCTTCATCCAGGTCAAAGGAGGTCCCCAGTGCAATACAAATTTTATTGGTCCTGTCTTCCCCATGTAGCAGTCTAGCTAAAGGTCCCCAAACTGTACAATGGCAGGGGGTAGTGGGGGTGGAGGAGACTTTTCAAAAGAAGATTTATTGGATGTCCTACATACTCCTGGAACTACTAAAGGGAGCCAGTTAAGACCATCTGTATGTATCTGTAACCTAATTACAAGTTGATGTAGAATAACCAAATGTGGAGCCACAAAGTCTGACGTAGGAACTTGAAGATGTGTGAAACCAGCAGACACTCTGTTTATTAGAATTCTTATGTCTTCATCCAAAGTACAGAGACGGGAGGAACAGATCAAAGGAGGTTCCCAATACAATACAATATTATTGGACCTGTCTTTTTAATGTGTCAGAAACACAACATTTCGCTAAAGCCCTATGTAGACCCCAGTGGTACTGCTCCGTCCAAACAACGGATAGTTGCTCCCTTCATTAAATAGCACGTGACCTAAGAAGACTTTCTGCAATCTGAATGTGTTTACAGTTCTCAATTCCTAGACACAGATCTGTTACGTGGCTGGATAGCAGAGCTTACAGTAGGGAGCTACTTGGCAAATAATGTATTGTTATAGAAAAGGCCAAGCAAGGACACTGGAAGTGATATATCAAAATGTCAAGGCGAGATTAGAAAAGTACCAGGCCCTTTACCTGGACCATTATTTTGCTGAATGCAAAAGTGGCTATCCATTAAGCCACCAGACCACTTGAAATCAATTCAGTCTCAGCCATGTCAACCAACAAGCTGTAGACAAGGTATATCTGCTGAGATTTAGGAATAACAGGGTCCAAGGAGCATTAATACTTATGGAGACAGTGGCAGGTATTATATATTGAATTAATTTTGAGAAGTAGGAAGAATTAGAGGGATGAATTGTAGGAAGCGGAATTATGACTTATAAGGATATACAGTATGTAGCAATAAGCCGTGTTATAGAGGGTATGTAGAGCTACATGTGGAGTTATAGGGATACTCAACTAATGTAATACCCCTCAAGGGACAATCTGCCTCTGCCAATTCCAATGGTAGCACCAGCAACTCTCCAAAGCCTACTGTAATCTGTTTGTACAACTTATTGGCCAAGAAGTTAGTTGGCCATCCACCAAGTGCAAAGCAATAACACAAACTACCCATGGTTCAAAGGAGCATAGGGCAAGGAGGTCTGTGTGTGGGTGACGCTAGGGGGAATGTAGGGCGACTTGCAGACTGAAAAAAAATATTTACTTACCAAATCTTGTTGAGCTGTAACATTGGCATCTCTGGAATTTTAATGGAACAGAAACTGGGGCTGAAAGGAGAGTTTTTATGAAGCACAGACATTTTATTGATGACTTTAATGGAGCCACGGGAGAGTAGAAGCTGGTTTACAAGAGGAATGATGGATGATTTAGAGAAAGGTTCCATGACGCTCCATATGAAGCTAGAAAAAACCATGGCTATAGTTCTTTTTAACTCCTTTAACCCAATCATGTACATCATCATATAGACCTTATTAAAGAGCTCATGCAGTAAATATTCCTTAGCCCATAGTGTTTGTTTTGTCTGTAGGAATAGGAACTATTTGTACAAGGAGAACCATTCAATCCAATGTGCTCTAATTGTTCAGCCATGCTTGTATGGTTTGCACTTGCCTATTCACCTTCATTTTTCTATTGGCATGATCAACTTTTTGGTTTTCGGTATCAATGTATGAGATGATACATATTTATCTGTGCTGCAGCCAGCAAGTGCTGAAATTATTTTGAGATAGGGTGGTTGTAAGCCAAATTATTAAATAGACCTAGGTTCCCAAAGTTCATGGTTGTTCTACCTGCTCTGTGACTGATAAAAGGTTCTGACTTGGTCCCTCTAGACTTACTGATCATCCTGATAATTGTTTAGATATCTGGGGCATGTTGGAAATTCATCTTGCCTAAGGATCCCATCTCCATAAGACAACCTATAAGGCAAACTTTGGCCTGGGGCTAAACAATCAGATCAGCCTGATTGACCCACCACATAGTCATCTTAAGCACTAAAGGTCTCCATAGATGCAACGATTCTTCATTGGTGAACGACCGATTTCAGTGCAGTCCGACCAATCCATCAAATTATCGTGCTGTTAGTGGGATTCGAAACGATCGTACATCTTACGATTTTTCGGCGACATCTGTCAGAAAATTGATCGGGCAGGTTTAAAAAACTTTATCGGTCCCAGTGCAATCTATCCATTTTTGCAGGGCCAAGCAGGCAGCTACTTTTCAGTTTTGCTGGCAATATCGCCTGAAATGGTCTTTTTAGTTGATGGACATATCGTACATTTAAATGATCATTTAAATGTACGATATGGATCTTTTGGATCTTTTAAAAATCTTTACATCTATGGCCAGCTTTAGTAGGAAACCCAGCCCGAAGCCCATTTTACATCAGAATTGAGTTTCATGATGATTGGCTGTCCCAAAAATCTCAGGGTCCTTTTGTTTCTGCACCTGGTAAATAAGGTGCAGACATGGAGAAGAATACAAGCATGGGGTGGGTGGAGGTTCCGCCGATCCCTACAATATATTACCTGAGTAGATTAACTGTGTTTGTTGTACGGACACGTTACATGGATCAATAGTTAACTCTATAACAAGGTGAAATTAGAAAGATTACAAGCACAGTGATTCCCATATGTTCGGCTTCTGTTTTTTTCCTTCTCCCGTTACAGTTTTAAGAGCCAGGAATTTTTCCATCTAATGATCTGTATCACATAGAACAAATTAATTAGCCCTTAATGCTTCAATCAAACGAAAAGAGGGAATGGCACAGTATATTATGGATTTAATTAGCACTTGATGAGTGTGTCTTAAAGGGTTCCTTTTGGTGTTGTTTTGTTGGCAGAGGAGAAAGTGTATGCCCCTTTAATGCCTCATGCAGCAGAGCTGGGCGTGGGTATGGCCAGACTAGTAAAGGGCTGGCACCAAGTGCTCGAGTTGACACAGCATGAAAGGAGTCAGGACTAATCAATGTCAGAGCTGAAACGTTTGCTCGGAAATCAATGGTCACTGAACATCCCTCTCTTGCCCCAGCTGAGGCAGCAGATTTGTCCTTTGTTGTGTGTTCTGCACCGCTTCTCCTATCATTTTCTCCTGTCTCTTGTGAACTTCTCCTAGCTCTCTTTCTAAGCCTCATCTACTCGCCTTCCTTGCTTTCTCTCTTGGTGATACTTTTTCTCATTCATTCTCATAGATTCCTTGGCATCTAATATGCTTTTTATGTTTCACGTTCCCCTTCCTTCCAACCCTTTTGATCTCTCCCCCGGCCACTTGCTCTCTTCCATAGTTTATTGTTCTCTTCCCATCTATATATCTACATATTTCATTCTACCACCCTCTCCCTCAATTCCACTGGCTCCTAATTTTTTCCATATATCGCCTTGTCATCATCTCTTTCACATCAATGTCCACCTTCTCATCCAATCTGTCTCTCCTTGTCACCATCTCATGATTATTGCATCTGCATCTCCCTTCCTCTCCCCTTCTTTCCACCACCGTGTTTCTCTTTCTCTGATATCATCTCTACTTCTCTCTACAACTGTCTTCCTCCCCCTTTTAATTCCCTTTCATCAACCCACTCAATTGTATTTAATGTTCTCATTGTCTGACACCTTTTTACCCCACGTCTCTCATTAGGTTCCCCTTCAATTGTGTCATGGTCTCCATCCTCTTCACACTCAGTCTAACCAACCTTTGTGTGGCTTTATCTTTCATCTCATCCACTCTCCCTTCTGGTTACCCTTTATTCTCCTCTCATTGCAACCCTGTAACTTAAAGTATATTTTCAGAATAATATATTTTCTGATTTTTGGCTTATTTCTTGACCTTCACCCAGTGCCTCATAAATCACAAAGACATTTCATTAAAAAAGCCAACAAAACAGGAATATCTAACAATATATTGCTGTTTTTTTCATTCTCCCACTTAATGAGTCATTAGATCTTCTTAAACTAAAGTCTTCCTACTCTCTAGCTTTGTTGGGCGTTTGCCATAGGCTTGTATTCTGGAGATAATTTGTTAAATAACCTACAAAGGTCCAGAAGTTCTTCTTTACAACTTGTTGGTTGTTGCTTTTTCTTTCTCTTCTGTTCCTTTTGTGAAGGATGGGGCCAAGAGAAGTATTTCTTTTGTAATACTCTTTCTTATTATCCTCCCAGTTAGGAAGCAGCAAGGCACATTCTATCTCCTGTGCATTTGATTAACAGCCGGGAGCTCAGTACTCTTGTGATCGCTGCTCTTGGGTAGGTTTAGTTTCCCCTTTTGGGCATTTGATCCAGGCAACAGAATGTGCATAGGAGGAAGGCTGGGGAGGGTGAGCCTAATGAATGGTAAGATCTCAATTAGAGCATAACTGAGGTCACTTGTCTGCAAGCTGAATGCAACTATGACAGACGCCTTTGCAGACTGGACCAGGCAATTGCCAATGCATGTCTACATGCTGCTAGTGGGACCATATGCACATCTAGGTCCAGCATTGTCAATTTTGCAATATTAGACAGATAGTTAGGTTTGGCAAGCACATATCTTACAATGCAAGCCATCCTCCACCTGATTGCCAGATCAGAGATATTGGTGACTATTTATGTTATATGAAGGTGCTGATCAGGTATATAGCTCACTGAATCCGCTGTTTGGAAAATGCCTTTGAGGGCCACTGTCCCCCAGCATTGTTTCTGTGGCATTGTACTAAGTTCAAGGGAATATCTGTGCTGCCAAATTTGCTATGGCAAATCTCTGTTGGGATCAGTGGGGTTCTTCCTTACCAACTGATATACCTAAGTAATCCAGTTTCCATCCATTTTCAATTGACCACACCCTCAGTGTTGTCACCTGACACCCCTGGGTTGCAATGCCACACCCCCTGACAGGTAAGAAAATGATGACAGTATTGAAGGCTGCAGTGTGATACTAGAACATATAGAAGAGAGGAAAATCCTAGCAGGAGGAAGAGGAAAATATGTATATGTCCACCTCCTACTGACAAAACACCCGAGAAATAGAATATAAAAGCCCTAGAAAGAGAGTTCCCTTTAAGGCTTGTAATTAAGGCTCAGCATTAAGCATCCCATTGGCGTCCCGCTCACAGTCTCACATTCGAGTAGAAAATGAAGCGGGATGAATTGTATGACTGATGAGACGTTCCCACATTCCGCAATCACTTCCACTTGAAGCAACAACCGTGACTAATACTATAAAGCTCCTGAATAGGGCGTCTCAGTAGCAAGGTACCTCGTTGTAGCAAAGATTTTCTATTATCTATAAATCAACTGCAGGGTGGCCCATCACCCTTTAATAACTAGGAATCCTCTCTCACCTATAAGTCCCCCATACTGTCATTCACCCAAATTTTCTAGATAACTGCAATGGCCAAATACAGAGCAAAATCGTAAAGCACCTCTACACAAATACAGTACCATGTTTAAGACTCTCTTGGACCAAGAGCAAATATACATTTGTGCCCCCCCTCCAAAAAAAAATAGTTAAATGGTAGAGCTCCCACAGCTGATTAGAATGGTCTGTCTTTTCTGGAGGTTGTAGTTCAAGGCTTCTTGCAGGAACTGGGACTCTCCTTTCAGCCCCCTCAAACGGACAACCTCCAGAAATGGGCACTCCAGTACATGGGCACTACTCAGTGGTACATCTAGGCAATAGCACATCTGGCACCTACGGTACATGAGTGCTGCTGTGCAATGGCACATCTAGGCACATCTAGGCAACTACAGTACATGTGTTCTGTACAATGGCACATCTTGGCACCTACAGTACATGGGTGCTACCACACAATGAAACATCTAGGCAGTACATGGGTTCTGCACAATGTCACATCTTGGCACTTACCGTACATGGGTGCCGCCGCACAATGGCACATCTAGGAACCTACAGTACATTGATTCTACACAATGGCACAACTAGGCACCTACAGTACATGGGTTCTGCACAATGATACATCTAGGCAGTAACAATACAAGGGTGCACACAATGGTACATCTAGGCACCAACAGTACATGGACACTAATCAATGGCACATCTAGGCACCAACAGTACACAGTTTCAGCACAATGACACATATAGACATACAATGCATGGCCACCACACAATGACATGTCTAGGCACCAACAGTGCATGAACACTGCAGAATGGCACATCTAGGCAAAGCACATGGGCACTACCCAGTATCTAGACAACATTGCATAGGCACTTAACTCTAGGCAGTAACAGTCCATACTGTATTATGGCAGTGTTTGTTGGAAGAACTGTATGAGCAGCACCATAAGGCCATGCAGGGGTAATATCCTGGGGCTGCATCTCAGCTCACTGCTGGTATTTGTCACTTTGCAACTCATTCAATGTCACAATGAATTTCTGTAAATCTCTACTGCCTGGGGAATACACATATATTGTACGAATCAATAACATAGCACAATACACACAAGAAATCATCATGAAAATTATCATTACAGAGGGAATGGGTATCAGGGAGGGCAATTACATGTCACTGTAGTGCAAGCGTTCATGGGGAGCCAAGGTCGGAATGCTCAGTAATCAATGAACAAGCACCAGCTTTGAGGACATTACTTGAAAATCAACTCGATGATCCGGCAGCCTGTAAGCAAATATGTCACAGATGAGACTAAGTGATTTGTAACTCAATATTCACCAGATAAATGTGTTCCCCCCCCCCCATATTCTGTATGAGAAACACCACTGAATCAGGATTTAAAGGGGACCCGTCACCCAAAAAAAACGTTCCAAATCCTATTTTATCACATTAATCAAGCAAAATGAACTTTAATTACACTATATAAATTATTTGAATCTTTTTTCCTACAGTCTGGGAATTCATAATTATAACAAGCAGGCAGGAGCCATTTTGTGGACATTGTTATTAAGACAAGCCTTGCATCATCTCAGAATCTTGTTTGTGCACCAGAATGGGGGAGCTGATGTCCATCCCCATGTCCTGGTTACACAATTAAACAGTAAAGAGAACGGGGGAATGTGTGCAGAGCAGTGACATCTAGGAAGTGCTGAATGGAAAGTGAAAGTAATTGTCTGCCCCGCCTCTATGCCACTGGCATAGAGGAGGGGAAGACAATATTTGATTGACAGCTGAGATTTTTAATTGAGCTTACAACAGCTAGGAATGCTTTAATAAAAAATAGAAATTGGATTTCATGTTTAATTTGAAAAGGACTTTTATTATACAGATTTTTGTGTCTGGATGACAGGTCCACTTTAATAAAGTAAAAACCATGGAGGGTGGCTACATCACAGCCAGAGCTCTATAGCACCGGACCTTAATGTCAGACCTAGAATTTAATTTTATGCAAAGCAATGCCCGAAAACCATATATATTTTTTAGAAGTTGGGTTGTTATTGCATATTTTATCCTTATATTGATGGACTGACTTATTGGGAGACCAGGAAAAACTCCCAGTGGCCCAAGGTGCCGGTGGACCCAACTGTTCAACCACCCATTTGTCTTGCCTATACCATGACCATTTCACATTCATATATAAGAATAAAGAAACAGAGAGTGAAATAGATGATAGTACAGTGTATAAGGAGAAGCAATTAAGAGAAGAAAGAAGGTTTACTGTTGGGCCTGTGGCCCTCCACTCCAACTCTGATAGAACATTGAAAGATACAATGTGCCCTGGGCTGTTGTGGTGGCCTCATGCTGTTTGGAGTCCTGTAAGATACTGCATGCAGCTTGATGTACAACAGAAACACTATCTTTCTGCGTGGTGGTCAACCAGCACAGGTCTTGATTTACCCTTTAGGCAACTGCAGTCAATGTAAGACAAGGCCTACATATAGAAATGGGAGTGTTTCCTTTGAAATATGACAAGAACCACAGTCTCGCTCTTGGTGATCATTTATTTATGAAGCATCGGCTCATTCTGCATCACCAGAAAGGCCGACAGATTGTTAACATTCTACTTTTTCTTTCCCCCTGTCAAACATTACAAATATACAAATAAATGGCTGACGTCGGTTTGGACAGGTGGGGACAGGGTTTGTGCCTGTGTATCTCATCCTCAACCAAAACAATGGACTTGTATTGTGACCTTAATGCCATTGAGCAAAGGACTGCTCCACCTCTCACTTGGGCAGTTCAAAGACCACCACCTAACAGTCTGTCAGCAGGATCTGTAATGGCCCTGCCTGGTATTTTTATTCATTTACGGGTGAAAGTGACTCACAGTAGTTAATGAAGCCTGAAGGGAACAGAGTAGAGGCAGAAGAGTGGAAAGGAGAAAGTGGAAGACTTGGGGGATACATTTATCAGGGAAGAGGTATAGGGAAGGAATGAAATAAAGATACATTTATAAATAAATATTGGTATGATCAGTGGGCATTTCAGATGATCATTTCTCTTGTCCAGTATGCCTGCACCTATGCTGTATGTATTGTTAGCTAAAAATCTAAACAATATTATAAGAAAAACTTTTTAGGTGATACTATCAAATTGGCAATTCGCAAGGAAAGAACAGCAAAATAAATACAAGACTGCAGCTAAAGACCAATTGCCAGTCAAACTCCCTAAACAAAATTCATGCCAGGTTTTTTTTCCATCTGACAATAACATGTGGGAGATAAATAATTAAGGATTCAAAAATCCTTTCATCCTTTGTGACCATGAATACTAAAATGAACAATGGATCAAGGTTATACACGTAGAAACGGGGAGTATGGCAGAACGTTGGGCTGTTGTCTTGCACCCCTATTGTCAAATGGGAGGCAAAATTGGTTTTGCCTGACATAGAGCCAACATAGTGGCCATGTTGTACCAATGCCAATCATTTGCCTTTATGGGTAGGATATTGGGGTTATCTAGATTGGGTTACACAACGACAAAAGTCCACCAAGTAGTCCACCGAGGATACAGTAGACTAAGTGCTTGGCTTTTATTTGCTTCCCAAAGAACATCAGGTGCCACAAGTCATTTAACCTCTTGGTCCAAACCACAACCTGATTATGCCACCAGTTAATATTAGCTGATCCACAGTTCCATAATACCTGTACATAGGGCGGTGATTCCCAAACTGTAAGACTGACCCCCAGGAGGGGCTTGAAGCAGTGGCTTAGCCTTGTGGACAGTTGAGGTAAAGGTTGCAGAGAATGGCCTATGCCTGTTCTAGATTAAATTGAAAGCTCAGCTTGTGTTTAGTTTAGGGTGAGAGTTGGGGTGAATCTGTATTTACTGTCCTTGATATTTTTGATTACGGCTGGATGACTGATACACCAAGATTTCCATATATATTCTTATTCATTTCATGAGCCCTTACCATAGGCTGGACCTTCAAATTTAACAACCACTGGAATAGGGATATAAGTTGCATGAATGTGAATGGCTTTGGGCAAAGGTTTTGGTTTCTCCAGTGACCCCATCCTGGAGAAACTGTTTGTTGTCAACCCTTTTTTTTCCTTTTTAGTCATGTATTTTACTACACCTTATTATACAAATGGTAGGGGTATTTGATGATATTCAATCCATGTTGTATTGAAGACAAAGGTAGTGCAATGCTGGTATAATGCAATCGGAACCAGCACCCTTTGAAGTTAGGGGTGCATTAGGCCCTTGTTTGGAGGCAGCATTAAGCTGGGAGGCACCTTGGCTTGAGAAATTCATGGATTCAAAGCCCAACTAACACTACTGATCCTTCATTGGTTGGGCTCATGCACCTGCCACTGTTAGCGGTACCCTCTGTTATTCCATACAAGTTGGCTGGTATGTCAGTAGGAGGGCTATGCCATCATCATAAATGAAACCCTCATTTATTACAGTAACGCAATGGCCCTTTCTGTTGAAAATCCCTTTATTTTTCTCTTCTAATTAATGTCTAATTGTTACAATTGTGTAATACTTAGTATTGTGTTGCAGTAGCTGTTTGCATGTCGTTATTAGATCTAATGTTGCCCAAAAAATTTAATATTTGGGTGATAATGACTTGCCTAACAAGCAACTGTAACGTTGTGTTTGGATATGATGCCAATCAAGTCTTTGCTGATATTTATAATAACCCAAAAAAACATATGATTATGATACTGTGATCTCTTGCCAGGCTAATTATTATGGAAACAGTCAGTTAAACGCCATTTAGGCACTCAGTCATGTCATTTGTGTTGTTTCCATGTGTCATTACCCTTGGCTGCATGCTTCTACCATCAGATTATCTTATTCCGCTGGAATTTTCATTAAATTTTAACAAACCACCTCCACTGGAACACTTAATTGTATGGACATTCTATGACTTTGTCCTGAGATCTAATGTTCCTTTCTTCCTGCCTTGTCTCTTCTTTAGCAGATTCCAGCAGGTCTGGGACCCACATGATATCTGCAGATGATGCTGAATACCCCAGGGAATACCGAACCCTTGGGAATGGGACACGGCGCTTCTCTAACGTCGGCCTGGTGCACACCTCGGAGCGCCGGCATACCGTGATTGCGGCACAAAGCCTGGAGGCGCTCACTGAGCTGCAGAAGTCTGAGATGGAGATGAAGAGGGACGCCTTCATGGACCACCTCAAGAACAAGTATCCCCAACATGCTTTAGTGATCCGAGGTCAGCAGGAGAGGATTCGAGACCAGGTCAGGACATGGGCTTTAATTTGTAGGAACAGTCTGGAAAATGTGTCTCATCCCAGATGATACTTGGTGGATCAACCAATGTCCTCTTGGACATTGACCGGCAGCAGTAGAATATGTAGCAGTAGACATGATTCCCATTCCTGGGTTTGCACAGTGCAGCCCATGCTAATCTCTAGGCCTGCCCCCAAAATGTTTTAATAGGTTTCAAATACAGTCATGGGATCCATTATCCAGAAACCCGTTATCCAGAAAGCATGCATTCTATGTATACGTCCTTTGCCCCCAACATTGTGGCATAACCAGGGGGTTTAGAGCAGCCAGATTCACATAATAGAGGACACTAGGGAGGCTGTTGCATACAGGTAACACACCGAAATACAGCTGAAACAAGAGGTAAAGAGTGTGGGAAGAGGAAATGAGTGAAGACTGGGTCAGTAGAGGAGCATATGTGGCCATTACTTGGATATAATATAGGTTAGGTTAGGATAACATAGGTTGTCTGGTTGCCTGATGTCACTGACCAACCCTTTGATGTCATTGTTCCTCTCTCAATGTCACCTGCTCCCCCACTGCCTCTCCATGAAAGATGGCAACCCTACTAGGAGAGCAAATTGGCATTCTGCACAAATCTTCCCATAAAGATAACGTACAGATTGAGTCTGAGCCCCCCTCTGCCATTGCTCCAAGCTCCTCCTAGGGGGGCAGCCCCACAGTTTGGGAACTGAAGACAAAACATATGTATTTAATGCTATACATTGTCAGCACATGGGGGGACTTTGATTGTATGGCTCATCTGAAACCCCTTTAAAGTTGAGTGTTTCCTTACTCTATGCTACGGCCAAGCCATATGGCAACACATTTCTCTTTCTCCAGCATAGAAAATTGCTACTAGCGGGAGGGGTAACAAAACGAACTCTGTGTTTTTCTATAAAATGTACTAGATCTTGTTAACTTACTTCATTGCTTTCAAAGGAAAAACAAATATCTATGTAAATCTGTCCAGTGTGAGATTTAAATAACCCTGCAATCAAAAATAATGGCTTTTGCTGAAAGGAAACAATTAGTGGGCCCCTCTTGCCATTAGAAAGAAAAACACTGAAATACAAATTTTTATTTTTGAATTACCTCTGCGGTAAACATCACCTCGTCAGGATTTGTTATTTAGGGCTAGTCCACACGAGGAGATTCGGAGAGATTTTGTCACCTGGTGACTAATCGCTTCGTCTTTTGAGCGACTATCTCCCCCAACTGCCTCAGCGTTTTCCCCAGAGGCTACGATGAAAAGTCGCCTGCGCTAATGCGATGCGTTTTCAATAGTCGCCCAAAGTTGTGCCGTTTGAAACCAAAATGTGCCCTTAGGATGCTCCATGCTTTAGTAACTATAGATATATTGTAGGATTGCTATATTTTCCTTTATAATATGGGAATAGTGTTTGGGAGCAATGGATAGATAGTGTAGAGAGAGAGATATAAGCATGCACACATAATGCAGTGATGAATGTAAGCGACTGCAATTGAATAAGTATTCAGTACTGACAGTCAGCGCTGAGGAACTGGCAGTGGCTGATACTCCGGCAGGGAAGGAGTTACACTTTCCATCCAGCATGCATGGCAATATGTGAAATGATACGGCTGAATCCTGGCCATTTTTATTCATAGCAACCTCCCACCTCTCACTGCCATGTCAGACACAATGATTTGAGGAGCCATTTCAGGAGGTTTCTGGATTAACTGCACCTCGTGCCGCAGACACACGTCAAACTCCAATGACAGATTCAGCCCAGTCCCAGATTCTTCAAAATCCCGGCAAAATCCCATGGGACATATTCTATAGCACAATCATTTGAAGCTAAAGAGGGTATCAGGCCTGAGCTGTGTGTCAGAAGAGACCCAACCTGATGAAAGGAGGCCAAATAAATCTGCATTATAGGGCAATACCCCCCCCCCTTGGATTAAAATCAATTGGTCGTGAAATGCACCATAAATCTCTATGAAATCACCATAATATTATAGGGTTTATAGGCCAGCGTTGTTCCAGCCTGTTAAGGGCTAATGGAATATATATGGCTTTTCCCACCATAAATAAGACCATGGGCTCTTAAGGTCCAGGTTGGACAGTGTATTGGGGTCTCTACACCATCTAACATTGCCCATTTATATTGTTCTATTATAGGTTTCTGTGCTTAGCAGTCTCCCAGCAGCAATGCCTCAGAACCAATCGTCCTTAAACCATTATAATGGAGCCTGAACTGCTCCCAAATCCAGCAATAGCTTCTACTGCCTATCAGTTACCTTTTCTACCGAACCCAGAATTCCATTGTGCCATATCTTGTCCACAATTCAGGAAGAACCCTAAGGGGTTGGCCGATGGTCATGAAGGTGGTCCACTGAAACCTCATCTTCTCTTGTATTTGGTTTTAGGCAAATGATAATGAAGGTTCCATGCATGTCCGTATGGGTAAGACCATGGGGGGCCGAGCAGGCCAAGACCAAGTTGACTGGTGCCTTATGCTGAAATGCCTCTATGAAACCTTGTAATGCTTCCAGGGATCAACCACAAAATTCTACCTGCACCCAGTTGTTACTGTACAATGGCCACATTAGAAATAATCTGTATTTTTAAAGTATTTCTGCGTATTGTTTCGCTTTTTAGCATCACCCACTCCGACTTCCTTCTGGGATTTCTACCTGTTCTCTGTGTTTCTCTATGTAATTATGTGTGTGTCAATGTTAATCAGATAATTCCAGCAAGCACCCGTGCATGGAGAAATATTAGCCAGAACCTAAAAAGCAAGCACCGGCGGCATTCTGTGTTTTTTTGGGATGTTTAGCCGGGAAACCTTCCCTTCCTCTGCGCTTGTCAAGTGCAGGGGACGTTCCTTAGTCAAGGTAATTGCTTTTGAGAATAACAAACGGATTTATTTGGTTTGGCAAATCTAGAAGGTTATCAAAGCACATTTATTGTCGTATCAAACTCAAGAGACATAAACTCATAGTGTATTAACTGTACTGTTTAAAGGTATGATCTATGGCAGGGATCCCCAATCTTTTTCTACCTGTGAGCCACATTGAAATGAGTTGGGGAGCAAAACAAACATAAAAAAAGTTCCTGGGGCTGTGATTGGCTATTGGTAGTCCCTTTGTGGACTGACAGCTACAGGAGGCTCTGTTTGGCCATAAACCTGGTATTAATGCACCAAAACTTACCCCTAAACCAGAAATTCAAAAACAAGCACCTGCGTTGAGGCCACTGGAAGCAACATCCAAAGGGTTGGAGAGCAACATATTGCTCATGAGTCACTGGTTGGGGATCACTGATCTATGGGATCTATTATCTGGAATGCTCAGGACCCAATAAGGGGTCTTTCTTTGATTAGAGCACGATGCTTTCAAGGAGAAGGAAAGCCTTTTTACTTGGGGTGCCAACAGTTAGATACCCCCAGTGATTGGATTTACTTGAGCAGGAGGAGGAGGAGGGCATATGGACCCTGGGAGGTATGTTATGCTAACACTAAGGGGGTTATTTATTAAAGTCCGAATGCCAAAATTTTTTTGACAATAAAATACGAATTTTTAGTGAAAAAAAACCCTAGAATTTTTGTTGATTTATTACACCCCGTGGATGGGAAAAGTCTGAATCTGAAAATCCGGCATCACAGACCTGCCGAGGTTGTATATAAGTCAGTGGGGGAAGTCCCGAAGATGTCCTGATCTGCGCTGAGTTTTATGCAATAATCCGTAGATTTTGTGGTTTTCAAGCAAAAAATTCGGGGTTGGATGGCTTTTTAGCAAGTGAGGCAATACAGGATTATTGAAGATAGCTCATAGTACAAGTTGATCCAGGGACTGGTCCATTGTGGAGTCAGGAAGGAATTTTTTCCCCCACTGAGGCAAATTGGAGAGGCTTCAAATGGGGTTTTCGCCTTCCTCTGGATCAACTGGCAGTTAGGCAGGTTATATATAGACTTAAGGTTGAACTTTTTTCAACCTAACTTACTATGTATGTTACTAAATCCAAAATATTGGTATGATCCGAATTTTTCACGATTTCTATGAGTTTTTTCCCGCACAGGAAATTTTCAGAAAAACGTATTGATAAATAAGGGGAAATAACCCGTGCGGATTTGGTATATTTCAGAAATAAATGAGATACATTCGAATTTTAATAATAAATAACCTCTTAAGTCTTGGGCACTCCCTGTGCATGCATTGTTGAACTATAATGTTACTTAGTGGCTGCACAGTCCAGCACTGCGGTTTAGCAGTGTTACCTATTTAAAACCATTTGATATTGGCACAATTGAAAGCTGTGGTTGATTTAAATCCTGCCGTCTGTAAGTCTGGAGCACTCTCGTCTCTTGCTGGAGGGGGGAAACGTTCACAAGTCGCATCCAGGTCGTGGGGAAGGGGTGGGTCAAGTCGAGCCGAGGAGCTGGGGGTGTTGGGACTTAACCTTAGGCCCGGTACTGATGTATACCCCAACAATTCAGCTGGATACCTGTAAATACATGTTCTTCTTATACATGTCCCCAGGTTCCCTGTGAGTTGCCTCAGAGTCGCAAATAAAGAGAAAGCAATGAGTTAGACAAGGCGCCATATGTTATTTTTTCATTCCTGTCTCTCCTGCCTGTTGAATTCTAAGTCTCTTCTCCGCTTGACTAATCTGCAGTCCCATCCATGTCTGTCTTTAAAACGAGATTTTGTTGATAATTATCCTTTAATTTGGCATCTCAACAGCTCTGCCTGGGACAAGCCAAATGTTCCCTTCACTGAATGGCTGTGCCAACTTCTCTCTCTCTCATGTTCTGTGGGCTGAGATCAGCTCGGCACCGGCTTGTATTGGACTTAACCAGAACCACAACAGTCCCCTGATCCACACAAGGTGCTTAGTCTCACTGTACGATGCAAATGAACCTGCCTGGTGGGGAAAGGTCTGTTGATTGGTTGTAATTAAATACCACTTGATCATTTAAGAATAAACCCTTTGTCAACAAATATATCATTTTAACATTATTTGTGTGTGTTTCTATGGCAACGGAGAATATTATGACACCAATTTAAACCACATCCAGTGGATTCAGATTCAGGCTGCAAATCTACTAGAATTTTGCTTTTCATGTATTTTAGTCCAATGTTTTCCTGTCCAAACCCTTATTATTATTATAATATTATTAATAATTTACCCAAAGCATTTAGGATAACCAGTAGCAAACATATAAAGCCCTCCATGGTTCTCAGACTGCTTCAAGTCCGATCTGAAATGGAATTGATAACGAAGCATTATCTATCTGGCTGTATACATTCTCTGCACTGCTGCTTCTGACTCCTGAAACAATGTAGAAGAATCCCCCCTTTAAGCAATCCCCAGTAATATAAATATAATACCATGGTTTTCTAATCATGAAATTAAAATGAATAACGTTCTATTGTCTGTGTGATGTCACAGCTCATAGATTATTTGTACGTGTGATGTCACAGCTCTGATTATTTATATGGTTGATGTCACAGCTCCGAGATTATTTGTACGTGTGATGTCACAGCTCCTATATTATTTGTATGTGTGATGTCACAGCTCTGATTATTTATATGGTTGATGTCACATCTCCTAGATTATTTGCACGCGTGATGTCACCGTTCCTAAATTATTTGTTCATGTGATGTCACAGCTCTGATTATCTGTAAGTGTGATGTCATAGCTCCTAGATTATTTGTAAGTGTGATGTCACAGATCCTAGATTATTTGTTTATGTGCTGTCACATCTCCTAGATTATTTGTACGTGTGATGTCACAGATCCTAGATTATTTGTACGTGTGATGTCACAGCTCCTAGATAATTTGTATGTGTGATGTCACAGCTCCTAGATAATTTGTACATGTGATGTATGTGTGATGTCACAGCTCCTAGATTATTTGTATGTGTGAAGTCACCACTGTGTCTATGGAGGGAAACGAGCTTGGAAGCTGATGTCCCTTATTTGCATGAAACGATGGGATCATACAGTTATTTCCAGCCAATAGAAGAAGTGCGTGTCATTTCCAGCAGGTGGTGCAACAACAAAGGGAAAGTCATTCTTTGCATCAATAAACTGAGGCTGGAGAAGTTGAATAAAGGGAAAACAAACAAGTGAACCCCCAACATGTCAGGCAAATTCTCAAGACCCTAGGCTCCCACAAAATCTGTGCCCCATCGCTGGCTCTAACCCTGGGTTACATGAGTCTGATTGCACAATTAGAACCTGCCACTCTCTATTGACCTTGGAGCTGACACTCAGCTGGAACTCCATTGTTCTTGTTGGGCAGCCTGAATATGACCTCTGGTGAAGCTTTAACCTATAAAACCTACTAGGGAGGGTAGGAGTTACATTCACTCCCAAATAAGTCAATCATCTCCTTTTTTTTGGGGGGTGGCTTTGAAATATGTTCCAGCCTGTGAATAATTATTATTTATCTGCATTTCTATCTCTCATCAGAGCAGCCAACTAGAATAAATATACCATGACTATTAGGCAGAGTCCCCCTGTTTTCCATACTTGTGATCTATTCAGGTTTATTTAGAGGGATTGCTGGTGCCTTCCACGGGCCCGTCGGTAGAGATTATCGGCCATAGTCCCTATTTATTTGCCTGTTTGTTGATGGAGCCGCTGTAATAACCGACACATGGGAGAGTGACCTCTTTACCCATCGTTCCTTAATGAATATTACCCATGGCACAAAGAGAAAGTTCACTCGTTCCCCGGGTGTATTTTTATTTTTCCTGGTTTGTTTTGATTGGGATAAGAAATACCTTCCCCAGAGAGTAGTCCCGTTGCATCAGCCTCCCGTCCCCAAAGGAGGTTTTATCAGGGGCAGGTTCCATGCATGGGAATATCCGCCATTACTATTTAACGCTGACAGATTTTCGCTTTTTCCAGGTTGTTAATAATTCTTCGCCCCCCTTCCCTACTGAAATACTTAACCTGTCTGCAGGCGACGTCACGGCCTTTATGTTGGACAAACAGGTTGGAAACACGCAGCCTCCATGAGCAGCAGCCTCCAAACATAATGCCATTAGTCAGTGGTGTAATTAGATATTACTGGGCTCCACAGCAAATTATTTTTCAGGTCCCCAAAATGTTTAGAGGTTGTACCTGTTTTACTAATATTTATTGAACCTGTATATGAATTAGGGACTCATGGGGCCCCTATAACTCCTGGGCCCCCCTGCAGCCGCAGGGTCTGCTTCCTGTGTAGTTACGCCCCTGGCAATAGTGATATAGGATTCGTATTAGGGATGCACTGACTGGGTTCGGGATTCGCCAAGGATTCGGCCTTTTTCACCATGATTCGGATTCGGCCTAATCCTTCTGCCCGGCCGAATCCTTATTTACATATACAAATTAATGATAGGGAGGGAAATCGCGTGACTTTTTGTCACAAAACAAGGAAGTAAAAAATGTTTTCCCTTCCCACCCCTAATTTGCATATGCTCATTAGGATTGGGTTCTGTATTTGGCTGAATCTTTCGCGAAGGATTCGGGGGTTCGGCCAAATTCAAAATAGTGGATTCGGTGCATACCTTATTAGTATAGAATGTGCGGGCAGGCCCGACACTTGTGGGTAGGGTTGCCGCCTTTATGTCTGGCTGAGACCGGGGCTATGACGCGGCGATCAGCGATTGGCCGATCGCCGTGTCAATCAAGGGAGACCCGCCCGGTTTTCCTTATTTGGAAAACTGGCAGGAATTATAGACCCGGGCAGCCCCTCAAAATACCGGGCTGTCCGGGTCAAAACCGGACAGGTGGCAACCCTACTTGTGGGACCCGCAGGTTTACCCGATACCTGCGGGGCTGACCTCGCACCCTCATATGCGGGTGGCGGGTGGGTCGGGCTCAAGCTCTTCTTCCTGCTTCCCCGCCAGCCACCTTACTCTGCCGGCTTCCAACTTCTGGCTTCTGCTTTCATTGCCGCCGCCCCTTTTGTGACATCATGTGCGGGCGGGTCTATAAAAGGAACCCGGAAGTCAGGCTCAGGCAGGCGTGGGTCAACGCCGTCAACGGAGGGCATGTTCGGGTTGGGTTTTACCCCATCTGCACATCACTAGTGCCCATATGTTGTCACTGTCGTAACTACAGAGGAAGCAGACCCTGCAGCTGGGCTCAGGAGGTATAGGGGCCCCATGAGGCCCAAATAATGAACAATTTCAATATCTATTGGGAGAACAGGACAACCTCTGGATATGTTTGGGGCCCTAAAATGAATTTGCTGTGGGGCCCAGTAACATCTAGTTCCACCACTGCCTTGGGATCTCCAGCTTTGGCTGCTCTTCATTTCCCAGTGGCTGTGAGGGGATGCTGGGAGCTGTAGTTCCCTAGAACCAGTCACTTGTCCTTCATTTAGAAAGCCATGTTGTTGTTTATCTAGTGTTGGGTAAAAATGACTTTCAACCTTTCCATAGTGAAGTGCAGAGGATGCAGAGGGGAGGGGGGCCCGGCGGTGTAGGGGCCCTAATTCGTATAGAATTACAATAAATATTGGAAAAACAGGTCAGACTCTGTACTGCAGTCTAACTGTATAATTGTTCTTGTGCTACTGATGATGTGATGTTATTGTACCTTCTTTCTTTGACTTTATTCCCTCCCCCCTTTTTTCTTTCTGTACCCCGTTTTGTTGAAACTCAATAAAAAGGAAACCTGTAAAAAAAAAAAAAAGGTCAGACATTTTGGGAGCCTGAAAAATAATTTGCTGTGGGGCCCAGTAATATCTAGTTACACCCCTGTATGTCTCTGTGCAGCAGTGAAGGGGTTAAGCTGTGAGAGGCGGCAGTTGCGCTCAGATACAGCAGGACAAACAGCTCAGGGATAACATCTCTCCTCCTCATTTATCCTCAGGAGGGATCCGGGCTTATCTGTAGCATGCAGGTAGGGGGGACATTCATAGCGGGAGTCGTTTCTCAGCTTGCGGCACATCCCTCCATCCTCCCTGCAGGACCCCCCTAGATCTGCTGCATTCATGGACTGCTCCCTCCCATCAGCCAGTTAGAGGTGTCGGACGTGTGTAGCACCGGGGCTCCCCCCGCCTGGAGCCCCTTCTTCTCCCTGGAAAAAAAAAACGTTTCCCTCGTCATGTCTTCCCCATTGCTACGGCGCTGCAAAGTGCAGGGAGACAGGTGGAGTCCTGTTTCCACAGCAACCACATCCTTTTAAGGAGAGGAGCAATCATCTAACTCACATTGCAAAGGTCACAATTGTTCCAGGCGGAATGGTGGAGCCGGACGGTGCCCAGAGCTGCAGAACCACCACCCGGGGAGCGTATTCCATCCCTGTCAGGAGGGTGCAGGGAATCCCACTCCTCTTCTTCCCCAGCCCTCGTCATCATCATGCCGGCAGGAATCGTGAGCCGGTTAACGAACCCCTGCTGAGGCTTTGATGGATTATAGCCGCCTCGGGCAGTCGCACACCTGTCTCAGGTAAGTGTGGTCAGAGGGGTGTGTCAGGGCATCGCTCTTCTCTGGGTTAGGGGTGCCCAAAATATAGATCGGGGTCTACCTGGAGACCTTTAGCTGGTGATCAGTAGATCCCTAGATTGCGATCTACCAATAGAGCTTTAGTTGGTGATCAGTAGATCTGTAGATTGGTATCTACCAGGAGACACCAGGAGACATTTAGCTGGTGATCAGCAGATCTGTAGATTGGGATCTACCAGGAGACCTTTAGCTGGTGATCAGCAGATCTGTAGATTGGGATCTACCAGGAGACCTTTAGCTGGTGATCAGCAGATCTGTAGATTGGGATCTACCAGGAGACCTTTAGCTGGTGATCAGCAGATCTGTAGATTGGGATGTACCAGTAGACCTTTAGTTGGGGATCAGTAGATCTGTAGATTGGGATCTACCAGGAGACCTTTATTTGGTGATCAGTAGATCTCAAGACACCGTCAACAGCTGTCTAAATCCCCCTCCTGTTTCATGCTTTTCATTCAGATATTTATTACGTTAATGTTACATAAGAAATAGTTGTTTGTTAAATATAGCAATATAAATTCTCATAAATCAATGTTTAATATTTCCCAAGGAACAGAATGATAACAGTGTTGTTATGGAAGTAGATCAACATCAAGTAGACCTCACATTAGTAAAGTATGGGCACTCCTGCTCTAGTTGACACCCCCTTGGCAGCTGATGTTTGCTGGGGGATGCTGGCAACATGTTGGAGGGTTGCAAGTTAATTGTCCCAGGCATAACATTCTAAATTTTGTTCTGTATCACATGGACTCTCCTCTTCCTTTGGCGAAACTTCACTATACAACGATGACATCACTGCCTAAGCTGCGAGTGTAGATCAGTGATCCCCAATCAATGGCTCACGAGCAACAAGTTACTCACCAACTCCTTGTATGTTGCTCCCATTGACCTCAAAGTAGGTCCTTTTTTTTTAATTCTAGGCTTCGATGAACCTTTTGGTTGCATACAAAACAGGTGTAGTGTCAAAAAGAGCCTCCTGTAGGCTAACAATCCACATAGATGCCTTCAAATGCCTAATTACAGCCCTTAGTTGGAACCCCCAAGGATTTTTCATGCTTGAGTTGCTCCTCAATTCTTTTTTACATGAATGTGGCTCACGGGTAAAAAAGGTTTGGGACCCCTGGTGAAGATTCTCCTCTTTCTGAAAGCACTTGTCCAGGCAAAATGACCTAAGATGGCTGCCTACACATTAATATTATAAATTTAAAAAGTACACTTGCTGGTTCAGGAATGACATTTTATATGGTAGAGTGAATTATTTGCAATGTAACTGTGTCATTTAGAAATAAAAACTACAAATAAAAATTGTGACAGAATCCCTTTAAGGGTAGTCTTGGGTAGGGGAAAGTGTCTCCAGGGAGGACAGTAACAGTAGAAGACTTTCCATTGGAAATCTTAAAATTGTATATGAATATATATAACAGTCCAACCAGGCTAAACTTCTCTAAATGTTCATTATTCTCCTCTTTGAGTGTCCGCCACTTGTATTCAATCCTCTTGAAGTCTAGAGACAACCTTCTATTGATTTTGATGTTTCCAGTCGACTTGCTGCCATACGTCTTGTAGGTTTAATGCATCATTTTGGGTTTTCTCGCTCACTGTATGTTAAAGCTGTTTTTATTTTATACTCCATTCCCCCCGTGATGGTAGTATCTACACAGACCATTATAGATGACTAATGCTAGTGTGGTTGACTGTATTAATGCACCACCGTCATCTTCTGTCATGGATTCGGATTCTCACCACTGCTTCCCCTGTATCTCCGCAATATAGCAACACCAAAATTTATTTGAAAAACAAATATGTGTCATTCCTTAAGCGCCTGGCCAGATTTCAACAATGGTTGGTGGAAAGGGTTGGCGGGCAGACAAGGTTTTGACAAAGTGAAGGTGACAGTTGGACACAAGACTGAGAATTGTAGCTCGTCTTCCAGCAGGGATGTAGCTGAGCAAAGATGCTGCCGGCATCACAGTTTGAGGATAATTAATATGCTGGCAATTACCGCAGTCTTCTTTTTTTTCTGATTGGGAGTGAGGGCACAACTGGGTTTGTGTGACGGCAATACACTGTGTGCGAATACATCATGGGGGAGAACAAAAAAATCAAATCTATTGCATGTAACCATTCAAAGTAACAGCTTGGGAATCTAGCATTCCATTTTCTAATTTAATCTCTAAATATCTAATGGGTTTTGCTACCCAAAACAACATTGGTTTTAATGCTGTAATAGGAACAACCTCAAGGGACTGTAATCTCGTAATAGCCTCAATATACAAACGGGCTGAGAAATTTCACCTCCAGGGTTACGGTTGCAGATGGTTCCCTGGCACAGCAATGTCGGGAGAACCCCAAATTCGACATTAGTTTAGTATACAAGTTGATGTTATCTCCTCAAGATATAATACTATGATCTAATAAATGACCATGACCTAGTGAATTGACTATCTAGTGCTATGAAGGACCTGTCTGTCATAAGGTTCGTGTAGAATTTTGTAACAGAAGGGCTGTCGGTGTATTTTTGTTGAGGTGTAAATAAGGAGCATAATTTAATCAAAGTAGACGCTGAAGAAACAAGAGAGCAGTAGAGGTGTTCGGTAATAGCACAGGGAGCCACCACGCTGATGAAAAGATGCCTGCATAAACGTCTCCGAAATAATTAGACCTGTTTCACATAATCATTCAATCTCTGAATCCGGCTGTATTCTCTTTCAATCCTTTTCTTCAGAAAATTGGTATGTTGATGTTAGGCATTTTCAGTCCTCTGTTTTCATCCTCTCCCTGTCTCCCTTCTCTCTCCAGTTGCTCCAAGGCGCCTCACCTCTCCTGCTTGCAGGGACTTCATGCAACCCTGATGCCTTGATGTATAGGGATACACAGGAGAATGCCGTGCCCGTGTGCCTAGATAATCCATCATCGGTAAGCTTCCCTCACCCCCGCATACACTTGTTGACCCATCTCAGAAGGTCCGAGGTAGACATTTTGCTGACTGTCAGGTGGCATAGGGTAGGGTTGTGCACTTCAGCACTCACTTTACAATCTTGTACAGGCATAGGATCTGTTATCCGGAAATCCATTATCCAGAATTACGGAAAGGCCGTCTCCCATAGACTCCATTTTATCCAACTAATCCAAATTTTTAAAAACGATTTCCTTTTTCTCTGTGATAATAAAACAGTAGCTTGAAATTGATCCCAACTATAATCCTTATTTGCAGCAAAACCAGCTTATTGTGGTTATTTAATGTTTACATGATTTTCTAGTAGACTTGAGGTATGAAGATCCAAATTAGGGAAAGATCCGTTATCTGAAAACCCCAGGTCCCGAGCATTCTGGATAACAGCTCCCATACCTGTATTTCAGAACCACACAGTTTATCTTGCTACACCTCAACATCACCTAGGGTTGCCACCTTTTCTAGAAGAAAATACCGGCCTTCCTATATATTTCACTATTAATAACATTGGGATCAACCATCTTTTTACCGACCAGGCCGGTAAAATACTGGCCAGGTGGCAACCCTAATATCCTAAATTTTGTTTTATTGCAGCCCCTAGAGTAGTTACTGTTGTACTTCCATGGTAGCTTCCCTGCAGCCTTGCAACTGGTCTCCATTTATCTTCTTGTTGTGGTTTTTATTCTACCTTTTTGCACCCTTGATTTTAATACACTATCTAGTTACTAGGGTCAGTGAACCCAGCAACCAGGCAGCAGATAGAATCCAAGGCTTTCTCTAATGACCCTGGCCTAGTCCACTACTCAAACTTCTGTAGCGGCAGCTTTGTTTTACACAACCATCTTTGGCTTCATAAAATTCTAACAATTGTCCTTTAATAATATATACAAGAGTTTAATTCTTATTATTGAGCTGCTGACAAAGAAATAGGAAATAAGTGCAAAAATAAGGCTCCAATTTCCATTCAAAGGATTGTAGGTGGGTAGCACAAGGGCATCCCCTTGGGTGTCCCTGGCTTCAATGTCCTTTAGAATTTATACGCTATGGGGCACTGGGGGACACATTAACATTGGGCAAATTTGCCAATGGTCCGTCACCTATAGCAACCAATCAGTGATTAATTTTTTGAAGCCAGGTGTAAGTAGGACAATAAATGCAGCAACCTGATTGGTTGCCATGGGTTACTGCCCATGGGCAAATTTGCTCAGTGTTGATAAACGACCCCTAAGGTGTTGACTATGGGAGGCACTAAAGGACAAGTAAAGTGATAATCACTGATTAATTTGTGGACCATGTGCAGCACAGCTGTCTGGCATCTTATCAATGCAAATGCAGTGAAAAATTAAAAAAATTGTACAATATTTAGCATGTTTGCTTCCCCGAACAACTGAAAGGGCCATTGGCATTGTTTGGAATATAGGAGTATACCCTGCAAAAAGGAGATCTGGCCAAGCGTTCGGGGTCAGCCCAATAAATAGGTGCCCCACAATGATTTTTACTTTCCTTGAGTACAGGGTTGTGCCAATATGAGCAGCTTGCACCTGCCAATGCTACAGACAAAAGTGAAGTCTTTAAAAAACTTGATTGTTCCTTGATGACATTAGTCTTTGTGTAGTGGGGTTTATGTTCTCAATCAAGAGAACCAGAAGCACGCTTCAAGCAAGCAGAATTCCGCTGCAAATACTGCACCTTCCCAAATGACATTTTCAGCAACAGGCCAGACGCCCCTGGAACAGAAATAAGAAATGTCTTTACCATTGTGGCCTCTCCCTGAATTTAATGCATAAAAGGGAATGAAACGCCGCAGGCTAAATAGTGAATATGTGAATTGGGGCAAGCAGTGAGCGCTGGGTGCCTTTATTACCCAACCCATGTGTGTCCAATAGCCATCCCTGTGTGTGTATATATATATATATATATATATATTGTATATACAGTAGGTTAATGGTTAAATAAATCATTAACAGTATCAGTGCAGTGTATTTATCTGAAAAGCCTGTGAGAGGACAAGGAAAATGTGAAAGAGGCACTGGCAGCTGCAGGAATAGATAAAACCCACACAGAGAAAGGGATGGATTAGAGAGGAACCATATCTCAGCCCTACCTTTCCCCCTCACTCTATCAGCCCAGACCCCCATTCAGGGGCAGACAATAGAGTAAGAAAAGGGTCAGGCTAGCAGCAGGCCTGGGCCACGAGTAAGTGGCCTGATCCATTTCAATGATTCCAAGGCTGCGCTGTCAGGAATCCGTTCCCCAAGGGAGATCAGACACACGATGCCCAGCAAGGATTTTAATTTGTTCTCCAGCCATAGAAGTGTACATGACAGCTGTTTGCGCTGGTGAATTCATTTTAATTTCAACCCACACGGGGTAAAACTACAACCCCCAGCATGCCTAGTTCACCAGCAGAGAGAGGCCGGGAGTAGTAGATTTATTGTTGAGATACACAGAGAATAACGTGTGCTGCTGGGTCTCACGTATGAATCACACACTCATTAACATGCCGCAGGCGCCTCTCGCAGCACAAAAAAAGATTAAAAATTCATATTAATGGTAGGGAGGGGGAAAAAAAATCACAGTTTACCAAGATGGTTGGTATTAAATGAAGCAACGAGATCGTAGGTAACCCAGGATAGAGTGACATTGAGGGGCGACCTTGGGAAAATCCCCCCAAATCCTTTGTATTATACAAACCGTTTGTGCACTAGCAAAGAAACCTGCCTGTGCTGAGGGAATACACTGAGATGCCAATGGAATAGACTCACAAACTGCCTGTTTAAACTGACTGCCATGTCTTATGATAAATAATGGAAAGCCGGTCTCAGAGCTGATACACAGAGGCGCAGGATTCATGTGTTTAGAATGCCTTTTTTGCTTTTTGAATGCACTGAAAATACATAAACATGTTTTAATTAAAACTTGGGCTGCAGAAATAGGGAAATGCATAAAAAAACACATTATACCAGCACACTGTGAATTATTTTTGCCTGTACATAGGTGCGGAGGCATGTATATGCAGACAGGGGCAGCTGGGAGTTCCAGTTCAACCACTATAGTTTTGAAATATCTTATGTAGCCTACACAGTGTGTGTGAACCCCATAATAAAAGCATGTTCTGCTGGCCATCGGGTTAATAGAGTTCCCTAAGGGAGAAATGGGCTCATCCAGCTGGAATTATTTTGAGTTCTTTATTGCAAGGAGACAGGCAGTGACTGGGTGGGGTGCCAGTTGCATATTTACGAAGACTTGATTTAATTCAAGGTCTCTGTATATCAGAGTTTACTCTGCACAACTGTTTTGGGATTGGATAAGCAAGCAATAGAGCAAAGGCAATGGCATTTATACTGCGGTTACGGCCTACAATGGAAACTGGGTGAAAGGGTTGAAGGAAGCATTGGAGCTTTTTGCCTAAGACCTCGCCAATCCACATTATTTTGTTATAGTGAACAAAATAGACATAAAAGTGAACTTTAACATCATTTTAAAATATTATCTTCCTTTGCTCGCCATTGTTTTCAGGATTGCTAGGGAGCAGCCATAAGGAGCAGAGCCTAAGAAACCCAAGGGATGGTCTACCTTGATTTGGAGCATAGCAATGGAAGGGTTTACTGGCCCTTTAAAGACGCATAAAGTCTGACATGGAAGCAAGACTCCCTGCAACCTGCAATCCATTTATAGAACTAGTCTAGTGTTTGCAAAAAATAATGGAACACCTGCCATTTATCAAGGGAAACCATGACTCAAAGCTTCCACTAATAACCCTTTATAATGAATGACTCCAATGTGCTTGGTTCCGAAAATAACAGCATCCTGGGATTATTGATGTTTGTATGTCATCGATTTTCCCTTAAATTGACAATATAGTACAAAGATATCACACATCCTCTGTCTGCCGATTAGCAGAGGAGCCATTGTGCAAACTGGGGCAATAAAATGCTTTGGCCCTTGGGCCTCCAGTTGTCCTATTGCTTTTCCTTCCATAAACAAGAAAGCATTAAGCTTGCATATACACTATAACATACAAAGCTTATGTACCATCAATAGACTCTTATAAGGCCACGTCAAACCTCGGGACACCTAACCTACTTCTACTATAAAACAGCAGCTTGTGTGTATGCGAGTGCATTATAATTATTATTAATTCTATAACCTTTTCTTTATTTATGGAGAAAACGCATGTAAAATGAATCCTGCTCATAAAACAGGTATAGCATTTAACACTTTTTATGACTACTCCTTTTTTTAACCACGAGTTTGTCTTCATCCAAATAATGAGCCCCGTTTAGTTGTCAGAGAAAACGACCCTCTATCCTGAGTCCATAGAACTGACATTTCATTTCAGGGGGGGTGCCAGGGAAGACATACACTCGCACAGTGCAACGTTTAACAACATGTAATAAAAAAAAACTTAATGGTGTTTTTCTTCTTTTGCCATTTTGTTAGCAACCCAACTACTGGAGCTTTAAGGTCAGTATCACTCACTTTGCGCCCCCTGCGTGTTGCATGTGCTTCCCTCGCTCTGTGTGTTCTGTTTGTGTGTCTGTGTGTCTGTGTGTGGTAATGTCTGATTGGGGTATTCTGTGCCACCCCACAGAGCTTACTGCTTTTGTTATTCCCATGTCCTTCCACTGTGAATATCTGCTGCTGTTAATCACTGGCTTTGCAGTGTGGTACAAGGCCCTGGGGTCTTATTCAAATACCGGAATACATGAGGTAATGGCGTGGAGGAAATGGGTGGCACGTTTATATGAAATATATATTATTGCAATAAGAATTGGCACTGACACTTTCCCGTGAACTTTACACAGAGAGAACAGCACCCCTGGTGGTGGTGGTGAGTAGGTGGTGCCGTTGTCAGAAGAGAACAAAACTTCTCCGCATATCACTTACTTGATTCTCTAGGGTGAATTCACTTCCCTGGCTGCTTCCAGGCCAATTGGTATCCAGCAACTTTGTATGGAAGAAGCACAGCTACCGGCAAATGCCTTTTAATCCATTTATTGCAGCTGAAAATGTGGCACAAGCTTTCGGTCAGGCCCGGACTGGCAATCTGTGGGTTCTGGCAAATGCCAGAGGGGCTGCTATAAGGTGCCATAGAAAGACTATTTAGTGGGCTGGTGGGGCTGTTTGGGCATCTGTGTGGGCTGATTGGGCCTCAGTGTACCTGAAATGCCAGGGCCTATTTTAATTCTCAGTCCGGATCTGCTTTCGGTATATCCCCCTGAGGAATACCCCACCTAAGCAATACTCCACCTGAGCAATACCCTCCTGAGGAATACCCCACCTAAGCAATACTCCACCTGAGCAATACCCCATCTGAGGAATACCACCTCAAGGAATACCCCGTAAGGCATCTCCTGCCCCTATGAACAAGGAACTACCAAAAGAAAGGACCCAAATAAGGGGTGTAGAGAGTTATAGTAAAACAAATACACCCTACGGGTGACAGGCAGGCAAAGGAAGAGGCCTTGGTGACTGAGGGGGTAATAGGCAAAAGGCTTGATGTTTTGAAGAACAGAGTGACTAAAGTGCTGTTGGAGGGAAGTGGACAGGGCAGACATCATTTAGGGTAACTGAATATTGAGATTTGTACACTGATTTGACATATTATTCCTTCCTAATATATTTAGACCTTCACTGGGTCTCTGAAGCAGCAAATAATACCATTTGTTTATGTATCACTTCCTGATCACCTGACAGGAAATCATACAGGTTCTAACTAAAACAGGAAGAAGAGTGACATATCTCTGCCCATTCATTGGCTGGTAACAACCTAGCAAGTGTGTGTGTGTGCGCTCTTGGTTTGTGTGAGAGCGCAGAACTTCATATTAATTAAAAATGGCAGCGTTTCTATTTGTAGTTTTCAGGAGTATCGTTCCCCTTTCATATTCTGTGAAGCCATCTTTGTTTCGATAAAAGCTTTCATGCCCTGTTTTTCACTAAAGTCAGCGTGAAACAGTTTCTATTCCAGAGTTTCCCATCCGTTTTACCTTCTGTAACAAGACGCCCATTAACGTTGCGTTTTTCTTTGAAAACAGAAGCGCACTTCATCCGGCTAACCTGGAAAAAATGTGCCTGGGAGAATGGGTCAAAGTCACACGCAAAGGGGCGCGCAAAATGGCTACAAACGTGCAGATTCTTCAAAAGGTGGCTCTAGAGAACACCATTTTGTTTTCTAACGTAAAACATTGTTAAATTGAAAATAGTTGGATTTCATATCACAGAGAACAAAGAAGTGGGACCAGCTAATTGGTGTAGGGTCTGAATACCAGGATGGAATGGGGGGGGAGGGCTGGGTCTAGAGTTGCCATCTGGCCGGTAAAAATGAGGGTCCATCCCAACTTTAATAATAGGGGAAAAAAGATAAATATATAGGAAGGCCAGTATTTTTTTCCAGAAAAGGTGTCAACCCTATCTGGGTCCCCACATCGCCTTATGGGCCTCTGCCCCAGTCTTGAGTCATCCAAAGACTGCGCTCCCCCTCACCTCCCCTTGTAATGATGATGTTAATGTAATACATAACCTTGAATTAGTAAGTTTGTGTCCAAGATTCGGTCAGATTTGGGGAGATTTGGCGACAAATCTCCTCTTCTTCGTGGCGACTAATCTCCCCTAACTGCCTCCTGCCGGCTACAGTGTAATTGCCGGCAGGATGGCAATCGGTACGTTTCATTTTCCGAAGTCACCCGAAGTTGCTTCACCAGGAAACTTCGGGCAACTTTGGAAAACAAAACGCTTCGAGTGCCATCCCGCCGGCGATTTAAATTGTAGCCGGGAAGGCAGGGGAAGGCAGTTCAGAGAGATTAGTTGCCCCAAAGAAGAGGAGATTTGTCACCGGGTGATTAATCTCCCCGAATCTGAGCGTGTGTCTCTGCCCTTAGATCCCTGCTAGTATTGTTTACATTCAGAAAGAACATTAAATGGTGTGTTTCCATCAGATTAATAATCAGTTGCGATGCCCTTAATGCGTTTTGCTCAGTAAATACTGACAGCCGCCTATAAAGGTCAGGGAGTGTTTGCTTTGGGAGTTCTGGCCTGTTAGCCTGGTAGCTTGGTTACCGCACACAGCAGCACTCGGTGTATCTCCAGCCTTAGCAAACATTTGCCCAGGGAACAAAGGTGGCTCATTCCTTCGTGATTTCAACAGTCATAAAACCGAGTGCCCATGCTGGGCAGACGCATAGTATTAAAGGTCAGTTTGGCAGAGATTGAGACTATACGGGCACTGTGGATAATAACTAATTCTAAAGAAACATTGCAATGGGGTGACTTTAGTGGTACCAACGCTTTTCTGATCGGCCGACTGTCTGCAGTGTGCCACATATGTGCTGCTCCATTCACCAAAAACCCTTTTTGTTTAAAAATTAGCCTTTGAAATAAAATCTCAGTTTTCTGTCATCTCTGCTGCGATGCTGATGAACTTTAAGAGGTACTTCAGTCTGAAGCTGAGAAATGAAGACCCAGAGGGAGGCTCAGGGAGGATCTAGACTCTGCTCCCTCTAAAAAAAACTCTATGTCTAATGTAGATCTTACTGGGAATACAGATGGGTATTTACTGAATAACACAGGAGGCTGATTAAGCAGCAAGAGAGTGGCTCATACCCAGTGTGATAACCTTATAATGTTCAATATACCAGCACTAAATTCCTTCAGGACTGTTTGAGATGTGACTGTGAGCCTTTCGCTCGTCTTTGCCTGTATAGTCTGGTGACTTCTTCCTTATAACATTCAACCGGGGTTCAGGACAAAATAACTGCCTCATCCCATTCACCTCCCTGCCCGTTTCTCGGTTTCTTTAGGATAAGCCGCGACACTAACATGAAGTGTAATTCCTTCCATTTAATCTTTCTATTTGGGGCTTCCTGTTAATCAACTTATGGTGCTTCTGTCCAGATCCAGGTCAGCTTTAATCTTCCTGTTATGTTGGTCTTGTTGGTGTTTCTATAATATAGGACTAACTAGGAAAGTCTTTAGATATCTCTGGGTTTCAGATTAATAAGAACCGAATCATATTTTCCATTCAGATCCATGAAGGTTCCGGTTCTTCTCTATGAAATGTACAGTTGGCCTTGGAACTCCTTGACGACTTTGAATCCCCAGGTCTCAATTGAATTTACATTACAGATCAGGGATGCTGAGTTCACTCCAACCCCCCTCTCATTGCTTTAGAACAGGGATCCCCAAGCTTTTGAACCCATGAGTTGGGGAGCAACACTAGCATGAATAATGTTCTTGGGGTGCCAAATAAGTCCTGTGATTGGCTATTTGGTAGCCCCTATGTGGACTGGCAGCCTATAGGAGACTCTTTTTGGCAATGCACTTGGGTTTTATGCCACCAAAACTTGCCTGGAATTCAGAAATAAGCACCTGCTTTGAGGCCAGCACGAGCTACTGGTTGGGGATCATTGCTTCAGAACAAGACCTTGGAGTGTCCTTGTGCAAAACATTGAATTTGGCCCAAGTTAGCCCCCCCCAGTTCAACAATAAAATTGAATGGCTCATCCTAATATTACCAGTATACAGCTTATAGACCTAATGGCCACACTGCAGTTATTTCTGCTTTTGGGTATCCTATGCTTTTTATTTGTACATATATTATACTCAGGGTTCTAATTTCTGGTTGGCAGTGTTAAAGGGGCCCATCTGAACATAGCATCAAAAATACTGGACGTCCTGTCTCTATTATTATTTTATGTTTTTAATGACATTGGAATTGTGTATCAACCATGCCTAAACTGCCATTTGCTATAAATATTAATATTTTGATTACCTTTTGTATAATAGGGGTAGATCTAAGAAAGGGACAATAACGCTTATAGAATGTGTTGGCCAAGGCCTTTATTGAATGTATTACCACTGGCAAAATTAGATATGCATTGCAGGCAAACACATTTCTTGACATTCTGCCCCACCAGCTAAAATCAGGAGCCTGTTCTTAGGCCACATGCTCTCCTGGGCCAGCTTAAGGTCAAACAGAAAGGGTATTTGAGGGCTAATAGAAACAATGGGGTTCCTAATAAGGGTGGCCAGTCTGTGGCTTTACAGCTGTTATTGGGCTTCCAACAACCACAAACACCTGTAGGTGTCTTTGGGTTTACTGGAAGTTGAGGTTCAAAACTGAAGGGTCCCTTTTTCCTATTTAGACTGCCTTCCTTCTACACCCAGGGCCAACCTTCTCCAACTCAAGCTCTGTTGGTCACTGCCTGACAAGTTTGCTCTTCGTCTTCCCACAATTGATGGCTTCAAGAAGAATTGGAGGTGCTGCTGGGATGGCCCTCTTTGTATGTTCTTGGCTTAGAACTAGGGGGAGATATCCAGTATACCATTGTCTTTCCATAGGGAACATGACATGGAGTCCATAAAATATTATATACACTGTAACATTTATACATTAGAAAAGAAAGAGCAGGCCCACAGCGTCAGTACCATCACTATGTGACTGCTGAGCTCTAAAGAGAGATTTCTCTTCACTTAGTGAACTCATTAGCACGGACACCTGCATAGGTAATTATATGAGGATGATTAAGGCATAGAGAATGATTATAAAGCAGAAGTGAAATCATTAATTTCTTGACAGCTCTGCTGACATTTCAGCTAAGGGAATATGGGAGTCTTCTCTTCCACAGTGGAGCTCTGTTTCAATTTGAGCCTCTATTTTTTTTAGAGTTCTAGAGTCGCTAAAGCCATGGTACTGATATGGCATCCAGTCTATGGTTATCTCTCCAGCCCTTTGTTGAAGACAATGCCAGAGGGCAGCAGATGCTCTTCCACCAGTGGGGCACCTTCTCAGAATGTTCCTACACTATGTGACCAAGACAAGCAGATTGCTGCAAAGAACAGTCCAAGACACAGCACTTTTCAGTTGCTTATGAAACCCATCTTCCTCCCCGCAGACAGCAAACAGGACACATTAGTTTAATCAATAGGCATGTTCTAAAAAAGCAGCAAGATGTTAATTTGCACAAATGGTCTGGGAGCCGAGCGTGAAAAGCCTCTCCCTCTCTCTCTCTCTCTGCCGGCGCTGTGTGGGTGTAAAGTGCTTTGCTCTCTGTAGATGACATCTATCCTTCCTAGAAATAATAAGCCATTAGGGGCGTCGCATAAAAAAAGGAATGTTTTTGCCAGAAGGATGTGTCGGCTCTCTTGGTTCTTCGAAGAGCTTGTGATTTCTCTTTAATTTGCACAAAGACAGTGAATTCTTAAACAAAACCATGTAGTAAGAAGAGGAAAAGCTCTGAGTCAATATTTATAATCATAGAAGCTCCTCTGCAAGCGGTGACCCCCAACCATCATCATTAAAAAACCAAGTTGATAGCTCATTTAATCAGGATTAAACATGTATGGGCTATGCTAAAGCACATGTAAAGGTGGCCATACACGGGCCGATAAAAGCTGCCGACAGACCGTTTATTGGCCCGTGTATGGGGCCCCCGACGGGGCTTCAGCGATCGAGATCTGGCCGACTTCTCGATCGGATTGGACAAAAAGTCCCGTCGGATCGCGGCCGCATCTATTCGTTAATGCGGTCCCGCGATCCGACCGTTAGGATCGGGCATCGTTAGGATCCGATCGTTGGGCCCTAGGGCCCACGATCGGATCAGCCCGATATTGCCCACCTCAAGGTGGGCATATCGGAGGGAGATCCGCTCGTTTGGCGACATCGCCAAACGAGCGGATCTCTCCATGTATGGCCACCTTAAGACATATGGGATGTCACTTTCTTGTAGCAAAGACGGAATATGGGCAACTGGGAAGATCTGAAACAGGGGATGCATTTAGTCATGGTGCCAGGCCAACCATTGTCACAGATCTAAACATGACCTTAATACACATGGAATAGCCAAAGCACAATGACTTGTTTTGCCACAACCTTCTAGACATGGAGGACAGGCAGACACTTAAAAGAGTGGTTCGTCGCTACAAAAAGTTGTATAATAAAAGTCCTTTTCAAATTATATATACTTATCATTTTTTTTTTTATTAAAGCATTAATAGCTGTTGTAAACTCATTTAAAAATCTCAGCTGTCAATCAAATATTGTCTGCCCCTCTTCTATGCCTTAGGCAATTACTTTCACTTTCCATTCAGCACTTCCTACATGTCACTGCTCTCCCCACATTCCCCCAATCTCTTTACCATTTAATTGTGTAACCAGTCCATGGGCATGGACATCAGGTCCCCCATTCTGGTGCACAAGGTTTTGCGAAGATGCAAGACTTGCCTTAATAACAGTGTCCACAAAATGGCACCTGCCTACTTGTTATAATTATGAATTCCAGGGCCGAAAGGAAACAAGATTCAAATCATTTATATTTAACATTTATTTTGCTTGACTAACGTGATAAAATAAGATTAGGAATATTTTTTTCAGGTGACAGTTCCCCTTTAAGTTAATGTTATAGAATGGCTCATTCTCAGCAACCTTTTTATTGGCCTTCATTTATTATTTTTTTTATAGTTTTTTAATTATTTGCCTAATAAATCCAACTCAGTCCTGCCAGGGTCTATTATGTGCATTTTTGTTTCCTTTCTATCAGCACTGGGCACAACATACATTTCTATCTGCTTATTCGTGTTATTACAACCAGAGAATATGACGCTATTTAATATGAAGAATATTGTGTATATATTTTGCTTTTATTATTGTGAGTGGGATCAGAAAGACTATTAATTGTTGATGTATCTTGTTGCTGGGCCTAGTATTTGGCCATGGCCATGTTGGACCATATCATACAATTCAGTGCATTCAGCCCATGGGCCAATCATATACCTTCAAAGTCAGCTGAGCATGTTGAGAGCAAATAATTTGAAATGTACCCTAGGGGTGCAGCTATGTATCAGTATCAGCTGCCAGTGGTGTAAATGGATGTTACTGGGCCCCACAGCAAATTATATTTAGGGCCCAAAACCATTGCAAAGTTGACCTATTCTACCAACATATATTGGAATTGTTTACTAATTAAGGCCTTACTGGGCCCTCTACACACCTGAGCCCCCCTTGGGCATTTATATACATGGGCTAGGTGCTTTGTTTGTATTGGTAGATACATTACCAGTCCATATGTCCCATTCACACTGGGCACTATTCTGGGAGCACCAATAAAATGCTTGACTATGGAAAGCCCAACTCCAGCTGGTGCTCCCCAGTACTGTACTGGTCCCCTTATCTTGTCTTCATGGTCCTCCCTTTCTGGGAGAGGACATTGGAGTATCTCCCAGAAACCCTCCTGCCTCTCACAATGCAAGCCAGAGTTGTAATAACTGCACCATAAGGTGTTGTTGTAAATATATTAGGACTTTCCTGGGGGCAGAGAACACAACGTTGTGCTTAATATCTAAGGTTGGAGAATACAACCTACATTGTGAAACAGGAACCTAGCCTTTATTTAGTGGCCAAACCTTTTATTGTAACCTGTCCAAAAGTATAACAATGGGCACTGCTATGTGTTGGCATCACACGCCACCTCTGACTATTGACCTGAGGCTGTTCATGGTGCCTACAAATCACTCACCGTTATTAATCTACATTTCACAGGTGATACCTCTAATTGCAGAGAGGATTCAGTTGTTTAATTAAAACCATTAAGGTGCTAATTTAAAGGGGTTGGCTGTGTTTCTGCTAATAAGAAAGATGCCTGTAAAAACTAGATCCAAGATGAAGCTGTTACAGAACAGCTGACTGTGTCCCATGAAGGCTGCTATCATGTCAGTCCACATTTCGTGTTTTGGGTTTTCGAGCATTGAACAGATTCCAGGCTTTATCATACAAATGGGGATAGAATGCGGTGCAAAGAGGAGGAGGTTTAAGATGAGAAAACATCTGCAGCTGTCTCTCTGGTTCTTCTGCCAAGTCCTGGGCACAGTCGGCATCTGTTTATAACAGTGTGTGGGCTGATCACAAACAACCGGACCTTAAAGAAGAAGCCGAGTGGCATCTGTTGGTACCAGGGTCTCCAGCTTGTCATATTTAGGCATTAGTTGCTTGGTAGCTGCCTCTGGATTACTTCAGTACTTTGGATCAGATGAAGAACCAGTTGGTATGTGTCTTGTATTTCTTCATCTTGTGTACAGTTCCTGGGGGAGGAAATCATTAACAATGTTGTATTTCATTATGATATTAATAAGAATTAAGAGTCAGACATTTGTATCCAGACATTTGGTTGCACCTCAGCTGTAGTGTGACAGACACTTTTTGGTTGAACTCAACTAGGAGGTTGAACGAGACAGTTGTAGGCACGTTGCCCAAGCAGATTGAAGATGATAAATTGAACCAGTGCAGAGCTCAACGAGGCAGTTGTAGGCAAGTTGCCCAAGCAGATTGGAGATGACAAGTTAGACTAGGGTAGGGGAGCAGAGTTTTATTGATAACAAACCAGACTATACAGGGGCCATTGTGTTATTTCAACTGAAATGAACTATGTAGCTGTTTATGTTTATATGCAGACCCCCCTTTTCTCTTTATGTTTTCTACATCCTTGATGCAGCCCCTTGTTTCTTTATTTTCTATTCTAGACTCCCCCCCATTAGCAGTTGGATGGACCAGTCCATAGTAGAAGTAGGTTCTGAACCTTGAGGACCATTTTGATTCATTTTGGTACTCGAGTGACTAGTTATGGGCTGATGAAAGTTACCAGCTGTAAACCGGCCCATACAGTGATAGTTGGAGACCCCTTTAGGCAGTGATCCAAGCAGGAACATTTGGGAACGGAGATCTTGCAAGAAATGTGTGGGAGTTTATTTGCCGCAAGAAACACAGTTGCAAGGGAAACAAAGGGGTCAAAGTCAATTCCGTTTTATACCTTTTTTGGATTCTACTTTAAGAGCTAGTAGAAATAATGAGGAATGTTCTAGAGAAAGGTTCCAGATGATACATATTTATAGGTCAATAAGAGACAATTGATTTTCCCTGCGGCCATTCCAGCTTGAGAACAATGGAGTCTGGGGAGGCCACAGACCTATGGAGTGTGACTCGGCTGCACTTAGAATAAGCTTTTTACTGAAGTGCCATAAAAACATTAAGAGCAAAGATTGGCTTCCCCCGAATGAATATTTACAAACCTTCAATCAATTGCGTGTGAAAAGCTGAAGGTGTGAATGGGAGATCATTTAGTACAAGACTTCAGTGCAATTCCCTGGCACAAATAAATATTGTATAACTAAACTGGCGCATATCTGATAATGCATCGTTTCCCTGATTGGGTTATGGTAAAACCCAAGGACTAGGGATTAGCAAGGAATCCATCAGGGAGAGTTTAAAAGACATGCCTGTTGGCTCTGAGGGTTCCGCTGGCATCCGACATTCACTGGCATTAGGGGGGCACCTCCCTTTGTCCCTATTCCTGGCAACTCATATCTTCAAACTCTTAAAATCTCAGCTGTTTACTATAATAAGGTATTTGGTTGGATGCCAGTTATTATGGGCCATGGTAAATCACCAGCTAGGGTCGGCACCGGTACTACAAATTTAAAAATTGTAAATATTTGCAATGCTCTATAAATTCCGATTTCCCCTTCTAACCACAGGCCCGTCTCTGTTCCACCTATTTCCCTGCCCATCTTCCTGCCCATTCACCCTTTTTCCACCCACCTACCCCATCCACCCTTTGACACCCACCTACCCCCATCCACCCTTTGACACCCACCTACCCCCATCCACCCTTTTCCACCCACCTACCCCATCCACCCTTTGACACCCCTGCCCAACCCTCAACTCAGGGTTGGACTGGGGGGGCCCAGGGCCCACCAGGACTGCTGTCTCAGGGGCCCCCCTCCAGCCCCCCAACCCTGCCACAAAGCCCATACTGGACCCCCCGACTTTGTCACAAGCCAACTAACCACAAGCCAACTAACCACAAGCCAACTAACTGTCAGGTGTCCCACCGGCCCAGTCTGAACTTGCCTCAACTAAGCTCAGAGCTATGCAGCAATTCATCTGGTTTGGGAGGCAGGGTGCAAAATGCAAATTGCACCCTACTTTGTGCCTTCCACATTGTAAATCTATATTGATGCAGGGCAGTGATTCCATAGTCTAATGAATTGAGCTTCAAGCCTAACAGAAGAGAATGCCCTGGTGGTTTCCATGGTCCAGGACCATCAAATCAAAAGGCGAGAGCAGACTTTGTTCCATTCCCAGGGGAGCTACTAATATAGGCTATTTGCTATTCAGTGCTTTAAACAAGCTCATCAATAATTCTGGGCAATAGTACAAAGAAATACAAAGAAATAAGAGATTTCCCCCACTGAAGCCTGTGTCCCCAGCAGCAGCAGCAGAAGAATACATTGGCTATTAGTGCTTTGAAATTGTATATAATCTATGGTTAGTGCTGAAAGAAAATAATTAATATATAAAATATTCTGTTTGAATGCTGGTGACATCACTCCCAAAACCGCCCGAGCCGCTTGTCTGTCCTTTAATAAAGTCATTAAAAGGGAATTGATTAATGGGTTGAGGGGTCAGAGACAGCCAGGCCCAAATGGCTGCATGCGTCAGGCTCAGAAGCGCTTGTCAGGCCGGTGCCCTTCACTTTGCCGACAAGAAACATGTGCAGTGATTTTGGAGAGGCCTCTAATCGCTCATTATGTGCCAAGGGTGGTGCGTCTACTGTCAGGGGCCCATCTAAATACCACCCCGTGTCACTGCGCCTTCCAACAAGCCTGTCACTATCCCAGACGCTTCTTTTTTTAATCTATTCAGCAATGCCTGGAGCAGACTTTTCATTTCATGAGATAAAGATTTACAAATCGGTGCTCAGGTCCCACATTTGGCTCAAGTTTATTGATGTGCAAGCTCTGGGGCCAAGCGTACAGGCTGCAAATGCTCCTACAGATTCTCAAATTAAATATATATTTGTCTAATTTGCAGAGATTCGCCCACGGAGGACCTTATCCATGCACTCTATTTTATTAAATTAAATACAAACAGCCCCGTGCACAAATTTATATAACAAGCGATTGTTTGCCTTTGAGTTAACTTCTAGTATGATTTAGAGAGTGAGACCATCTGCAATGGGTTTTCTTTTTTTTTTTATTCAGCCGCTCTCCAGTTTGCAATTTCAGCCATCTGGTTGCTAGTGTCCAAATTCCCTTAGCAACCGTGCATTGGTTTAAATAAGAGACTCGAATTTGAATAGGAGAGGCCTGAATAGAAAGAGGAGGAATAAAAAGTAGCAATAACAATACATGTGTAGCCTTACAGAGCATTTGTTTTTTAAATGGGGTCAGCGACCCCCCTATTTGACAGTTGGGAAGAGTCAGAAGCAGAAGGAAAATAATTCAGAAACTATAAAAAAAAATGTAAACATTGCTTAGAATTGGCCATTCTATAACATACTGAGAGTTAACTTAAAGGTGATCAACCCCTTTAATCCACGACCTCCCTTTATATCTGGTGGCGCCCTGGGCCCCTTTATATATCCATGAGCAGGACAAGCTGGGGATCTTTTCTTTGGCAGAATATGTGGCACTTAGGGATTATCTGCCAGCTCAATGCTAACAATTGGCTTTACCAGTCTTAATGTAGCCACTGTCAATATATGAGAAGGCGATTCACTGTATCCATGACAATGCGTGGGTCTTCAAATCCATTTCTTTTATGGAAATCAACCTTTCCCTTTTTTTATTCTACAACACACACCTGCAAGTTCTCTTTGTTATGTCTTTGTAGTCTTCTATGGATTCTAAGGAAGAGGAAAACACAGAAGGGAAATCAAGAAAAAGAGAATAGAGAGAGAGAGAGAGAGAGAGAGAAGGGAGAAGACTGGGGGCTCTTTCACCCTGATCTCAAGCATTCCTACTGCATTGCATCTGTTATAAAATATAAAACTAGAATGCCCTGATTTCCAATATCAAGCTCATTTTTTAAGTATTCTTAGTATTCTCACCTTTTGTGTCTATTTTTTGATTGGCAGACAAGGAGTTCACGACATACCCAGAGCTCTCAGCCTGGTCTTGCCGACCAAGCAGCCAAATTGTCCTTTGCCTCTGCTGAATCACTGGAGACCATGTCGGAAGCTGAGCTGCCACTGGGATTCAACAGGATGAACCGATTCCGTCAGAGTCTACCTCTGTCCCGCTCCACCAGCCAAACCAAACTGCGCTCACCAGGTTTGTTCCTGTATTAAAGGACCAAGATGGGTCTTCCAAACTTTAAGAAGCTCCCTTGTTTCTTACATTGACCTTAATAACATTTGAAATAGTTAGGTCAGGTCCTGGTCATCAATACTTGTTGACTTGTTACCAGTTACCGTATATACTAGAGTATAAGCCGAGTTTTTCAGCCCCCAAAATATGCTGAAAAACTCTACCTCGGCTTATACTTGGGTCAAGCGCAAAAACGGTCGTCGGCGTCTAAGAATAGTTGCCAGCATCTAAGAATAGTCACCGGCGCCTAAGAATAGTCACCGGCATCCAAGAATGGTCGCTGGCGTCCAAGAATAGTCTCCAAGAATATTCGCCGGCGTCCAAGAATGGTCGCCGGCATCCAAAAATGAGACGCCGGCACCTCCAATGGGAGCAGAAACCCTAAATTTTTTGATTGAAACTTACCAGAAGCTGCTTCATTTCTCACCCTAGGCTTATACTCGAGTCAATAAGCTTTCCCAGTTTTTGGAGGTAAAATTAGGTACCTCGGCTTATACTCGGGACGGCTTATACTCGAGTATATACGGTAAGCTATTCCAATTCCATAAGCATCTTGAACCTGCTTGTATATATAATAACAAACCTTACTGAGGAGCTCCTGAGGCTTATTTGGCTGGACAAACCAAAAAAACAACCGACAAATAAAACTGATGCCAAGAAGAGGGGGCAGAGATTTCAGTATAATCGTGCATAGCCTTGATCTTGACATATTTTAGCTTACCCTTGGTAAATATTTTTATTTACTCCTATATGATACACATGAAGGCCCATCATCATGAAAAGTATCTCCTTGTGGAAGATCATTATCATCTATTGAGGTCTTGCTGGAGATGCTTGGGAGATGAGTAGAAACCCATTGCAAACATTGTCCTGTTTGCTCCATACACGATCCAATAACCTGGTTTTTGACTGTTTTAGGGGATATTAGTCAAAATATTAAACCTGGAACTCTTGAATGTGTCCTCTTGTTTTATACCAGGGGAACTCAGTATGGGAATTGGGGTTGCTATCGAGGAAACCCTTGTAAATGCTAAACTAGCTAAGGGGTGCCACCTTCCTTTTCTCTTGGCTAAACAGAACCCTTGCCCCAGCAGCTTAAGCAGTTAGTATGTCTTTATAGTAGTGTATGCATATTTATTGAATAAATGCCTACCCATTGGCTCCCTCTCAACCCAGGAGTCCTGTTTTTACAATACGGAGATGAAACAAGGCGTGTGCACATCACCCATGAAATCACCAGCATGGACACTCTACACGCACTCATTGTGCACATTTTCCAGCAGAAGCTCACCATGGGAATGCTTAAATCCCATAATACGGCCATACTCATTAAGGACGAATCCCGCAATGTCTTTTATGAACTGGAGGATGTCAGGTACTGGTTGCATGGGACCTTCTACATCAGTTGTCAATACACACAGGCCAACTATAATGATTCCTACTTTTCTTTAATTTTGCAGAGACATCCAGGACAGAAGTATTATAAAGATCTACAGGAAGGAACCCCTTTATTCCTCGTTTCCTGCTCCTCATATAACCAACGGGGATGTGAGAGTAAGCGGAAAAGACCGCTGGTCAGACTGCTGTCAACGGCTTTGGCTGGGTCTGGGCTGGGGGCTGGAAGTAGGTGGCAGCTATTGCTCCCAGCCCAGAAGCCTGTGTCTCTGCATGTTTCTATGTCATACTGTTGGTGTGTCTCTCAACGTATGATTGTGTTGAGCATGTGAGTCTGGAGATTTCTCCATGTGTTGTGTGTATGGAACAGAGAGGATGTTTCTCCTTCTCATATGAGTTTGTGGGACAAATGTTGTGTAATCTCATAGGACTGAAGAGAATATAGAGGATAGAGCAGTGTTTTTTTCCATCCAAGCACCCTTTGAGGTTGAGGGTCACCTATAGATGAGTGGTTACAAACTCATTACAAGACATTGTTGTCTCAGCCTATAGTTCCAAGATTATATAGGTCAACAAAGAGGCGTACACCCACAAAATCTCACCCTGATGTTCAACGCAGTCTTCTGCAGTCTTCCTAGGGATGCAAATTAGCATTTTTCAAAGAATATACCCTAACTGGTCTTCAGACTGGGCTCCCTAGTGACTGCTGTGGGTGGCAGAGTGGGGCACATAAATGTCTCCATTCCCTACCTGTTCCCAAAATTAAGCATCATCCAGACATGCTAGTTAGGAAATGACAGCCAGCACAGGCCTCAATGAAGTTCTGCAACTGGTGACATATTCCTAATCTGGCACTAAAGGCAGAGGACAGCTAGACCCTGGCCACAAGTACTTTTTAAATTAACTCTATAGGGCACACTTTGGAGCCCTTAAGTGCTCTAGCACTTGTGTCCAGGGTTATAGTAAATGGCTCCTCTAGTTCGGCAATCTGCCCTAGGGTCCCACCAGCATGTTAGATGATTACAAATGTTCCAAAGGATCAGACCACGTAATTCGGCCAAGGTGACTGCACTGGTGCAATTTAGCACCTTTGTTACAAAAGTTTACCCAGTGAATACAGTCTACTCTAAAGTAATGTCTGGGTGTCTGAGCCTGGCTGGATATGTGTACATGGAATGGAAGTACTGGAGTTGAGTATATCTGATGGGACTATATACAGTATAATTCATGGAAGAGGTGTTGCGTGTTTACTTCTGTGTCCATGATGCTTCTCTCAGCCCAAGTCAAGTGCATGTCTGGGCCAACCCACCACTAAGAGCCAAAGCCCATTATGCCACGTGTCCATTTGCAAGAATGTCTCAGCTTCATCCCTGATGAAACACACAGGAGCTTCCCATCTGAAACACCTGAATGAATTCTAATTAAAAAATGCCTGTTGACCATTAGTCTTGTTGGCATGTGAAGGGAAACCCATTACTAGCAAGAGAAATAATTGTCTCTCGGCCATGCATTGGCTTTCACAGCATCCCGAATGCCAACTGTGTACTTCCGGCATACTCAAGAGTTTCCATGTATTCCCAGCCCGTCCCATAAGCCTATTCCTAGAAACCCTAGCCCATTGCAATGAACAGAGAGGAAATAATACATAGCAATAAGCTCCAAGCTCAACGATATAATGCATATACTATAGACTTGAGTACACTCCTTTGGTTTTATGATATTGTAACCCTGGACCAGGCAACAGATGGACGCATCCATATACTTTGCCACTAAAGAGCCAGGCTTTACATTACTGGTTAAGAATAACTGAGGGCCGAGCCTATAAATACCCACTTTAATCCCATTTTCTTCCTTTATTATTTCACAAATGTTTTGTGAAAGAGTTTCTCTTGGATATTTGTCTTGCTAAAGGTATCAATAAATATCACAGCAATCTTGCACATATCTCTCCATACCTATTTATTTTTTAGTTTATTGTTATAGTCAAATGATGTTTTCAATCTTATAATTACCAGTGCACTGCATGGAAGGAGCTTTGCTTGCAAATCCTACTAATATTCCATGTTTGGCTTATTGCAGAGAGAGATGATGTACAGTTCCAGAGATTCATCTCCAACACGCCGTTTGAACACCATGTCTCCTGCTTCCCATTTGGCTTCAGGGTCACCGCCTCCTGTGCTCCAGTCCTCGTCCCCAGCTCGTTCTCGTATGTCCTACAGTGGTGGTAGACCCCCCTCTTATGCAGGCAGTCCAGTGCACCATGGAGAGAGAATATCTGGTCTGCCTCCTGCTCAGGGGGTCTCCCCCAGCCCTAGTGCCATTTTGGAAAGGAGGGACGTCAAGCCAGACGAGGATCTTGCTAACAAGAATATGGTACTAGTGAAAAATGAGGGACTTTATGCAGATCCCTATGGAATGGTTCATGAAGGCAGACTTAGCATTACATCTACCCAGTCCCTTGCTGGTTTAGGTGACCCCTTCTCATACCCTGGGGGGTTGTACAAGCGAGGGTCAGTGCGGTCACTGAGCACATACTCAGCTGCTGGTCTTCAAACAGACCTAGAAGATGGAATGTACAAACCTAACTCTCATATCTATGGCGAAACCTATGGGACTGGGCTGGGTTTCAGAATGCCACCATCTTCCCCACAAAAAGTTTCTGATGGAAGGTTGGTAGATGTCCAGCAGAGTCAGAGTCCACACCGCCCCTACACAGGGTCCTCAAGCCGATCGTCTCCTGTACGTCAGACCTTCCGCAAGGACTCTTCCTCATCAGTATTCGTAGACAGTCCTGTTAGTAAGCAAAGAAACCATAGCTCCTCCTCCGGTAATAATGAAATATTCCCAGGACCTGGTGAAAGACCTCTTTCTGGGTTTGGATCTCCAGTTCCTGCTAAGGATTCAGAAACAAGGTGAGCCCTGGAATGAACCCATGAAACCTAGTCTTTGCAAAGATCTATGAATGACTTTCCTGTTGGGCTAATTTCCTAATATTTTTTTGGTTAATGGTAATTTATTTAATCTATTTATTCATGTAATCCTTAAATTGTGCATTTTGTTTACAATTGTAGCAATATTGAAATATGAAGCAACAGTTAAGCTGAGTGTATAGATCACAGGTGCCTGTAATTCCCACATATTTTACTTTACATGTTGGCAAGTGTAAGATACTTGAGCTAATGGTTTGTGCAGAGCCTGAACAGGTGCTATTAGATTCTGTTGAGTTCAGCCTTTCGTAATAATATGGCCGGGGAACTTCTGAAAATACCCTGTAATGATGTCCCTGTGCATTATCCTTACCTGCCTGAAAAAGATATGTTGCTGGAGAGGACTAAAATCTAAAGCAACTCAATAATAACAAGACCTCTGCTGAATAATTTGGCTTTTGTATCTGTCTTGAAAAGCCTACAAGATTTCCTCCACCTTCCCAGTTGATATGCTACTGGAAGGCTGATCAAGCTTCTCTTGGAAATAGCTCAAATGAAGATCCATTAAAACATATGCATAGATTTGGTTGGATTCAGGATTCAGCCAAAGTGCTCATATTGTCTCTTAAAGAGTATCTTCCTCCTGTAGTATAATAGGAATTCAGTTACCCTAGTGCTTGTCTGTTTAAAATAACCACAACTTTAGAGAATTTTTATAACTAATACTTAGAAGTCAACCTATGCATGTTACAAGCACAGACTCCTGTAAACATGACCATGAAGTCAACATCTTGGAAATACCATTTGCAAATTCAAAAGGCCTCACCACTTTCTTTCATCCCTCCCCTATATAAACATATTCCCATAGTGTCCCAGCTGTGTTTTGGGAGTGGCACAGCCAGATACCAAGGTCCATGTTTCTTTGGAAAGCATCTCTATACTTCTGTAGGAATAAGGAATAAGGTTGTTGAAAGCAGAAAATAATATTGACCCTAAAGTAGGGGAGAGAAACAAACAGAAGAAGAGACAGGAATGTTACTGAAAGGTACACGTATAGAAGGGATGATATCATGAGAAAGAAAGATTCCCATAACCTACAGCATGTCAGTGGGCAATACCAGGACTGACTCTTCCCTTACACCCAAACCTGCCAACTGAAAAAAACCTTATATTATTCATGTATGCAATAATTATCTGCTATTTCAGACCTTCAACTGTGTTTAATACAGCATTGAGCATCTCAGGACTAGTTGAAGACATCAGAATTAGAGATGGTAGGCCCTAGATAGCACCAGCCCTGGTTTCTGGCCTTTACTCCAAAGTCAAAATTCCTTGTGCCTCAATGACTTTTGATCATACCACCAAACACTGAGCTCTTATCTGTCCCCTAGCATGCATACAAGTAAATGTGGCCCTACAATGATCAATTACACTCATTTTGATGAAAATCTTTGACAATCGCTTGACCTTCCTTGATTTATCTGTGGAGCAGACCAGCAATCAGATGCTAGTTTTATGTCCACCTTTCCAGTCGTTGGATGGTTGGTGCTCTATATACCCAACTAGCCTGCAACTCATAAGGTATGGCTTGCAAAGGATCAGGAGCCCCAAAATATAGATTATCTTTTCTTGAAGAAGGGACAATATTTGTCTGGCCTGGGGCAGAGCATGTTCATGCCCATTTGATCTCACGTTTGAGGTCATCACCAGATCAGACCATTGATAAAGCCTATCCCGTGGAAGGCAAAATGACTGCAAAAACAAGGTCCATTCTACTAATGGGATCATAACATCACCATATTCATTGATGTTGGGGGGGGGGTAGAGGTCTATAGTTGATTACCACCCTATTAATTAGGGTTTTCTGATACTGGGTTTTAAATGTGAAAAGCTTTCAAAGATCTAATAGTGCAATTGATCAATGGAATATGTAAATATGCATTTATTAATGGAACCACGAAATACAGGCATCTTCATTTCTTCATCTAAGAAGCCATAAGCAGCCATCTTTCTTTCCTGTGAAACTGCATTGCTTATAACAATCATGCCCCAGAGAATGCTGGGAGCTGAAGCATTTGGCTCAAGGGCAATACAGTCCGGACTGCAGAAATACTATTGGTTTTCCTTCATTATATATTATATATATTCATATGAATGTTCTGATCCACAGGATATCTTAGCCAATGAAGAAGGCAAGAAATAATAAATAGAACGAAGTGGGAAAAGAGTGAGTGTTTGGTAATTAACACATTGCTTGGTATTAATAAATCAACAAGTCCCACACCAAAAAATCTGTCCATTATTTAAGGATATATCACTGGAGCATTTTGCCGATGACTTATTCATAGGCCTGTTATTTATTAATTAGCCTGATTAACGAGCCTGTTCTGAGAATTCTTCATTTATGTGATTTGTGCCTCGGTGGGAGAAGCAGATGCTGGGGGTTCCTGTGCGTCGCCACGAGAAAAGAAAGAGGAAAGAAAGAGAATTATAGATTCGACAGCAATGCAGTGTTTGGTGACAAGCTAACGTATTATTTGTAAGAAATGATCGTATATTTCCAAATAACTACAAGGCAGTGTACAGTGACTAAACCAACATGGCTGCTCAGCCTTTAGGAACCAGGCATAACAGGCGTTCAATCATCCCTGTGATATCGTCCCTGTTATATTGAGGAATTAAATGGCACAAATTGCAACAATGCCAGCTGGGAGATATACCAATGCAGATTCTCGTTGGCTACTAAGGCTATTTCTAAGCTTAGAATGGACAAAGTAACCCCTATGTAAGCCAGCATGTAACCCAAAGAAGCTAATGTGAAGATCAACCATTGCATTGCATCGTCCACATCTATAAAATTGTCCATGATGGGCTAAACTATGTGCTGTAAACTGATTGGTGCCAAGAAGAAAACTATTACATCAACATCAAAAGAAGTTGCCTGCTCCCCACATGAGTAAAAAGAGTAATAAGGTGCATAGGAAAGGTGGTGCAAGGCATTAATCAGCTCTACTTTATATCAGATCCAAGGCAAGCGCCACATTAAATCAAATGAATGGAAAAATATGCTCCCGAAGAAGCCCAGGGCAGCAGCGACTGACTGCAGAGATCTCAATCACACAAAAGCAGAGCTGACACTTTGACAGAAAACATATGCCAACAAAAAGAATAAGATTAGATGCTGGTTCTTGAGCTCCTTCCCTTATGGGCCGCAAGGAACTGGAAAGCGCCAGGTTTCTTATAACAATGGGGTTTGAGGCAAAGTAGGAGCTTCCTGCCCCCAAAGCAGAATAATTCTGAAGCCTTCTGATGACCCATTTCTGAACCTTGATAATATATAGACACAAGCAAATGAGCACTAGACCAGGAACCTCCTGCCCCAAAACAGTAATGTTCCTAGAATAATTCTGAAGCCTTCTGATGACCCATTCCTGAACCACGATAATGGAGAGACACCTGCAAATTGACATTATAAGTAGCCTGGATAACCCTTCCTATTCATTCAAGAGAATACCACCTTGTTGTCCAGACTGCAAACTGTGTTATAAAGCCAAAACACCCATCACAGACTGTCTACTTTTTAGACTGTCTACTTTCCCACAATGCTGCACTCCAAACAAGCGGATCTTTCCCCAATTTGCCCACTTTGAGTTGGGCGATATTGGGCTAATTCGAATGTAGGGCCCTACGGATCAAAACGATGGACATACAGGCCGTTGGAGCGAGGAACACACCACCAAGTCAAAGTCGTGCTCACTCCCATTGGATTTTTAAACCTGTCTGATCAATATCTATCCAATTGTCTTTCAAATATTGCCTGGGTAAGAGGTCAGAGGACTCTGTTGGCAGCTTCTATTAGCTTGTGCATGGTCACCTTAATGCTATGAGCCCTTCAAGGGGGTTAGTCTCATGTTTTTTGGAATTGAAAGTCTGCCCTGATTCCCAATACCACCTCCCTACCTTCAGTAATGGGACTCTTGATCTTAAATTGAGCTATCAACTCTGTGGAAGCTTGGAGCCCACATGCTTAATCCTGTCTTACTTTCCCTGCATTTGTATAATAGTGCCCAGGCTTAATGTCTCCATATTTTGTCCCAGGGAAAGAATGGAAGCAATGGAGAAGCAGATTGCCAGTCTAACAGGGCTTGTCCAGAGCGCCCTTATGCGGGGACCTGATGGTGACAGTCCAAGGTACGTGGTGCTTCTCCCCCTTCTTCTACTGCCTGTGTATATTTATTCCATGTATCTGGACTGACAAACTGGGTCTGTTTTCCAGTGAGAAGCCTGAAACAGTTAACGGGGGAGCAGCAATTACATCAGGTGAGTTAATAGACTAGTAACTCAAACTGCGAAGAATTGGTGCTTCCTTCCAATAACCATATATGATGTGGGACAGGGCTGCCAAATTCCATTTATAGGCTCATTATCTCTGCACCTCTGTCCCCCCATTCGATCGCTCCAGGTACCAGGATGAGTCACACTGTGTGATGCCAACTGTCATGGGAAATATATTGTAAAATGATCTAGGGAGAGCTCTAATGATATTGCCTATATATGAAGAAATGATTTCCTTTTGGTTCTCTGTTAAAGCGATTGGTGCGGGGACCCCGTTGTCCACACCTACGGCAGGGTCCAGCAGCACCCCAGCAGACCAGAGCAAGGCCATCAACCGCCTGCACATGCAGCTGCACCTCCAAGGTCTCCAGCACAATGCCAGCGAGCTGAGGAACCAACTGCAGCAATTGAAGAAACTGCAGGTACCAGCCAGAATAAACCATTCATGGTGATTTTAGATCGGTCACAGATTTATAATAGGGGATATGATATAGGAGAAGGTCATGTTGGCCTTCTGTTTGATTATTGCCATCTTTTGCATGATCAGTTTCTCTTCCTCTCATTCCTTCTGTATTTGGAGAAGAGAGAACTTATAGATTTGAGACCAGGATGAGTTACTTATGGCTCTCATTTGGGGTTATCCTTTACATTCATACGTTCATGTTCCCAAAAGAGGGAACTGAGCAAATAGTAGAAGTTGTAGTGCAGGTTCCCCAGTGGCCACTTATCACAGGTCAATATTGAAGAAATTGTAATTGAACAGCACCACTCAATCTTTGTAAGATAAAAATGCCTTTATTGCAGACTTCTGGGCATCACAGCTATGATGCCCAGATGCCCAGGCAGCCTAGAATGCACCTGCTCCCCAATACCTGTTCTTTTAAGGCAGAGGTGTGGAAATGAGGTGTCCAAACATGGTAACACCAACCTTGCTGGAGCAGCAGGACCATTTTCAGGAACCAGTGGTTGGGTTGCGGCCCTTGGCAAGGGTCCACATAAGGAACAGTTGGTGTTAAATAGTGAGAGCTAATAAGTAAAAGAAACAATATGGACAGAGCAGGGCAACACTGGGCAGATCTGCCTAACTTGTGGCCCTTCAGCTGTTTTTAAGGAAGCCTCGTTTTCTGCCTCTTTCTCCAGCTCCAGAACCAAGAAGCAGTACGGACCATGCTAAAGCGAACCGAGACAGAGATCAGCGTGAGAGTGACAGACACCATGCGCAAGCAAGAAGACCCATTACAGAGACAGCGGGCGATGGTGGAGGAGGAGAGGCTAAAATATCTGAATGAGGAGGAATTCATCACTCACCAGCTCAAGTAAGAAGCAGATAAAGGGTCAAGAAGACATCAAACCCTATCCAGATCTCCAGAACTCACAGACTATGGCTCCTTGGGATATTTGGTTCTTGGCTGAAAAGAGCCATGCTAGCTTTTTGATGCCCCCTCCCAAGCCATTCCCTTGTTTTGAGGCCTGTTAAATTTAAGGAACATATTTGCTTATCTCTTCTTCAACGGTGCACATTTATTGCTCCACACAAAGACCAGGTGCAAACATTCTGGGTGGGAAGTCCGCATGGGGCCATGATCTAGGAAGGCAGACCTAAAGGGGAAGACTAACATATATATTGAATATATTGGTTAACTGAGTTTGGTAAAATGCATGGTTATCAAGGCAGATTATGTGTCTCCATCCTTTTTTGACATTTCTTGCAGCATTTCCATTGAATGCAGTGTGTGTATCATGTTTGTTTGCCACCTCGTGGTGGCCCAGGGGTAATGCAGACCTGCCAAGCTTATCTACTCTGAACATGGGTCTGGACATCCCGGTCTCTCGGGTACCTGTCAACACATTCTGTTTCTGATAAATAGTAAATATGCTGGGAAGTAATTATAATACACGCAGGAGTGTAGTTACCTTGTGGGTCTTCACTGACCTTTGTATTGTCTCCTGAATTAGTGACCTGGAGAAGTCAGTGGAGAAAATAAAGAAGGATCTGATGCACAACCGCCACTTGATCTCAGTGCACGAGCTGGAAGAGAAGGCTGTGGTTCTGAGGCATCTTGGGGAGACACTGACTGAACTGAAAGGTACGAGTCATAGAATGAAAATATTAGTTAGTAGTTTAAGCAGATATTATCACCTAAACAAACTCTTGCTTAAAACTTGACCATCCTCTGTCTCTGCCTTTCATTGTAGCTCAGTTCCCAAGCCTACAGAGTAAAATGCGTGTGGTTTTGCGTGTGGAGGTGGAAGCCGTGAAATTCCTGAAGGAGGAGCCTCATCGTCTCGATGGACTGTTGAAGAGATGCAAGACTATGACCGACACTCTCGCTCAGATCCGCAAGTAGGTCTTCCAGTCAGTTTGCTCCTATCTCATGTATCCTACACTGGATATTCCAGCACAAGGTTTGGGTATTGGGGCAAATTCTCCTAAAATAAAACACCTTTGGTTAAATCAATGGCACAGACCATGATATCCATCAAGATTTCAAGCCATCTAGGGGGCTTTATCAATCTGTGCAGTTGGTCCGTTGGTTGCTGAGGGACCTGAGATTGGGGAGTAGACACTGCACAGGGGGCAAAGGCAAACAGGGTCCTGGCTGTCATTGCAGGGGTGGCACAACATGGGAACCCCCCAGTGATTACTTCAACAATTATAAATAAGGCAGATGGGCATTTGATTCTCGATTTATAAAGGAGGGCCACCTCTGCCTGTTCCATAAATAATTCTGCTACATACATTGACCCTGACTCTTCTGTCATATAACCCCCAGCTGTGCCCTGTAGGGATTCTTCATTGCTCCTGCCCTGACTTATATGCTTGTTCCTTTCTTAAACTACCTATAACCCTGTTCTTTATCATGCTCATGCCCTATTTCTCCTTAACCATATGATCCCCTTAATCCCACACCTATCTTCTTCCCTGCACTTTGTAACCCATCAAAAATCCTCCTCAATCCTTCCCAGTAACAACTGACTTTCTCCCACTCTCCCCAGACAAGTAAACGAAGGTGTTTGGAACACCCCAGAGAACCTGCACAATCAGTCCCCAAAACAAATGACATCCGATAGCAATTTCCCAAAGAGCACAGTGTTTGAGCTGCCATCTAGCCCTCCGACCAACTTCCACGAAGCTCAGAGCCAAAGCTGGGAGTCCGTGTGCCACAGCGAAGGCACCAACACGAACCCAACTAAGGGGGAGATGGTGACTGTGAGGACGCAGACTGTTCCAGAGACCAAGAGGGTTGGAGCAGAGAAATCGGTGTCAGTGGAGGTAAGGAAAGAAGAAACTAAGATATTACATATTACAGAACTTGGGGCTTTAACACTTTAAGTTATTTGAAGAAGCATAGCAGCAAATTGTGAGTGTGCCATTGGGGTGCCCAAAAATGTTCACCATGAGGCCCAGTAGCAAGTCCAAGATATGTGTCACATCATTATCGATTCTTTTTGCCTTTATTTCTTAATCAGTAAATAATTATTTATAGTTTTGCTCGATAGCATCATTAGCCATCGGATGTGCTGAATTATACCACTGACGCAAGCTTGTCTCAGTTTCATATTCATATTTATGTGGAAGATAGCATAATAAATAAAACATATAGGAGTAGTTCCGAGAATAACGAGACGGGGGTGAAGATCCTGGCCTGTTAACTCTACTACACTGATTCATGGAAGACTCCTTTAATAAGGATATTTGTTGGTTTATCTCCATCTAGTCATTGCTCATCTTTCAGGCAGCAGTACTGTAAAGTCAAGGGCCTAAATAAATTGATATTATGAGATGGAATTGTGCATGAGAACAAGTCATGATCAGCACTGCGTTGACAGCAGAGGAGATATGGGAATAAAAAGGTGCCAATGGTTTGATGCCCTTTCCTTACCTTCTGTCTATTTCATACAAGACTTGCTTAGCTTGCTGAATTCATTCACTGACCTGTAATCTTAGCTGAGACCCAACTCATTAAAATGCATGGCTACCTGCCTTCTGCACAGCCCCATTGTCTTTGGAGATTCATTTTAGCAGCCTGATACTTCTCCCCTGATTAGTTTTCTACATTAGAGACATTTTAATAGGCAGATGACAAGAACAGGGTTATTCATATTGTAGACCTTGCTGGTTGGCTGCAATATCATTTTTCCATGGCTCAGTCTTTATAATGGGTTCTTTTGTGAAGCTGTCGGGCCTGGGGAACAGCAGGGAGACGCGGTGCCTAGTATTTTTTTGAGGCTGTCACAGCTTGGCCTTCACTTCTCTGCTGGGTTGTACCTGGGGTCAGGTCACCACAGTTCTTATATTTGTTGGAAAATTAATTCAGCTTTGTAGTTTACAATTGAAAATATCATACATACATTGAAAATATCTCCCCGGCTCACAGACATACACAAAACGAGTGTAAGAAATAGTGCAAGCGGTCTCATAACATGAGGGGAATAAGTGTACAAGAAGCAGGTCCTACAACTGCTGAGGGCCCGGGAGCTATGGAGGCCTAGAGGGTCACACACTGGAACATCAGCTCATTGTCAATAGCAATGTTAACGATGAACTTGGGATTTAGGGCTAAAATTGGGATGGGCGGATGAAGACAGCATGCCCAATAATATTAAAAAAAATAAAATGTCAAGCTTCTACTCTGCTCTTTACTAGTTACCACCTGTCCAGCTTGCCATTCTTAAGATCTGGCCAGCATTGCTATGGCCCCATGGAGAGGAATATTTGCCTCCATTGGGCTTTTTATTTCAATAACATGATAAAGAATCCATCCGGCTTGAAGTTCTGTTCTGCCAGGCCTGTACAATACTGTAGTCAGTTTTGAGTATTACTGAGTAGGTTGACCCAATGGTAAATAAACACTGGTTGCTTCACCATGAAGATAAAGGTTTGGAGTTGCTAACTAGAAACGTCTGGATTTAAGGAGGGTTGATGGGATCCATCTGAGATAGACGAGTCAACACAAAGCAGAAGGTGAGATGTAAGAAGGTGTGCTGGTAGTTTAAGTGGGGGTCAACTAGCATGGATCAGCTTGGTCAGAGAAGTGGCAGTAGACTGACCTTTATTAATCAAATAATGATCAGTATGGTGAGGGAAAGCATTTGGGCTTTTTAAGAGGTACTAAAGCATGTGTCTGGCATGGTATGTGGCATTGTAGTTCCTTATGCTGATTACCCTTCTCTGTTTCGATTCAGGCAGCAGAACGAGACTGGGAGGAGAAACGAGCAGCACTGACTCAGTACAGTGCCAAGGATATCAATCGTCTACTGGAAGAAACCCAGGCAGAGTTAATGAAAGCTATCCCCGACCTGGACTTTGCAGCCAAACACAAAATTACTGGAAGTGCACCATCCACCCCAGAACACCGAATCAGCAAACCACAACAGGCCCAAAAGCTCAGCACCAAGATAGACCCCAATGGACGGAGGGGATCTGGTAAGGAGTTGGATTGTGGGAGGGTGTTATAACTAGAGAAGCAGCAAATGAATACATCAGTGCCCAGCAGATTCATACTAGGATGAATTCAGGTCTACTTGGTAGAAGTTTTCATCGCTTCATTTTAAATGAAGGGTCAGGGGTCATTCCTAGAGTAAGGGGACTAACATAATCACTTGTTATTGGGTTCTTATTGTGTCACACACTTGGCTTTACTTGCAGATGAGCTAACAGTGCCCAGGTACCGCACTGAGAAGCCATCAAAATCACCTCCACCCCCTCCTCCACGCCGCAGCTTCCCTTCTACCCACGGACTCACCACCACTAGGACAGGAGAAGTCATTGTCACCAGCAAGAAGGAGACCGGACTTATCAAGGTGAGGAATTCGGTGCAGTTCTGTATGAACAGGGTGCCTGGTGACCCATATGTGCACTGGAGCACAAGTAGGGGATTTGGAGGGGCTCTCATTTGAGTGGGACTTGAATGGTTGCATTATACTATCCTGAATCCTGGTGATGTATGTTGTTTTCCCTGTCCTAGAAGTCAGAATCTGAAGAACTGGAAACCCAAAAGCCTCAGGTGAAGCTGCGCCGGACTGTGTCGGAAGTTGTTCGCCCTGCCTCTACCCCACCAATCATTGCCTCTGGTATCAAGGATGATGATGATGAAGATAGGATTATTGCAGAACTGGAGGTAATAAGTGACTGTGAGCCCTTTTAGGACACCTCCCTGCTTGCAAATGAATGCAGGATTCTAAGATTCTAACAGTCTGGGAGAGTAAGGATTAGGAGATCTAAAATATATTGCATCTAAACAAAGCAATAAGGAGGTTGACCTTGACACTGGTGAATGATTTGCTGCAGGAGATGGTCTCCCTGTTTCTAATGGCCTAATCTGTGTCCATCATCCATTTAATCTCACACTGTCTTTCATTGGATTCGGTGGGCTGGTCATCCACAGGGAACCTGGTCTGACCACAACCATATGTTCTACTTTTGTTCAATGATGCTTTGGTCATCAAGGTGTACATCCCAATTTCCTACCATCCAGGGCCAACACAATCCATATAAAGGTCTATTTTATAGAAGCGAAACTGACCTTCGTTTCTGTACAAGACTATTTTAACATATACAAAGATTACAGCTACAGGGCCTGAGGTTTGTAGGTGGCAAAGAAAAATCGGAGAAGGTAAGGTCACTAGATCCTGGGTGCCATAATATCTAAAAATACTTTTTAAACTTTAAAAAGATGTTTAGGTGTCATCCATTAGGAATGTTAACCTTCTTTAGTTGTTTAACTGAAAGCCTACAGATCTTTGTTAACACCATCTGGAATATTTTGTGAGTGCATATGGGTAGAGGGAAAAATGCCTTTGTACAGTTTGCAAGGAGCTGTAATGGAAGAGGTGCTATCAGTAAAAGGTCAGAGTGATGGTTAGTAGCACTTACTGTCTAAAATGCTGTGGTTGCCTTTATCCCATCCTACTGTATTTTGACCCTTCAGGTATTTCAGAGAAGTTCGGGCTCACTATTTATCCCCCAGTTCCATGGTGACCACACCATGGCATCCCAAGTGTTGCCACGTCCAGCACATCTGTGGTCCAGTGGGGCCGCAGTAACATCCAGAGGATGGCAGGTAACAGCTTGGGCTCTGGGCGGCCTTGCCCTGATCTGCTGTGCACTCCTCACTTCTTCCTTCACACATCCCCTTCTCTTAACTCCCAAATAACCAACTAATGCTCTGCACTTCCTTCCTTCTTCACCTCACTCCTGGTGATGGACTCGGCCTGCATTCTGACAGTTCAACTAACGCTACAGCGCATGGAGCCTGTGCCATCTGCTCTTCTCACATACCCGCACACCTCCAAACCTAATGAGGTGCTCACATGTAACTGCATGCTTCTCAACTCTCAACTAAATTTAACAACGAAACGTGATCATACTGTAAAAAAACCACATACCTGAGCCGAGTGCCATTATTAACATGTATGGAACGTTGGCTATTTGGCTAGCCAGTATCTTGCATCTGAACATGTATAATGTAGATAATATTTATATACTGCATGGATATGGTCAGGATAAAAGACATCAGAGCTCAGCAATGTCACTTTCCAGTATTATACTACAGTAGCACATTGGTATTTGGCCTATCACAGAGCCAAACATCTAGGATCACATATGGAAGATCATCTGTTGCAGCTCTTAAAATCTAGCAGCCCAGTTGGAGACTCTGCCTACAGTTCTGTGTCATAAGAACAGGATCAATGCCATTCCTTCTGGCTTTCTTTTCTCCTTGGCTTTGATTAACAGCTTTCTGTGTTTAATATCTCAGGCATAGGGCATCACTTCTTATAAATAGAGAATGCACGGTAGAGTAGAGGTCTCTACAGCTAATCAGGAAGGTACCTGCTCCCCAGGCTCAAGGTTGACCAAGGACCAAACTCAACACCACTCATCTTCTACATTCTGAATAGCTACAAAAGGATAACATTGTTCTGACACTATTACCTGGACTTTCTGGTCTCTCCACTCTCCATCTCTTCTTCATTTTTTAAACTTGTCTTTTCAAAGATCTGACACTTAATTGTCTTTCTTATAATTATCAAGAACAAGCCTGTCTCTTATTTTCTCAAATAACCTTAAGAAAATAAATTGACTTCCAATCCTAATTCCTCATCTTTCCAGATGCCACAAATAGCCTTCTCCGTCTCTGTCTTTCACCACTTTGCTGTTGTCTTTGCTTCTCAACTGGGACTGGCAAAATATGCCAAAAAAAGTTTTTTTATGCTTTTTCATAACAATTATATGTGTTGTGGAATCAAGTGGTGAGAGGTTAAATCCTGTCCTGCCAGGCTGTAGAATCTGATCAGACTGAAGGAGGCCCAAAGGTCACAGAGGCAACATCACCCCGACTTTCCTCAGCTCATGATCTCCAGGTAGGTTATATGAATGGAAGTCCTGGGTGGAAACATCTGTTTGGTATAATATATCCATAGTATTTATTTTTGACACTTTCTACAATTGATTTGTGAATCAAATTACAATTTCATAATTAAGAAGTCAACTGAATTGGCTCCCATAATCCAAACTTAGTTGTAGTCTTCTACATTTTAGCTGTTGTAAGTGATATCTAACCAACCATGGGCAGTGCGGACCCAAAAGCCAGGGTGTCGAAAACCCTCACTTCTTATTTTCAGACCAAATGAATTTAGCAAAAATACCTAAAATAACCAACAAAAATGAATGTAATGATCCAAGATTGCCTTCATCAAGTGCTGAATGAAATAATAGACCTCTAATTGAAGAGATAAAGAGTTGATCTTTATAGTATTATGCTATTTTAAGCATCATTGTCATTGCTTACAGTTATCAAATGAGGAATACTACATTTTCATGACCAGTTTTTCTGCCTTCCTAGGAATTATCTGTCCCTACTTCAGTCAACCGAAAGTTCTCTCTTCCTCAGATCATCCTCACAGAGTGGACTTCCAACCCACCTTCTCCTACAAATGAGGGTGATGGACTTTCTAATAAGGCTGATTCTTGGACAGCAGGAAATTGTGACTCAGTGGAAAGAGAAGTTAATCGAATGAGTCCAAGTTACATAGGATCCAAGGATTTATCTGCTGGGTTTCATTTTAACAATTTATCTTCAGACACTCACATGTCTTATTCAGATTCTGGCTTAAATCTCAGAGGACCAGAAACCCCATCTATGGGTATTCATGGGATGTCTGACAAGGGCAGCAAGACTGAGGAGAGAGAAGAAATTATTGGTTTTATTATGATGAAGGGCAGTATTGTGTCTTTAACCACTGAAGATATGAATGAATTGGAGAAGAGCGGTGAGGTGAATGATATGAATGTAAAACATATTGGGGAAGTCAATGAAAATATTTTAGCGGAGGAACTCGATGACAAGGCAGATGGAAAGCCTGTCCTTTTACTCTTTGAAAAACCGGTGGTGCTTGAAGATGCTTACAAAAGATTATGGAACATAACAAGGAGCTGGCAACCTTCTGAAGGATCTGCAGAGGTTCAGCACGCACTGGTGACTTCAGAACTGACAAAAGATGAATTTGATGAGAGCGTGGCCCAAATGCAGTCATTTCCAGAGCTCCAAAGAATGACAGGGCCATTTGTCCCAGTGCCAAGACCAAGAAACCTTCTAGGAAAAGACTCAAAATGTCAACGCCCCAAGCACAACAGCTTAGAGCTATCAAAGGCACACAGCAAGGCATTGCTAGAAGACTTTCACTCAGGAGTGGCTTCAAAGATGAGAGTAATTGATGTTCAGAAAATGATGCATTCTGCTTTAGAGAATACAGCCCGCTCCCATGTTATTCCAGCACAAGAACAAGACAGATTGTCAGCAGATGGAAATTGTGTGGAATGGAGAAGCATGGACATTTGCAGGAATACCTATAAGAGGTTGGCCGGTCTGGAGGAAAGCATCAGAGAGCTTGAGCTCACCATAAATGAAATTGGTGTACAGCAGCCTGTAGAGTTTACACAAGATGCATCTGCTGAGTGTTGTCAACAGTCTTATGCGCTTCAAAAAGAGACAGGTCAAGGACAATTAAACATGCTGAGTGGGAATGAACCTCTCCAGGCTTTACCAAGAGCGGGTAATGGAATACCAGTCAGCTCTCCAAGCAAAACTAAACCTCCACTGCTGCCCAAGCCTCAGATCCTTAAGGTGTAACTTACTCTATGGTCCCCTTTCCCCAACTTCTTCTATTTTGTAATGAGGGCTTTTTGTGTTTTCTCTTGAACAAGAGAAATTGTAGCAATTTCTTTTTTGTAAGAAGTCTACGAATAAGACAACAGTTCATCTCACCAGCTGATTTACTGCATTGCAAATTCTTCTGCTACCTTGTGTTTGTAGGCCTGAATTCTTCTTATCTTCCCTCTGTCACAAATAATAATTAAAGTGGTCCTTCTTATATGTGTAAAATACAGCTGTAATATATATTTCCCAGCAACGTGATGAAAAAGAAAAATAATGTCTCTAGACCAGCGCTGCAATTCAATAGAATGAAAGGTATCCATGTATGCACCGCCTGAGATTGGGAAATTTTGGAATACAGAGAAAATAAAGCTTTTGGGTGGAAATTGAAAGACAGCTGTGCATAGAAATAAACCATTAGTGGTGGAATTGATTTAAAGAGTAGAATTCATGTCTGAATGGGATATTTCTTTCATTCTCTCCCTCTGTTCTTCCCACCCTTCCCCTCTCGTACTCTTTTGATCCTTCTCTCTTATTTGTCCTCTTGTCCTTTCTCCCAGACCTCACTCCTACACAATGTCTTGGCTGGGAATGCCAGGAATTTTGACCTTGATTTCCTGTTATTCTGTCCCTTCCAAGTGTTTCTGTGCGAGTCTGTTAGCCATGAGCTGCTCTGCCCTCACCTGTGCCCCCGCTGTGCCCTGATAAGACTCTGCAGCACCAGTTCTCAAGATATTTTAGAACAAGGCAGGAAAGCCAACACCCAATAGCTTATCCTTAAGTGACCTTCAGCCTGATTGTTTCTTAGATGACCTAGCATGCATGGAAATGTCTTGTATGATCACACGCACACTCAATATTCCTATTCACTTTCTTTACCTGCACAGGTGTGTGTTTATGAGACTAATCTATACATTATATCCACTTGTGTTCTGATCCAGAGCTACAGACACAGAGCCTTAGGCAAATGGGCTGAGCCTGGGGTCCTTATGAGGTCCTGTTGGAGGATATGAATTTATAACAAGTTCCATAGCCCTGTGTGTGAGCAAGCCTTGCTGCTAGATAAAGTATTGTCCATGCAGCCATGACCCAGTCCCAACCATTTCTCCTGAACCAACACTAGCCATTCAAACTTGCAGCTCGGTATCCATCTCTGCACCCTTCCCATTCTTCATTCCTCTTTGCATCTCTGTTCCTGTCTGCAATCCTGTAGATCGCCCCCATTTTATTCTGCTTTCCCTGGATATCTTGACGTCCTCCTTTAGTGCCAAGAATTTTCAGCCAATCACCTTCCTAGACTCGCCAGAAAATTATGGGATAATATATTTTGTAATCTGACTACTAAGCTCTATAGTGTTAAGGGCCCTCTAGATATCCAAGAAACTAATTGTAAGTGGTTTTGGTTGCTAGTGTTTCTTTTTTTGATCTCAGTATCGGACTGGCCCGCCTGGAAAAAACTGGGGGATTACTCCCAGTGGGCATAGGTTTTAGTGGACCCTTCTGCTTTCAACCATTTGACCTATTTCATGGTCTTCCATTGTTCCTCTGTGAGAACAAAAAGGAGACATACATGAAATAGTATTAAAGTAAAGAGACCAAGAGAGGAGGAAAATAGTTTGGAGAGCGGGTCTTTAGTCTAAATTGTTTAGGGGGGCCCCTAGCAGTCCGACTCTGTCCTTTATAGATGGATGTGTTGTACACATAACTTTCTAGGCCTCTGCACTACCAAGACTTCAGTATCTTGTAAGCTGATCTGAGATGATCACGGTGTTGGGTATGGTCTAAAAGTTGCTACAGAGATGTAGTCTTACACCTTCTCCCTTCCAATCTCTCTTCTGCAGAGTGGAGGTGTCTCTATCCCACCCATGAAGATGGTAAACCCGGTGGGTTCCCGGCTGAAGGGCACCCAGCAGACCAGCGGAGACAAGAGTAACAAGCACTCCAAGCAGAGGATGGAGTACATGAGGATCCAGGGCCACCAGCAGGTAGTTTATCTCTAGAGAAGATGTGAGCACAAGGTTAGCACCAGCCGAGACCATTTCCAACTTTCATGATTCTGCTGCTGTATCTCTGTGTGTTTCTGTAACATTGTCACCTACTTCTGGTCTAGAGCATGGGTCACTGCCAGATATATCTGCTTCTTCTTCTGCAAGGCTGATATACCTGATGGTGACTTTATTTTAACCGTTTCCACGTCTTCTCTGCATTTATCTCACCACAATTACTCGGGACATTCCAAAACTCTGGAGGCAGGGGAACCGTGCAGGTTTAGCATTTGAAGCTCCCTTTCCTCATACTGAACTGAACCAAGTGTTAGTTTCAGGTCCCCTTATCAGTTGTAACACCCATCATATCCATGACTATATTTGGAAGAACGAATACTATATATGTAAATGGTACTTAGTGTAGTCGGGTTTATATTTTATGGAATAATGAACTTGAAGCTGAATCACCCCATCTTTAATATATGTGCAGCCAGGAGGGACCTCCCAAATGGACAAAGCCATAGAGTTACCCCTACAAATTCCTTTTTCTCAGCATAGACTTTGGCTACTCAGTAGCAAGTACCTCTCATGGTGTTTACTCTGTGAGTAGGGCAGACAAGAGATATAACTATAACCAGTGTCGGACTGGCCCACAGGGATACCAGGAAAACTCCCGGTGGGCCAAGGTGTCAGTGGCCCCTCATGTTGCTAAACTTTTGGCCTATTTCATGGCCATTCCCTATTTCTATGAGAACAAAGAGGCTAAATAGATGAATAATTGATTATAGTATGTCAAGAAAACAGACTAGGAGAATAGAGGTTGATTGAGAAAATGAAGAATAATATACTGAGAGTGGCCCCTGGTCTAAGGTTTTATGGTGGGCCCCTGGTCTAAGGTTTTATGGTGGGCCCCTGGTGTCCCAGTCCGACACTGACTATAAAGGCTGCTAGGGATGCACAATCTAGTCCTTGCAAAACTGCTTGGTTTGTGTCCATTTAAAGCACTTGAGCTTTCTTTGGTTTATTAAAATCTGTACCCTTATTAGATCCAAGAGCGTTTTGATAGTGGACAGATAAATGAAATGTGGGGGTGACAATTGGTTAGGAACCCCTGGTAACCAATGTTACTAATTGACAAGCTGAAGTACTTTCCTGCAGAGGGTAATTTGACACTTCTGAGTGTTCTGCTGCACCCAGGTTTCCCTTGCACCAATATAAAGTGGGTGCCTACCCAGTCCAGTGGGTTCCAAAGAAGTTCTGCACATGCTCACACTCAGAGAGGAACAAGGGATCCCAGGGAGCACAGAAAAATATGGTGGTGCCAAGCTTTGCAGGAAACTTCTCCCTGTTCAATATTCTTCAAATGAACTTTTAGCAAAGCTTCTATTTTGTGTTATTTGCCTTCTAGTCTTCCTCCCTGGACTGGGATTCAAAATAGGTCCTGGCATTTCAATTACACAGAGGTCCAAACCTCCCAGAGATGGTTCCTCTAACATTTAATCTCTTGCAGGGGACAATAATCAGCTCAGAGCACTTACCTTGCGTTGCCCTTGCTCCAAGGAACTCCATCTTAGCACAGATAATATGTTAAACAGATAATGGCCAAAGATATCTTTGCTATTAAGGAACTTCCCGGGACCAAGGCTTGTTGTGTCCTACCCTTAATGCTGAGCATTTGACTCCTAGCCGTTCATGGGATCTCATGATTCTGGGGACTGGTGTACCTGCTTGGATGCCAGTAGATACTTGTATGATTTGCAATGTTTATGACAACGTTAAAGAGTTTGTTCTTGTTGCCAGTTCTGATGTTTGTGCTTTCTCTGTTCCAACGCTATCCCTGACCTCTGCTTTCTTCCTCTATTATTACTTCCAATATGCCCTTTACTTCCTCCAGATTTCCCTTTTTTCTCCTTAATTTCTCCCTCATATTGCTATCAGTCTCTGCTACTCTCCTCTTGCTCAAACTCCCCTTCAAGGCCCATTAATGTTGTCCTTCTAAACGTCATTCCTTCTCCTCTCAACTATGTTGTCCTTTCTCTTGGCCATGCATCTTCTCACCTTCATCCATCTCCTTCACTTCTTCTCTTAGCTTCTCCTTTTCATTCTTTAATGTTCTCTGCCTTCTCCTACCAAATATCCATCCTCTCTAGGTTCATCATTCTTCTCCAACTCTTAACCCTTCTCCCCTCCCACACCAACTCAACACCTTGTTTGTAATTGGATGACAGAGGAATGAACCTTTCCTGCCTTCCCCTTCCATGCTCAACCTTCCTCTTGATCTGTTTTCCAGGCTGTCAGACAATCTAAAGACACTGCTGGTGTGAATGAGACTAACCAGGGTTCTGATAAAACTGCACCTTCTCGAACCTCTATTCCTGTACTCAACTCTTTTGGTACAAGGAACTCCTCTATATCCTTCTGAGCAGAAAATAACTTTATACTCTCTCTCCTCCTTCCTACTCCTTGAACTGTGGACAGTGTCCAAGTTGGCCAGATTATTAAGATCCAAGGCCCCATCTCATCTCTTTTTTTTCTGCATTTATCAGCAGTGAAAAACCTGATAACCAAAGGGCTGGACACATGGAATGGAGAGAGAAAGACTTTATAAGGGACCACCAATGTGTTCCACTGTGCCCTTATATCTCCCCAGGCCTGACTGTTACCAAATCTGCAGCTACTCAACGTTCCAGATGTACATAGGAGTCTCCAGAAGCTATGGCTTTACCCAACGACACTTTGGTTTTTTCATTTCAGCTCTTTAATTCTCAGTCCTGTAGGTTTCTGTGAAAAGTCTGGAGGTGTTAGAATGATCTTCTTTGTGTGTCATGTTGTTAGCAATAAGTGAGAAACCCTTCCCTGAAAGTAGATGGAGGTTCTCCACTACACCCTTGTCTTTGGTGGTTGCAAAAGTGCTTAGCACCGACTGTCAGTTGCAATTTCCCTTCTTTGCCTGGGGGGAAGCACAGAGTGGAAGGAAGAGGTGACTTCTGGGTTACTAGACATATGGTATTATATGATCACTCATAGAGTGAGAAATGCCAAGACCGGTGATGCGATGACCTGTCCCAGACACTAACACTGTTACCCCAGTCAAGCAATATGTGTCCTCTGCACATGGACTGGACTTGGTGGCACAATTTCATGGCTTTCCTGGAGACTTTACTAATCAGGACTTGGGTCTTGGAAGAGGCTGAAAATCAGCTTTGCAGGGTGGATTCTTCCTTGTAGATACTCCTGTCTGCTCTGTCCAGCAGGGTTAATGGGGACCCCCTTGTAATATTGTATAATATAAGCACAGACACTAGGAACACTATATCCGTGGCGTGTGTGTGAGTGTGCAAACTGTGTGTCAGCGAATGGAGCAAAAATATCCCCCAGAATTTCTTTGGTTCCGTCTGTCCATCCTCTCAACACTTTCCGCTAAAAAAATCACATTTTTTTTTTTTTTGTAAATGAACCATTTTTTGTACAGACAGAGGCTGAGTTTATATAAAGGAAATAAAATACAAAAACCCGCACTGTCATTATTCTGAATTGCAAAGGAGCGCTTTACATTCAGTCAAGTGTCTTACATTTTCTATTGATTTATGAAAATATATATATACATATTATATACATCAAATAAATGCCTAATATAAATATATATAATATATAATATATATACTTAAAGGATTCTTTCCTTGCCTGGTGAGAAATGGGAATGGGTGAATGGAATATTTTCTGTTTTTTTTTTCAGGGCGTCTTAAATATTGTTCTAGAAGTAGAACTTGACTCATAAGCAAAATAGATTATGGTATATTTAATCTGACCCTTTAACAGCATTGTACTCTGATTGGCCCTTGCAAGCAGCCAATAGCAAGTGTATATTTCTGCCCTGCCCACCCCAATGCGCATTGCTATATGTAGTCAGTTAGATCCCAAAAGAAAGAGCCTTATGCATTTGAATGGATCGAAGCAGGAGGTTCAATTGCACTACAACAATGGCTCCTTGGGGGTGGGACAATAATCAGTATTGAGGAACCAATCATTTGGCTACTCATGGACACCCAGTGATACGTTTCAGCTTCAGGAGCATTTGCCCTTGAACCTCTTTCTTTGTTTCTGTGTTAAGACTGATCTTCTAGTGTTTCTTGGTGATGAGACCCACATGATTAGACCCTTGGCTGTACCTCTTAACTGCAGTTCTGGGGTGATACAAATGCAAAGACAATGACTGCAGTGATGCAGATGCAAGGGGAACTACTCTCTAGCATATTCTTCAGACATTGTCCATCAGCCTTCATTGAGGCAATGTATAAGGCCTCAATCATGATGGAACGTTGACTGGGCATTGTATATCCTCACTATTTGCATAGGATCCCTCATTATAGATCTTAAAGGGATACTGTCATGGGGAAAAAAAAAAATTTCAAAATGAATCAGTTAATAGTGCTGCTCCAGTAGAATTCTGCACTGAAATCCATTTCTCAAAAGAGCAAACAGATTTTTTATAATTAATTTTGAAATCTGACATGGGGCTAGACATATTGTCAATTTCCCAGCTGCCCCAAGTCATGTGACTTGTGCTCTGATAAACTTCAATCTCTTTTTACTGCTGCAAGTTGGAGTGATATCAACCCCTCCCTTTCCCTCCCAGCAGCCAAACAAAAGAACAATGGGAAGGTAACCAGATAGCAGCTCCCTAACACAAGATAACAGCTGCCTGGTAGATCCAAGAACAACACTCAATAGTAAAAACCCATGTCCCACTGAGACACATTCAGTTACATTGAAAAGGAAAAACAGCAGCCTGCCAGAAAGCAGTTCCATTCCAAGTGCAGGCACAAGTCACATGACCAGGGGCAGCTGGGAAATTGACAATATGTCTAGCCCCATGTCAGATTTCAAAATTGAATATAAAAAAATCTGTTTGCTCTTTTGAGAAATGGATTTCAGTGCAGAATTCTGCGGGAGCAGCACTATTAACTGATGCATTTTGAAATTTTTTTGTTCCCATGACAGTATCCCTTTAATTACTGTACGTCCTCACTATTTGCATAGGATCCCTCATTATAGGTCTTAATTACTCTTGTTTTTGTAGTCTTAATGAGAATCACACCAAGTGCTGTCCATGGATATTACCAGCCATGTTTTCAGCAGCTACAGTTGGCTGAAGGAACGTTCTTCTTCATAGAGAGGAACAAGCTCACCCAAAACATTGAACTCTACAAACAAAGCCAGGGTGCTTCTCTTGTGTGTGAGGGGGTGCATGTGTGTGCGTGTGTGTGGCCACCTCCACTGCCACCCAATACCGTCATTTTGTGGTGTATTACAATGTAACGTTGCTCTTATCCTTCCAACTTTTTGAGGTCAACCAAGTTCCAACCTTATCTAGTGAGCAGGAAAAGGAACAGACACTACCGATCACCATAGTGACCCCACTGAAACAAAGGGGAAATGGAATTGACATATTTAACACCCCCCCAATGATGATGATGATGATGTCATTGTGTGTATGATGACTGCGCATGTGGGCACATGGTCTTTGCATGAACAAAATTAGCAATATCGTCTCTATGTTTGTTTTAAAGAAAATTAAAATGGAAAAAATTGGAAAATAAACATGTTTATGGGGAACCCTTCCCCATTTTTAAAACCAATGTGTGTGTCTTTGAGCATGGATAGTATTGTGAAATGTTCAAGGCCTCTCCAAGCGTCTCTCGCTCTTCTTCGCAGTGGTTTTGGGTAATGAAGTCATTTTTGTACCTTCAGTGCTACCACATGTAGATCCTAGCTCTGTGTATAAATATATGGATGCCATAAATATTCCGTGATAAAAAGCGAAAAAAAATGTACGTGTTTTTCTTTCCATGAGATACGCAGGCGACGAGCTTGGGGGTTGTCATAGAGTTCCCTTTTATTTCATGTTTCTCCATTTATTCCATTTCAATAAAATGTTTTTTTTTTCCCTCTCTCTCTCTGTGTGAAATCTTCCAGAACGTCAGAGGTGTCTTCTTAATGGAACTGGTTGAAATGCCTAATATTCAGTGGTTTTTGCCATTAGCTGTACCATGCCAGGTCTCTGCACCGCTTCTCCAGACTCTTGAAACAAAGTAGCAGAAGCCAACTGATTTATTGACTTGGCTGGAGGAGAACTGACTGGCTACATGGTTTAATGAGTCAAAATGCGACTATCAGTGACTATCAGTGACGATTATATTTCCAATATCTTGGAAATTGCTTAGAATTCTGTTTTATCGGATCAGACAAACACTATTTTCTTCTTTTAGCCCCTTTCTAAGCCATCAACTTCTCCGTCTTCTCCAAGTTCACCAGCATCTGCACCAGGTCAAATACACCTTCTGCCTCTGTCTCCTCTTGGTACAACAGTCTCTGCCCTCTCACTCTCACACCTCTGTCACCCTCAATATTGAAGCCTCTGCCTTTTCTGTTCCCCAGCTGCTCATTTACCCCCTTTAAACATATCAGCCTATATCTACTCTGCTCTCTCCCAAATGCATCAACTTCTCCATCTCTCTCCTTTATCAACTGCTCCCCCAGGCTGTTCTACATCTCTCCCACATATCTATGGGGTGCTTTGGGCTCTTCTGCATCTCTCCCACATATCAAATGGGCCCCAGGCTGTTCTGTGTCTCTCCCACATATCCATGGGGTGCTTTGGGCTCTTCTGCATCTCCCCCACCTATCAAGGGTCCATCAAGCTATTCTGCATCTTCCCCCTTATCATGGGGTCCATCAGGCTGTTCATTATCCTTATTCCTCCATTATCTCCTCATACCTCTGATATCTCCCACATGAATAAGTTGAGTTCCTCTTATTAACAGATTCTTCTGTCCTGCCCTCAATGTTGTTGACCAGTTGCAATTAGAATGAACTGAGACCTGGAACTGCAAACACTGATAGGCCTATAAAAGGAAAATATACCCCCTTTTTGACATGAACTCATTGAGTTTACAAAAATATATACTTTTTATAGTTCCACAGAACCTGATTAAGGGGAGAGTCAGAGTCAAAGGAACCATTTTCCCACCCCATGACCCGTACCCTTCCACGTTCCTTGTTGGATTCTGAGACTTGAAGTTCCTCCGCGTTCCAGAGAATCTGTGCCCCACCTGCCATGGAAAGTAAAGAGACTTCAAGTCCCAGAATCCGTCACTTGATGGGAACGCCTGGCTGATACGAGAGTCAGGCATTGATTGGATATTGGATATTGATTGGACAGGCCGACATTCCGATATCGTCTCCTCCTCTTCCTCCGTCCAGGAGTAAAGCAAAGCCAAGGAGACATGCAGAAAGCTTTATTCAGCAGTAACTTCATGTTTAAGAGGAGCTGGGGGGTTGGGGGGGTTCAAAGAACAAACTTTAAAAATCCTTATCCATTTTATATTATGTTACACATTTATAGATCATATTTACAGGACAGAAGGAAATAATATTTGTACAGTATATGCAGAACCGGATTCTACATTAGTCCCAATACTAGTCTGGAATGGAGTCAGTTTGGCTACAAAACGCTCAGGACAGAGTTTAGGTCACATTAACCCCTTGGCTGCCAGAGAAGCTTGGAATCACTCTCTTTGTTTTATGGTTTAAAAAAAAATGTCCACGTCAGGGACATAACGATCATTAGTGGCACCATGTTAACAGGTTAAGTACTAGGCAGGAGGACCCCCGCTGATGTCATACGTGAGACATGTGTTAGCAGCACCAGCTGTGTATTTACATTGTTACAGAAGCGCTGGGAACATGGGGTGCAGTAAAGTACAACTGGAAGTATACTGGGGGGAATTGGGGGCTCTGAAGGGCAATAAAAGGGTTGGAGGAACTCATAGGGTGGCAGGAGAAGAGAGCAGTATCTATAGAGGCTCGAAAAAACACTCTGTAAATCTGCAACGTAAACAAGCGCGGGCCCCTGATTGGCCCCATGTGCACCTTTAAAGGCAAAGGCCCCCCCATATTATTAGGGAGGTAAAGAAAACACTGAGCTGGTGTCAATGAGAGAGGGTGGCGAGTCTCTTGAAAAAGTCCCAACCTGACCCACTGAGCTGACATGTATCTGTCTGGCGCATAACGAGGAGAGCTTGCGCTCAATATGTCGCATAAAGGAATGTTTGTCACTAAATTCTCTTTCTGCCGCTCCCAACTGTCATATATAAATATATGGATCCTATAAATGAAATGCCACCCTCTAAGTTTCAGGCAGTTGATGAGGGAATGGTGTTTACAATTCATTTTGTCCCAGACATTTCCAACTGACGGTCCCATTGGTGAGATCCTCCATCATCCTAACGTTTCTGCCTCCCTTTCTCCCAATAAATAACCCTCATCGGCTTAGAGAAGAGAAGGCCAGGGCCCCAGCCTGGAGGAAGAACCTCTGTAGGTATCAACTGTTTCACAGCATTGTTTAACATTGTTGCAAATGATAAATGGCCTCTCTGCCCAACCAATGGCCCTACACAGGAGTGCACAAGGCATCCCATGACCAACCTTCCCAATGACTCTCTTCCATTCCCCATTCCACAGACGTCTCAACACATTTACAAAAACAATCCAAAAACGACCGTTAATTGACTCTACAAACCCAGATACCCACATGGTGAGCACGTTTCTAACGATCATTACCCACAGTGGTTAAATAATAGTCTGACCTGCCCACGTGACACATACAAAGCCAATCTTCATCCAGACTTGGCCTCATCCAAGCTCTCTATCTTCTCATATGATATGAGGGTGAACTAGGGATCAGCTGGGGGGGGGTTAGAGGTTTGGCACAATTCTCTATATACAGTACGCCATACCATAAGGAATATTGTTCCCAATGCAGGAAAATGTCTGAAGAACATCTTCAGTTGAGCCCCCAAACTGTAGGCAATTCCACTGGTTGAATGACCCACCAGCCAAGGCTTTGTTCAAACTTTCTGAGAAGGGAACATGACTTGGGAACAATTGTAGAAATTAAAGTTGTACTCTGGGGGGGGGGGGTGTGTTACATCCAGTTTCTCTAGTCTAGTAACAGACTAGTAACAGTTCCATGTTATTAATCTAGTGATCCCCAACCGGTGGCTCATGAACATGTTGTTCCCCAACCCTTTGGATATTGCTTCCACTGGCCTAAATAATTGCAATGCAGGGATGTCTTCTTTGATGGTGGGAACCATTCATTATATGAACAGAACTGCCCCACCTGTGTATTGCCCTCAAGCTGAAAGCTCTGGGGCAGGTTGGATAGAGAACCAATAACCGACAGCCTATGGTAAAGGTCCATCTGAGCCCCATGGAGATAATAGAACCCCCAACAGGTACCATCCAAATCACACCTGAGGAAAGGCCTGAAATTAAAGGGTGAATGCTCATATAACGTCTTGGATATCCCAAGAACTACAAGATATACATATATGTATCTGTAACCCTGCTATGGCCTAAGGGGCCCAAGGAAATATGTGAAGCCCTTTTCCATGTGCTGTCAGCCATTGCTCTCTATGTGGGACCCCTCTAGGTTCCATGGCCACTAGCAGTCCCCTCATGTGACCCATAGGTGGCGCCGTTAGCATGCAAAGGCAGATTCTGACGTATGTGCAACACACTGGGAAGCAAACTGTCAGCTGCAGATACAAGTTTCTACCAACTGGCGGAGGGTTGCAATACTAAGTGGGTACCCAGCATTACGGAGTCAGCTGCCAAAGGACAAACAAATTATGTGTGAATTTATTAAGAATTGGGGGAAAATACCATATTTATCTCTTTGACTAAATGTAGGTTAGAGGCAGTTTGCAGACATGTATGTAGTATATATATATATATATATATATATATATATATATATAATGTGGAGGATATCTGCTTGTGTCTGATGCAAATACTTTGGGTTGTTGCTGTAAACATGGAACAAAGTGGCAGGAGGGCCCCCTCTATTGGCAGTGCAACGTCCCCACCCTTAAAGCCCTTATTCCAGAGAAGGAAGGGATTGGACGAGGCATTATTCTCATAGTCTGGACTTCTCGGGGGTCAGTAATGTAAACCCATCGCTATACGTGTCCCCTGTATGTGTATATATATATATATATATCTATATATATATATAAACACATTGCACATCTATATCTTCATTAGCTTAGCAGTGAAAGGGTTAATCCTGTAAACATAAATATAATAAGGCACCTGAGTTCATGGATCACAGTTTGTATGTGGCGAGTCCTGCGTGATCCACTTCCGACGTCGCCTCCTCACGTGCCGTAACTCTTTCTGTTCCAGGCTGCCCTGTCTCGGGCTCCTGACTGGCGGCTCTCGCACGGCTCAGGCAGAGGTTTCCAAGAACCTCAGTCCGACCACCGCCGTTGCCTGGGGCACCCCGTAGACACAAAGAGATGTCAGTGACCAGAGGTCGGAGCTGGAAGAGTCAGGTGAGAGATGCAGCAGAGGAAGCACAGGTCCAACTGTTGTTAGAGAGAAGTCTATAGATAATGGCGGAGGCCAGGCTGCAGGGGAGGATTCGGAGACTTTGCCCCATGGCTTGGTCCTTTGTTGCCCAGAGCTTCCTGAGCTGCAGAAGTTTTGGCTTTCTGAGACTCCAGGCTGCTGAGTCCAGAATCCCTCCCTTCCACCCAGACTCCCCCACTGAGGCGGCTCCCGGGTTCAGATGCCACGGCAGCCCCCTCCTTCCAGTCGTTGAAGTTGCAGTCAATCAGTTGCCCTGAGAGCACCACAGTGTGCCGGCGCCAGGCGCTCTTCCTACGGCGGGTCTCCGGTGAGCCAGGTTTGCGTAACGCTGCCACGCACAAGTCATCCGCTGCCGGCCTGATGCGCTGGGAAGTGCGGGGCACCGATTCCTCTTTGCTATCGATCCTGCCCTTGCCCAGCCGTCTCCGAGCGAGAGTGTCCCCGGGTATGAGTCTCTGAGAGGTAAATGAGTCCTGAGAGTGAGGTCGGTCTTCAGTCTCTCGTGCTCCCACCCCCTCCGTGTCAGTCTCCATGTGGCTGAACTCGCTGCGTTCATCATCTGCCTCCTCCCCACCACGGACACTGGAGGCGGGTTCTGAGCACAGGGTAGAAAGAGTAGAATATCCAGACACAATGGAACGGGCATCAACAGGGATTCTCTCCTGCCCAGGTCCCTGCCATCGGGTCTGGGAACCTTTGTCCCTTTCTCCAGTCTCCTCGCTGTGTATTCGCTCTACTCCCTGTGAGTGTGGGCAGCTTTGTGCCTGGGACTCCTCTGACTCTCTCGGTTCCTCTGCTGCTTCAACCTTCTGCTCTGCCTGCCCTGCCTGTGCCGCCTCCTGCTCAGAATCATCCTCCTCCGTGCTGCTCCCAAAACGCTTCTCATCTCGCCTCTTCCTGCGCTTCCGGTTAACGGCTGAAATAAAGGGAATGGACAGGATGTCCCGGGCGTAGATTTCCTTCCGTGGGACCTGAAACCAAAGCAACAGGTTAACACCTGCACAGGAACAGAGCTGCTCCCCTCCCACACCCTCTCCTGCAGAGGAGGACACCAACTTCCCCACTACACAGGGACCTACTAACTTAACTTGTCTTCTTCAGAGGAGGACACCAACCTCCCTACCACACAGGGACCTACTAACTGATCTCCTGTAGAGGAGGACACCAGTTTCCCTACCACACAGGAGTATGACAGCCTTACTCAGACCTTCTTACTAAAGTACTATGCATAGTACTTGTGCAGTAGTCAACACACAGACATATGCCTCGCCCGCTAATAGCTGCAGCCTACCCCCCATATGCACATTCCTCCTTCACAATTACACAGAGCTCCCACCCAGCCCTAGGCCTCAACACAAGTCTGCCAATAGATGGAGCGATGCTTCTCCACTCACACTCACCTTCCCTTTAGCAGAATCACTGTTGGTGGAATCTGTCAGGAAAGAAGCAGATGACACAGAATCAGTTTCTGAAGACGACAAATACCGCAAATCCCACCCATTAAAGGGGTTATACTCATTAATGTGCCCACGTTAAATACAACATTGCATTGGAACAGATTTCTGTGTTTTTACATTACAAAGGTTGCACAACACAGATGGGCGGTGGAGTCACCATATAGAACAGGTGTGAAACACAATACATCACAAACACAACACTAAAAGTCAGAATTGCCATTGAATTAGGGTTTAAGGGCATTTGGGCACAGTATTAATAGTGTACTTTGGTCTAAGTAGACAGCAGCAGCAGCTCCACCATTAGAGGTTAGTGTTTTGTTGGGTGGGAGTGAGACAAGAATAAGAGTGTGGAGGTGGGTTGGCAAGGAAAGAATTGGTTTGCATTGCTTACATAGTCCTATCTGCCGTTACACGGTATACATATATATATATCTATATATTCATATATACACAAAGAATATGTGAGCCATGGAGCCTGCAGACGTGTATAGGAGCTGCTCGGTAAGTGTGTGAGAGCAGCGAGTGACACAACAGCACAACAGTGACAGCCATGAGATGTGTTATATCCCTCTTGTTGGGTAGTGGTAAGAGAGATGTCGGAGGGGTGACTAGACAGTCCCAGTGGTGCCTTAGAAATCCTCGACTTGGACATTCATAAAAACGAGGTTACCCAGCAAAGTCCCTAGTGAGACACTTAGCTCTATCCCAAAATATTACGGGCAAAAACTTTAGCTATGGTTGTCCAGCTCTAGTCTGGTTACAAACTTACTGTATATTGTTTATTAAGCATCAGGGGTCCCCAACCAGTAGCTCGTGAGTAACATGTTGCTCCCCAACCCTTTGGATGTTGCTCCCAGTGGCCTCAAAGCAGGGGCTTATTATTGAATTCCAGGCAAGTTTTGGTGCATAAAAACCAGATGAATTAGCAAACAGTCTTCTTGAGACTGTCACTCCATATAAGGGCTGCCAAATAGCCAATCACAGTCCTTATTTGGCACCCCAAGGACTTTTTTTATGCTTGTGTTGCTCCCCAACTCATTTTACAAATGAATGTGGCTCAAGGTTGGGAGCACTTGGTTTGTCCTAGGAGGGCCACTAAAACCCTTCGTCCATTTACTCGTGCTTTTAAGTCGAAATCTATAGAAATACCCTTTGAAACCTGATGTTAAATCCTAAACTCAGAAGGTGTCACATGACTCATTGCTCTCAAGTATTTCCTGACTTCCTGTTACTCCACCCCTACTATGCGGCTACTCGGTCCCCTCCCGGTCCCTGGGGACGTTTCCCAGAAGCCATCTCTCTTACAGCCACCTGAGGGATTACAGAAAGGAAGCTCAAGAAACCAAACCATACCCGTTCACAGCTGCAGAGGATCCGCTGAGAGAACAGAGAAGAGGAGACGTGGAGGCCGGGAAAAGGAGGAGAGGAAGAAAGGCTGGGAATTACTTCAGGTTACACCATGTTTGGGTGTGGAGGAAAATGGGGAATGTGGTTCCTACACAGATGGTGAGTATATGCCTGTGATGTAGCCCTCCAATCAACTGATCCAAAGAGAAGGGCAGATGTTCTGATGTGGAAATGTGTAGGAAGAGTGTAAATACCCACTGGTTTTTGCTTAGAGGTAAATGGACAGAGCACACACAGGACGGGCAGAGAACTACATAAAATAAGACTGTCCTATGTACCAGCTGAGAATCTTACATGTTCTCCCATAAACACTGTCAGACACTGTCCCTAAACCTCCCTTCACCTTTGCTTTGTGGTCTTACCGGAGTTCTCCCCAGTTCCTGCCGTCCGTCCAATATTTAGTAGAAGATGCTCGATGTTTGGTACAGACTGGGAATGTGACTCATCCACAGGGGTCTGAAATAAAATAGAAGAATGAGGCAATGCCAATATCGAGTCGCCCCAAACCAAAAACATTTTCGAACAGAAAGACGGGTAAGAGGCAGAGTCTATTTTTCAGAAGGAGAGAGAACCTGTAGAGTTCCAGAGCTAAAGCACAGCCAATAGGAACATCGTTGAGAAAAGGGGAAAGCAAAGAAAAGTCCCGGGGCTCTAATTAGAATGGATTGGGGGGCCCCCAACTAAACAAGGAAATGAAGAGGGCAAATCTACAAGGAAGTCAGATGAACAAGGTGAGGGGATGAAAAACCTATGAGAATGGAAATCTCCCATTTAGAAGTATTTCTAGGAATTAGACGGGCAGGTCCTAGTGCTGATAAATGAGACAACACTTCTCCATTAATGGGGAAAACCCCAGTTCTTTAAGTTTAACCTGACACATGGACTCCACTTACCTTTTCTGCCTTCTCTTGCTCCTCACTGAAGAACCAATCAAACTGCAGCATGGGACATTGAAGGGGGGAAAAAAGTCAGTAGGGGAAGAGACATAAGGCAACATATGTAAGAAACTGCTACTATGCGTACATAGGGACAGGCAAATACTAGCACCTGGTGATAAGAGCATAAATGACACAGTTACAACATTACAGTCTACTCCAAATGATGAGATGCTCCGAATGGCCCATCTGACCCTCGCTTACATGTTGGATGAGTGTCTCCATAATCTTGTATCGGTCCGGCATGTGCGTCACCATGTCAGTCATGTTATCCTCTGAGGTGCGAACCAGTGTTGGACCAAAGACCAAGGCTAAGTTTCGGGGTTCCATCTGAATGGCCAGAAAAGGGTTAGTGAGAAGGAACCTATGCTAATGTCAAACATCGCTGTCGCATTATTGTCAATTCTTGACATTGTCTTGAAAACGTCTATCAAATGTAGATGGTGTAGTCTTTCTAGAACTGCCTTCTACTGATATAGATCCCTCTGCCTGGGCCCCAAAAAGGGCAAACAACACACCAGTCTCTAGGCTGCACCCCCTATCCGTTCTGTTGTTAAGAGGATTATCACAAAAGCTTGAGGCTGAAAGGATAGTTGGGCAGGAGATATGGAGGATTATGGAAGAAATGCAGAACAACTGCAAATTTGGAAACACCACTATAAAGAGTATTCTCTCAATACTGCCATTACACAGATACATGAGACCAACAAAAAGGGGGGTTGGGTATCTCAAGACAGTTTTAGAAACCAGTTTTAGAGGCCACTTATGAGCACTGGTCTGCAATTTAAGAATAAGCTGATATGTGCTTCAGGAGGAAACATTGCTGACACCTTCATGTATAGGGTTTATGGTCCTTCCCTACACTGACCCATATTATCCTCACATCTTTATCTTTCTGGAATGATAATAGAAGAACCACATTTTGTGCACTGAGCATATCCAGAAGAGAAGTTCTTTGAGATGCCCATGGATATTGACCTCAAGCACAAATGATGCAAACCATCGATAGTTTTAGCTTTATCCTCTGAAAGCACATTAACAGTGGTTGATCAGTGGTTGATCAATGTTGATACCTTGTTCTTCTCAGAGTGGTCTGCGATGGTCTTTAGATGGCGCACGAGAAACCGTAGGGTCTCATAGTAGTAAGAAGGCAGCTCTCTAATCTGGGGAAATAAGAGAAGTTTCCCTCGAGTCAGAGTCAGGACTGGACAAGCCAATAGCACACAAACATTCTCTATGAAATACAAGCTTTCTATTTTGCTTTCATTGAAGGTTAATACTATTATTTAGCACTATCCTTGGCTTTAGTGCAAGCGGCAGCACGTCTCTCACTCTGCAAACATAGCTCAGAACTCTATAGCAGGAATTCTTTGGTCTCATTAGAAGCACCGAAACACTGAACATATAATGTAATATGGGCACAAGTCCCCGTACAGAGGCTATTGAAATGGATTGCTCAACTTATGTCTTTATGGCCAAAAACAACCCGGTCCATAGGTCAGGCCACTGCAGCCAATGAGGATCAGCCATCAATAGGGGCTGCACGGCTTATGCCCCCAAGAGGCTGTTTCTCTGTGATTTTAGACTGAGTGTAATCAGGGCGTTACTGGGCCCTGGAAACAAGGTATTGAAGGAAAGAGAAAGATTACTGTACCAGTTTGCGAAGCATTTTCATCCTCTCTCTGGAATCCTCCAACCGGTTTGCTTCAATGAAGTCGCTGTACTTGTCTATAGGGAGATGCAATTAGAAGGCTACTTCTCTTCACTAACCCTTATACAGTATAGACTGCCCATGCACCTTCCTGTAGTTCTATCCTATGAATCTGCACATACACGCCTTACCAGTATATAAGAAATCCATTCTAGTCATTACTGTAACTCTACCTGAATGCCTGATTCACCAGTTCTTTTAGATATATCTGGAAGCTTTCCATGAGCTAAAGTGGGCCCTGACCAAATGTTAAGACTTGCAAAGGGGGACCTGAAATGGAAAAATCAAAAATTCACTGCACTATGTAGAGTTACTGTCTTCCCATTGCCTCTTATAGAAGCCACACTTTCCTCTCCGTATATACAATCCCACAACCTCTTACTTCTGTACATACCAGGAACCCCACCCTACGTCCAACTGTGGGAGAAGCTATAAACCGTTGGAGGCCTAACCTTCCGGTTTTCAACACTCTATACATAGAAAGCTTCCATCCATACCCTCATAGCTATATACCATTTAGTGGGCTGCCCCTTCATCCTACGACCCCCCTACAAGCGACAGCTTCATCCTATTCTTTATGGACATGATACTAACCTTAAGGTGACACTTTCATTCTACCTCTACATCATGTCTTCATTCAAATTTCCTTTCTCACCTGTACATCACTATACTTTTACTTGGACGCCAGTTAGCTGGTTTACCGTGGTGGGTGCTCCACCATCTCGCTGCTCCGTTAACAAACTTGCACCCAACACTTTACAGTTCCACATAGAAGGAGGAATACAAACCATCAGTGAAAAGAGGTTCGGGGAGTTTCCGGAAAAACAATTTCAGCAAACTGCTCACTACATTAAGGTCCTGCCATCTCTGCAACAGAAGGGGAAACGAGAAGGAGACAATCGTTACGGATGGATGCGTCATTAAGGAACAGACAGGCTCTATGATACAGGCTTTATGATAAAGGCTCTATGATACAGGCTCTATGATACAGGCTCTATGACACAGGCTCTATGACACAGGCTTTATGATACAGGCTCTATAATACAGGGGAGCAGAAATGCCAAAAATCTATTTATATTGTTGTTTCAGTTGGGATTTCTGAAGATAATAAAAAGAACTCACACACTGAGTGACACATACAGATGCAGTCAGGGCAAGAATTAAGAAATACTTTGGATAATACACAAGCAAGACCTAAGCCTAAGAACCCAATATGTGATGGCAAATAAAGAGACTCACTAAAGATCATCAGCACCAGCATGAAATGCAATTCCCAGGTTTAAAAACAGACTTGCTAATTTAAGGCATAAAACCAAACGTTCCACCGGCACTGTACAGTCCTGACCATAATGTCAGCATTCCATGCAGATTCCTCCACGGGAAGCTCCCTTTCCTCTTAGATTCAAGCTCCTCCACTTCCTCAGGGGGCCAGTGTTCATGGAATACAGTGAAACGCGTAGGGGTGGTTGCTTTTCGTGAGTTATTATAAACAATCCAGGAGAAAAGAGAACTTCCAGCTGAGGAACCAGCAGGGAATGCGGACGTTGTTATCAGTGCCGGATGGACTCCACGGTGACGGTGGGACTTTTGGTTTTAAGCTTGTTTGTTACAGTTCTGCACTTAATGCCAGTGCACTCTTCACAGAGTCAACAATATGCATTTTCACTATTCACATGGATCACAGGAATATAGAATTGCAGGAATATAGAAGGACTGGGAGTCATGATTTGGGTGCCTGTTGCTCTTACCTGGTCTTGCATGTTGGACTCACTCAGGCCCTTGTTGAGTTGCTCCTGTAGGCTGCTCACCACCGCATTATTTCCAGGGACTCTGTAAATTCCCAAATACTCCAAGCCCTTCTGTTCCACCTGAGAGCAGCACAGCTCGACGATCAGAGGCACTCCCTGTGGGAAACAAGGGACGGAAATGTTGGCAGGTCATGACTAATTCTATTACTTCTCCGAGGCAGAATGATGTGAGTGAATGGGTTCACCTTATTCTCCGCTGCAGGCTGACAGTCCTCCAGTCTTATTCCAAACGCTCTGGGTGGACACTTTTTGTTCTTTTTCATGAGGTTTATTCCCCAGGCCACCTTGGATGGTTGAGCTTCCTCTGTTAATGGAAGTTGCAGTGAACTGGTGCCTTCTCAGTATGTACTCAGCACAAAGTCTAGCAACAAACGAGGCTGGTACCTACCTTTAGCAGCACCATCAGGCTTTGGAGAGCGAGGAGCACTCACATCAGTTGTCCATAAAAGATCAGGTCGGACACCTAAGCTCCGTGACCCCTTGGGGGACGTCTCCTGTTTGACCACTGTAACACTGACAAAACAAAGACGCTGTGGTCAAATTAGAACAGCGACATCTGATATAAAATCATCAGCCACAATTAGGTGTTTGGGGGTCTTACCTTACTTTACGATAATCATTTAATTTCTTGCTTATTAATGCTTGGCTGGCAAAGCCGGGGTCCTGGGGAGAAATACAGATTGCTGCAATGAAGCTACAAAAAAATGGAGTCTGAAGCATTTGCAAAGGTTAACCCTGCTAAAATTAAGCAATTAGCAACCTGCTATTAAGTTCTTGCACAGACACACACTCTCGCACCCCCTCACCTCCCCATCCATCCGGCTGTTCTCCCGGATAGCTTTGACCCAGCTGAGCATGTCATCCCGATCCTCAGCCTGAAAGAGATATTCACAGAAGTCAGGAGTCGTCAGCCGAAAGACGTGCTTCCTTTTGGTCTCGCTGTAAGAGATGTCCACCAGGCTTCCGAGGATGCTGATTGGCTGCTCCTCCTCACCTGGGCCGGGGCCCCGTGCTTCTGGGCGATCCTTGTGCAAAAACAGCAGGTGAGGGCGCAGGACAGCAAACACTCGCTTCCACTGACGAAGGCCACTGCCCACCTTCTAGAAAGACAAAAAGATCATTCAGGAGACGGTCAGTGGCACCAACGGAGGCATAATCCAGGGGCATTCATCTGATATACTCCAAGGAGAAAGCTGATAACCATTAGCTCATGTGAATACAAGGTAGATCAGACAGACATTAGGCACTAAATGACACTTACCCACCCACGTTAACATGAAAGCTTGCTCCTTTAAATGTACATCCTACCTTTCCCTTATTGGTGAGGATCTGCTTATACAGCAGCCAGCCATCCTTTCGGACATCACTGAATTCTGTCTCAGAGAGTTCCGAGGCTGAGTGACGCTTCGACCGTCCTTCCTCGGACGCCACCAAACTATCTAAGGACTGTTGGAGAAGGGAGTGACAGTTCATAGAAGCACAAGCTCATATATGGATCTAAAAGTGAACTGCCGCTCAATGGCTGATTCTTACCGCATCAGTGAAGAAGCTCCGGAGCATTCTCAAGCTTGGCACTCGACCCACTACACGCCTGCGAGGTGCAAGGTGAGACAGTATCCATGAATAATGTCCATTTACTATATCTTCCTCAGCCATCATGTCCTGGTGGAGTTACCACCAATCAAAACTTCTCAAATGCCGCCCATCAAATTATTAATGGGCAGTAACCTCCCCAATTGTCCATCAACAATCCGTTCAACATCTCAACTATTCTCAAAGTCTCCAATGTGATTTTCATTCACATTCACCACCAAGGCTATCACAAAGTCCATTCCCATTCACCTACCCAGCTGCTCACCGCATACCAAAATGCTCTTTTATAATAACCCCCCAGAAGCCTTTTAAAATGGCCGTTTACAATCATAATGCAACCCACCTATCATGACAATTCACCATCCCCATCCTATCTGCACCACAATGCCTATTTAGGATCCCCCAAATCCTTCCATAAACCTCACACGTGCTAACCTTTGAAGTCTTCCTTCATTTTGGAAGGTGTTGAGTCCATCGTCACACGATTTAGACCTCTCAGTGGTAATGGCGCGGACATATGAAGAACGTCGGCTGGACTTAATACTGCCTGCGTGACGGATAAGGGCGTGAGATACAAAAACAGAGTCCCAGAGAAAAGCAAGTGAGACCCACACATTGAATGGATAGAGAAAGAAAAATATAAAACATGAAGATGAACCCTTTGGATTGGATGAAACCTTTCTGTACCCTCCAGAGTTTTAGAGTTCTGATCTGATTTGTTTGGTCCAATCCAGCTGGATCACAAGATTGATTTCACCACTGGTGCCATGAAAATATCATGTTAGTTTTGTCACCCAAACCATGTTAGGTTCCTAAACATGGACCTTATGGAGCCACATGAGTATTGTATGTTTCCTGGTTTCCAAATTGGGGCAACTACAGTGAAAACAAGGCTAGACTGTGCCCAAGAGCTAACAATTATTTTCAAAGGGATGAACTTGATCGGAGAAGGAGGGAATACGCCATAAAGGATAGACGAAGTAAAGAGGAGGGTAGAGGAAGGTTTGCCTAGAGGTTGGAGCATGAGGAGCACTTACTGCAGTCCTGAGAGTAATGGTGACTGATATTAAAGCTGAAGGAGGGCGAGGAAGGGCTGGCAGAGATAACAGGGGCAGAGTTTATGGCACTCGACACCACACAGGAGGCAGGGACGTGTTTGGCTCGGAGGTCAATACTAGGACTTGTTGGCTCGTCTGGATAGAAAGAGAGTAAGAGGGTGAACATGTTTATAAATGAGTTTGGGGGGACAAGTAGGGATAATAAGGTGCATTAGGGATAAAAACATTTTGGAATTCCAATGCATCCTTCAAGCATCGTGTAGGCCTTAAACAAGCCCAAATCCTTGGAATTCAGAAAGGCAAACAGAGCTAGAAATAGGTTTTCTGGAGCTCCCCTAATTCACAGTGGGGCCCATATTTGTGTCACTAGAGGGGGGTTTGGATTTGGACTTTCAGCCAGTGATTTGCATGAATCTCTGCACTACTCTCCTACCTATGAAAGGTATGGATGCCAGAGGCTCCTCAGAGGGGGGCAGTGGGGGCACCCTTTGTAACGGTCGCTCTCGGGAAGTTTCTTCGCTGACTGAGGTAGAAGTCGGGAGCTCAGCATCCTTCACTTCTGTTGGAAAGTGTAAATTAACTTGGCGCACCACCGTAGTAGACTTTCGGCCGGAAGGGGGTTTCTGCCGCAGCACTACCTCCTCTCTTCTCTCCTGCGTGGAAGAGCTGTCCTCTGTGGAGCTGGCCGACACTGCAGACTCTCTCCTCACGGGTGGAGAAGCTGGAGAGCCGGAATACTGCTCAGTCCTGAAGGTTGGGAGGCCGCTAAAGGCAGTTTCCCGGAAAGAAAAGGCATTTAGAAGTTCAGTTCGTCTCTGGAACGAGGGACTGTAACTACGGTATCCAATGTACCCAGAATCCCCAGAGCTGGGGTGCGGTTGTGGGGGCTTTGCTGCTTCCCTTAGGCCAGGTGATACTGTTTGGTTTGGGCGAACATGAGGGGGTGCTTGGGAAGAATGGAATGGTCTGTCCTGTGACCAAATGCGATGCTCATAAGAAGGAGAAATCAGAGCACTTAGGTTTAGTTTCTCTGTAGATCTATCGTATTGAGCGAGGAAGTTGTCAGACTGTGCCCGGTGACCCCAAGACTCATACAATGGGGCCTGATGAAGAGTGTCATGGGATACACTGTGGGGCCAGTTGCTCATGTGAGTGGCCTCTCCTAGCCGGTCCTGTGATGCACTGCGTCTTCTCGGGGGCAAGGCTGAGCCCTTCCGAGGGGCCTGTTGGGACATCCAGCTGCACAGTGCCTGTTGGCGCTCCCATTGACTCACCCATCGTGGGCCGGCCAGTCTCTCCCAGGGTTCAGGTAAAACATTTTGTGGTGTGTCTTGCATATAGTGAGAATGCCAGCCATGGCTGGTGTGGGGGGGTCCAGGACCCCTGAATCTGTCTGATGAGGATGGGGACCCCTGGTAGGATTTGGGTTGGGGAACAGTCCGTGGGTAATTATCACGGTGGGCAGGGATGCCCCTTGGCACTTCACTGTGAGTGGGGCTTCTAACGGTGGAGGCATCAGTGGAGGTGGGATGGTGGTACCGAGAGGCAGGAGCATACGCAGAAACTGGCTCATGAGTCCGCCATGGATAGAAGACAGCTGGGGGCTCAGGGATACTGTGTGCGACACCTCGATACGGCTCATTCCCTCTCAGATACGCATCCTGGCAGTAGGCCTGCGGAAAGAGACAGAGGGATCACATAGCTGGGAGTGCCTGAGCTGAGACATGCAAACAGATCTATGGATTCTTGTGATCCTCCTGAGACTGGAAGACAGTATAGTGCTATACGTAGGTTATATGAAGGGCAGTGCCCACAACTCACCAGCTGCAATATATCTTCATCCCGGGGCATAATGGACAGTTCCAGGGCAGCCTCACTGCAAAACAAAGAAACGGCAGTCAGCTCAATGGCCATACAGATATGCTGGAGACAATATGCCCACAGATTGTTGTACTTGTGATATTGAGTCCTACATTATTGTACAAATGGGAATAAAATCTGTGTCACGCAGCTCACGCTCTGTTGTACCTGTTCTGTATGAGTGCAATAACTTGGGAGTATGTTTTTCCAATGATGCTCTCGCCATTCACCTTCACCAGTCGGTCACCTGGAAGAGTAAATGAGACATTACCCCATTGAGGTCACAATGTCCCGCCTTATGGCCAGGAACAGGGTGCAACTGGATAATATAACTGCACCCCCAAATGAAAAAGCCCCTTTTCACTAGCTAAGGGCCCCTCACCTGTGCACAATCCTGCCTTCTGAGCCGGGCCTCCTTCCTTCACCTGCTTCACAAAGATGGTGTCCATAGGCTCCAGGTGACTCGCTGCTGAGGGGAGATCTGGCAATAGAAATACAGTGGAAGGAATTGGAAAAGAAATATGAGAAACAAGAGTTTGAGTAACGTTTCCCTAATTCAAGCTTCTGTAAAAATCACATTTAAATGGGTTTCACTTTCTCTTATATGTACATCTGCAGGGCCCCAGCATGAAAGCTCATTTGGGTTAGATGTGGGGTGCACACAGGGCCCCAGCCTAAAAGCACATTTGGGTTAGGGTAGGGGTGCATGCAGGGTCCCAGCATAAAAGCACATTCGGGTTAGATGTGGGGTGCACACAGGGCCCCAGCCTAAAAGCACATTCGGGTTAGATGTGGGGTGCACACAGGGCCCCAGCCTAAAAGCACATTTGGGTTAGGGTAGGGGTGCATGCAGGGTCCCAGCATAAAAGCACATAAGGGTTAGAGGAGGGGTGCACACATGGCCCCAGCATGAAAGCACATTCGGGCTAGATGTGGGGTGCACACAGGGCCCCAGCCTGAAAGTACATTAGGGTTAGATGTGGGGTGCACACAGGGCCCCAGCATGAAAGCACATTTGGGTTAGAGGAGGGGTGCACACAGGGTCCCAGCATGAATGCACATTTGGGATAGAGGAGGGGTACATGCAGGGACCCTGTTTGAAAGTACATTAGGGTTAGATGTTGGGTGCACACAGGGCCCCAGCCTGAAAGTACATTAGGGTTAGATGTGGGGTGCACACAGGGCCCCAGCCTGAAAGTACATTCCGGTTAGATGTGGGGTGCACACAGGGCCCCTGTTTGAAAACACATTAGGGTTAGATGTGGGGTGCTCGTCGCAAATAAATATCTGAAAAATCGATGTATTTAAAGGAACAGCAGATATGCAGGATTTAAATGAGAAACAGAAGGAGGCATATGGGTGAAGGAGAGTGACAATGGCACCCAGGGACCCCTAAGGGAAGGTGACTGTAAAACTACAAGGAAAACATACAGAGAGCACTTACCTGCACCTCCATCCTCCTCCTGCAAAGGAAACACAAAGCTCAGTGAGTAAGAGCATTAATATATACAGATTGACACAGACACTCAACTGTCACTTCCACCAGCCTTAATTATACAGGCTCCACCCACCCATCTAATTTCCGAGCAAGCCTCTAATAAGTAGTGACGAGCATCACATGGTAACACTGGTGAATGCAGATGACAGTTGGTGGATGTACCTGGTGGGCAGAGGTGACGGCAGATTCGGGAGGGTAAACTATGAAGTGGCGCAGAGTGAACCCGAATCCGTGCTGACTCTTGCTGATGACCAGGGATCTGGGTCCGACCCAATGAAAGGACTCGTCCAGCGGTGGAGAATTGCTCGGACAGCCCCCATCCCGCTGCGCCACGGGGGTCTACGGAAAAAAAGGAAAGAGGCAGCTATAAATGGTGGATTATTGCTCTGTCACTAACACCGACCCCCTCATTGATCTGTTTGGGGGTTCCTCTCCCCATACCCAGCCCTGTCGGAGTCAGGGGACACACCTGCACCCCTTCTATATTGCACAAACTGCTGAATAAATATCCCCTGTGACCCTGGATCTTTCCCAGCATCCTTTTCATTGACCCATTAACACCGTCGGCATGGCGATTGCATCAATGCAAATCTGTTGGACCGGGAGGGGAGGGCTCCGTGACAGACAGAGACATCCTGGAAATGAGTCAATTGCACACACAGCTGAGCCGATGAGCACACGGGCCCTGGGGACACTGCCCAGCTGTTGGCACAACCCATGCCAGCTATCCAGCGGCTGCCCAAGTACAATACCCCAGAAGGAGGGCAGTTTGCTGGTATAAATGCCTTCCAGCTGCTAACGAACTACAACTCCCAGCATCCTCAGTGCACCAGTCTAACTGCATAACAGTAAGGTCTTTTAAAGGCATAGTTCCCCTTTAAATTAAAGGGATACTGTCATGGGAAAAACATTTTTTTTCATCAGTTAATAGTGCTGCGCCAGCAGAATTCTGCACTGAAATCCATTTCTCAAAAGAGCAAACAGATTTCTTTATATTCAATTTTGAAATCTGACATGGGGCTAGACATATTGTCAATTTCCCAGCTGCCCCTGGTCATGTGAATTGTGCCTGAACTTTAGGAGAGAAATGCTTTCTGGCAGGCTGCTGTTTTTCCTTCTCAATGTAACTGAATGTGTCTCAGTGGGACCTGGATTTTACTATTGAGTGTTGTTCTTAGATCTACCAGGCAGCTGTTATCTTGTGTTAGGGAGCTGTTATCTGGTTACCTTCCCATTGTTCTGTTGTTAGGCTGCTCGGGGGGGGGAAAGGGAGGGGGTGATATCACTCCAACTTGCAGTACAGCAGTAAAGAGTGATTGAAGTTTATCAGAGCACAAGTCACATGACTTGGGGCAGCTGAGAAATTGACAATATGTCTAGCCCCATGTCAGATTTCAAAATTGAATATAAAAAAATCTGTTTGCTCTTTTGAGAAATGGATTTCAGTGCAGAATTCTGCTGGAGCAGCACTATTAACTGATTCATTTTGAAAAACATTTTTTTTTCCCATGACAGTATCCCTTTAACTCTGTGTATGACATTTTTTGTGGTTTTCAAGGTATTGTTTGTAGGGTAGGCACTCAAAGAGCAATCCTCCAGGCAGTTGTAGTAAAAATGTCTTAATTGAAGTACAAGTATGGAAACACGTTTCGTGTTCTCACAACATTCATTTTTTGTGGTTTATAGCTTTCCAGTTCGGTATTTCATCAGCTATCCGGTTGCTAAGGTATTCTTTACCCCAGCAACCAGGTACTGGTTTGAATAAGAGGCTGTAATATGAATAGCTGAGGGACAGAATAGAAAAGATAAGGAAATGCTGGGCACTAGGCTGACATTGCTGCCACTGAGTGATGTCACAATGGTTACATCATATGGGTGCAATCATCACTTTCCAATGAGGTAATGCAGCACAGAGAATAATAATCCCCAAATGCAGATGAGAAGTCACCTTGGTAATACAAGCAGCCTTGGGACTGTATATATATCTATCTATATATATATTGCCCCTGATTCTTGTATTTTCCCAGATGGCACTGCTGCACCCTGACACCCGTAATGATAATTCATGAGCTGCTCAGTGCATCATGGGAAGGAGCCCGTGTGTAGGGCCTTTCATACCCTGATGGGACTGGGCGAATCGCAAGGACAAAAGCTTCTTTTAGTGAGACTGGATCACATGCCGATGAGGGACGTTCACATTTCTATTTCCCCCACTCCCTATAGAAAATCTGCAGCCAAACAGAGTGAGAGAACTTTGGATCCTGTGGAGGAATTGGGTAGAACCTGGTACCCATATCCCCCCTCTTTGTTCTGCCCAACACAATGTACAGAAACTTCCCTTTGTTCCCCTCAGTCACAGGCAGAATTTGCAGCAAATACAGAAGGGAGGAGGAGGAGGAGACGGGACAAGCAATGTGTGTTTGCAGCCAAGTTCCTAGAATAAACAATTTTAGATTGTAAGAGCTTAACCTATACACATTGGTGGCCCCCCTCCTAAACCAGCCAAGGGTGCTAGTGGGAAAGGATAAGATGATTGGGATGAGTCGCAAGGATGCGAGGGTGAAACAAAATGAACACATTGGCATCTCTGCCATGCTGATACACTATTCCTGTAGATACCTTGAGGTGCATGGCAGAAAACTGTGTAAAATTTGGCCTGGCCATGAATATTTTCATTTGTTGCAATTGGTCTGTCAGTGGATGTTGGCCTTCCATGAACTCCTTGGAGGTTCAACCTTTAGTGAGACCCCACCTTGGCTCATAACAAGGTTACAGATATGGAATTATCACCCCAGATGTAACCCTAATTGACCTGCAAGTTGGTTTCTCCTCAAATCTCACCATCATTGGCCCTCATGGGCCCCATAGTTTGGGAGCCACAGGTATACGCCACCCATGAAGGCGCAAGGCATGCCTAGTATTTCACATGTGCCTATACGCATCCGTCCACCAGTATTGTGCACCTGTAAGCAAATGACTTTGCACCTAGTAAATGGCATGCAAATAGAAGGTATGTAGGGGACACCCATGTCACGTTCACATTGAGGCCCATTAGCATCATTAGAGGTAGAACTCATGTAGAACCAGCATCTAAGCTGCAGCCGTGCAAAGGCATTGGCTATCTATAGTGAACCAACAGAGGTAAGAGGTGCAAGTCCCCCGCACTGCTGTCTATCCATGTACACACTTGAGGCACATACTCCGCATAGCTCAGGGGTGATACACAAGAAGCACAGTATGTCTGCATACTATAAATTGCCCATACTGTATCTATATATATATAATATATATATATATACAGACATTGTCTGCGTAGTTAGATGTTACCTCTGCACCATGTAAACACAGCCATGCAACTATATCAGCAGCTCATACCTTGCACGGCTCTTACCACTTGAATTTTGCCCCGCTGTGGGTTCCTGCTCCTGGGTGGGAATGTGGAGACCCCAACACCTTGACACATGGAACTTGCCCGCCAAATGCAACATGGCTCTGGGGAACTGCAATCCACTCCCACTATCTTCTCCAAGCACAATGCCAGGCCTTGGGGGGCACAGACACTGTCCTGCACCCCAAGCATTTCCAGCTATTTTATTCCACAGGGGCGTCATATTAGCAAGAGCTAGGGGGACCCCCAATGGAGAATTTGCCAGTGCAGTGGGAGAATAGAAGGAAAGCTTGCCAGGGTTTACAGAAGATAAGGGTCCTACAAGCGGATAGACAGTGGCTACATTGTAGGGAAAAGACACAGAAAGAAACAGTGAGACACAAACCGATTGTCCGTGAGTGTGGGCAGGGTGCAGAGGCCCAGCTGTCTGTATAACAGATCTACCACATCCATCCTCACACAAATACACCACCCATGGGAGAGTCAAGGTCTGCCTGATAACCAGGAAGCACAATACAAAGAGAGAGAACAAGCACTGGAGAGAGACAGACAGACAGACAAAGCCAGCCAGAAGAGACAGACACGGAGATAGTCAAGCAGAGAGAAAGACACAAAGATAGAGAAGCACAGTTACACCGGGACACAGGGCAACAACTGGCCGGCTTAGCCTTAGCTGCAACTGGCCCTCACCCCACCTTGCCTGTGCCTCTCCCACCCAACCCTGTCCCTCTCCCAACCAACCCTTCAAATAAAATCATTATAAAACCCTCTCCCACCCAACTTTGTCCCTCTCCCACCGTCATGTCTGACAAAGGGGCCCGCCCCCGAAATGTTACATCAAGTCACTAATAAACACGCAGGGGTTCTCCCCGCTTCACTGGCTTCTTCTTATATGGATATTGGGAGAGGTGCCGACCCCTCCAACCATTCTCAAGCCTATCACTACAGGGAGATAATCGGGGCTATAGGAAAATCTGCAGAATGCCTCTCTCACCGAATACTGTCCCTCTCCCAACTCCTTCACATGTCCCTCTCCCACCCAACCCTGTCCCTCTACCACCCAATCTTGTCCCTCTCCCACCGAACACTGTCCCTCTCCCAACTCCTTCACATGTCCCTCTGCCACCCAACCTTGTCCCTCTCCCACCGAACACTGTCCCTCTCCCAACTCCTTCACATGTCCCTCTCCCACCCAACCCTGTCCCTCTCCCACCCGACCATGTCCCTCTACCACCGAACCCTGTCCCTCTCCCAACCCCTTCACATGTCTCTCTCCCCACCCCTCCATTACCAAAACCACAGCTGACAGCAGCACAGAGAAGGGTGGGGGGTCAGGCGCATGACCTGTCCATTAGTTCTGCCCAGACTGATCAGACTAGTAACTGTCTGGGGGCACAAGGCTTTGCTTGGGGTTACTGGCACTGCTTCTGAATGATGTTGCTAAATGATTAGTCCAACACTCACAGAAGAAACCTAAAACCCCCTCTGATATCCCAAACACCCCAGGGGTAAAAGACAAGCAAGTGATGCCCAGAATCCTATTTTCTTCTGCCCAGGGCCCAGAAGAACAAGCCCATTTGTGGTGTTGGTGACCCTGCTGTTACTTTCTCAGCTCCATTCTGGTAGGGACTGTCACTCCTGGGCTGTGCGTGTGTTACTCTCTGCTTATCTCACTCTCTATTCTCACATTTCCTTCCTTCCTAAACATGTTCTCACTCTTGCTTGCAGCTCGCAGGGACACGGAGCTGAGACAAGACACACACAGAGGCTGTAGAGGCGGAAAGAGACCTCCGATAGAGGCCAACAAACCTAGGAACCCAAAGTATCAGAGGCAACATCCTATTTACAGCATATTAGTGCAAACTGGGGGGGTGGGGTGTATGGAACAGATGTGGTGGGATTCAATCTGGATCCCAGGAGCCTAACGAGGGAATGACAATTAGTGTATAATAAACAAAACACTTATGCAGTCCCTAAGCCATTACTGTCTTACTAAAGGAGCCCACTCAGCTGCCCAATACTGTGCCTTCCTTCCTATATCTTCTCCACTAGTAACACCTTTCCATGTTTCTCAACTCCATTCCATTTCCCAAAAGACCCCAAATTCACTTATAATAATAGCAATAGGATCTTATCACCCCAAACACCCGACTAAAGGCCAGCTAACTCTATGCTTTTCTGCTTTTCAGGGTTCTAACAAATCCCCGAATCCAGGAGTACGGATTTTGCCAAATACCAAACTAAATGGAGACCCTTCTTCTGTGCCGGAAGAGCCGGCGTACGGGTGGAAATAACCGTTTTCAGTTGGAGTTTGGATTCGGTTTGTTCAGACTCTTGGATTTGGTTGAATCTGAATCTTGGACTTGGGCGAATCCTGAATCAAATGTGGAATTTGGTGCATCCCTAAAAGAAAAGGACGTGGCTCTAAAGCGTCTTGTGAATTGCTCCACCAACATGGGGAACACATGTATCTGGTCACTAGGCACCCTAAAAAAAGTCAGGGCTGCACTGCTATAACCTGGGGTAAGAGCAAGAACAACATGAAGCAGTAGGATTTGGGGGCCACATTGTTTGCTTGCAAACTACCTACAGCACCCTGTATTTCACAGCTCTACTTTCCCTTTAATCTCAGTTATTGCGGTAATACAAGGACAGGGGGGAGACCAGACACAACAAGGGGCAGAGAGAGTGAAAAGGGGAGACACTGGGAATTAGAGGACAGACTGGGGGTTTAGAGGGAGGGGAGACAAAGGGCAAATAGTTAATGGCAGAGGGTCCGGAGCTTTTGTTCTGTTGGACGGTGTTTTGTCTGAGACTCAGCTAATAACAGTAAGGTAGATTGCAAGCTCCATGGTGCAAAACCCGGGCCCCATCTGTGAGTCACTTGCTTCACATTTCATGGCAAACTCCACACAATTCCCAATTCACTTGCTATGGAGGCCCAGCCTGGAACAATTGAAGGTACAAGGGAGGCCTTAGGGACACACAACTGATTGAGTGTCTGTCTGTCTGTCCCACCAATAACACTGACACCCCCCAATGTGCACCACTAGCAATTACACTGTCTGGCAAGGGAGAAACTCAATCATTTGTAGAAGCAGCAATTCTCATGCTTTATTGCTGCCGCCAATACACTCGATAATTACAGAGAGACAGACAGAGACAGACAGACGGATAGACAGATAGATGATGTGGATGGATAGAGAGAGAGAGAAATAAGGTCCACATTCCCCTAGCAACCATGAAGGCTGGAATATGAATAGGAGAGGCCTGAATAGAAAGATGAAAGATTTCAGCAGGTATCTGGTTGCTAAGGACCGAATTCCCCTAGCAACCATGCACTGATATGAATAAGAGACTGGAATATGAATAGGAGAGGCCTGAACAGAGAGATGAAAGATTTCAGCAGGTATGTGGTTGCTAAGGCCCAAATTCCCCTAGCAACCATGCATTGATTTGAATAAGAGACTAAAATATGAATAGGAGAAGCCTGAATAGAAAGATATCAGCAGGTATGTGGTTGCTAAGGCACACATTCCCCTAGCAACCATGCACTGATTTGAATAAGAGACTGGAATATGAATAGGAGAGGCCTGAATAGAAAGATGAAAGATTTCAGCAGGTATGTGGTTACTAAGGTCCAAATTCCCCTAGCAACCATGCATTGATTTGAATAAGAGACTGGAGAGACTGGAATATGAATAGGAGAGGCCTGAATAGAAAGATGAAAGATTTCAGCTGTTATCTGGTTGCTAGGGTCCAAATTCCCCTAGCAACCATGCATTGATTTGAATAAGAATAGAAAGATGAAAGATTTCAGCAGGTATATGGTTGCTAAGGCCCAAATTCCCCTAGCAACCATGCATTGATATGAATAATAGACTAAAATATGAATAGGAGAGGCCTGAATAGAAAGATGAAAGATTTCAGCAGGTATATGGTTGCTAAGGCCCAAATTCCCCTAACAACCATGCATTGATATGAATAATAGACTAAAATATGAATAGGAGAGGCCTGAATAGAAAGATGAGGAATAAAAAGTTGCAGGAACAATAAATGTGTAGCCTTCCAGGGCTTTTGTTTTTTCAGATGGGGGTCACTGAGCTAACGAGCACTAATGAATGCTGATGCTCTGCCACTTCACTATAGGAGAGAAGGGCTCCAGCACTGGCCCCGGATTCACACAGGGCCACAATATCGCACCCCGTTTCCACACCACAGAGAGAGAACACCTCCCTAGAGTGTTAGCTCTTCGCACTTGTTTGCAAAAAATAAACACGCAGAAAGACGCCGCTTCTGAGACACAGTTGCCAACTTTGGGAAGGGGCAATTATATCCTTCGCACTACAGCTTAATCTCTTGCACTGCAGAGCTTGCCGAGGATGATGGGAGTTGCAGGATAATCGCACACTGGAGACCCCTGATCAACGGGGGAAAATCAAATAACAAAATAAACAGAAATCGTTGCAGTGTCAGTGTTTAACCCTCGCTGACCCACATAGGAATGTTCTGCAGAATTCAGCATATGACGGGTCAGGTGATTCTGGGGAAGCTCTTGCATTGGGCTCCTTACACACTTCCCTGGTGTGTATTTAAAGGAGAACTAAACCCTAAAAATGAATGTGGCTAAAAATGTCCTATTTTCTATAGTGAACTTATTGCACGAGGCTAAAGTTTGAGTTTGTCAATAGCAGCAATGATCCAGGACTTCAAACTTGTCACAGGGGGTCACCATCTTGGAAAGTGTCTGTGACACTCACATGCTCAGTGGGCTCTGATTGGCTGTGGAGAAGCTAAGCTTAGGGCTCGTCACTAATTATCCAGCAGCAGAAAATGAGCTTCCCTGGCTGTAATATAAGCTGATGCTACAGGTTTGCTGATTATTCAATTCTGATGCTAATTGCAATGGTTTCTGTGCTGCCATGTAGTAATTATGTGTATTAATTACTAATCAGCCTTATATTGTGACATTTCTATTCTATGTGTACTGTATATTGTGAGTGGGTCCCTAAGCTCAGTAAGTGACAGCAGCACAGAGCATGTGAATCAGTGAATCAGCAGAAAAGAGGATGGGGAGCTACTAGGGCATCTTTGGAGACACAGATCTTTACTGCTAAAGGGCTGTGGTTGCCTTGGGCTGGTACAGAAGCACAAAACATCATGTACAACATTTCTAGCTACTTCTTTAGTTAAGCTTTAGTTCTCCTTTAAACAGCAGTATTTGCTCACTTTAATGAAATATGAATAATTGTGCTGCTGTAACACTTTAAACATTCACCAACTCACATGAGGCTTACTGAGAATTTGGGAGTTCTTTCTAGGAGTACATGTTCCAAACCCCTCTCCCATACACACAGTTACAGGTTCCCATATCTAAGGTCCCTATCACATTCCCATCAGTCCCTGACCCAGTGAGCTTACAATCTAAGGTCCCTATCACATTCCCATCAGTCCCTGCCCCAGTGAGCTTACAATCTAAGGTCCCTATCACATTCCCATCAGTCCCTGACCCAGTGAGTTTACAATCTAAGGTCCCTATCACATTCCCATCAGTCCCTGACCCAGTGAGTTTACAATCTAAGGTCCCTATCACATTTCCATCAGTCCCTGCCCCAGTGAGTTTAAAATCTAAGGTCCCTATCACATTCCCATCAGTCCCTGACCCAGTGAGCTTACAATCTAAGGTCCCTATCACATTCCCATCAGTCCCTGCCCAAGTGAGTTTAAAATCTAAGGTCCCTATCACATTCCCATCAGTCCCTGACCCAGTGAGCTTACAATCTAAGGTCCCTATCACATTCCCATCAGTCCCTGCCCTAGTGAGTATACAATCTAAGGTCCCTATCACATTCCCATCAGTCCCTGACCCAGTGAGTTTACAATCTAAGGTCCCTATCACATTTCCATCAGTCCCTGCCCAAGTGAGTTTAAAATCTAAGGTCCCTATCACATTCCCATCAGTCCCTGACCCAGTGAGCTTACAATCTAAGGTCCCTATCACATTCCCATCAGTCCCTGACCCAGTGAGCTTACAATCTAAGGTCCCTATCACATTCCCATCAGTCCCTGACCCAGTGAGCTTACAATCTAAGGTCCCTATCACATTCCCATCAGTCCCTGCCCCAGTGAGCTTACAATCTAAGGTCCCTATCACATTCCCATCAGTCCCTGCCCCAGTGAGCTTACAATCTAAGGTCCCTATCACATTCCCATCAGTCCCTGACCCAGTGAGTTTACAATCTAAGGTCCCTATCACATTCCCATCAGTCCCTGACCCAGTGATCTTACAATCTAAGGTCCCTATCACATTCCCATCAATCCACATTACAGAGAGAGAGAGATTAAATTATAGTATAGGGTTTCTTTGGCAAATTCCTGCAGTGAGCATGACATTCTCTGCATTGCATACACGGTGTTGGTATTTATGGGGCCAGTACTACTGAGAGCACAGAAAGCTTTATGTCTCGTGCACAAACAATGTATGATCAGTGTGTAGAAAGACAAAATAGTGCAAATATCACAACCCCTATAGTCCTGCCTTCAATTGCTGGGACAGACGGGTGCCCGGAGAGCCCCATGTTGGCGCAGCACAATCTGTATGACAAGCTTGTGTTTAGCACAACACACACATACTTTCAGCATTACAACACTTTGCCTAACGCAGCACATTCACACAATCAGAAGGGGCTTAGCATGGCTGGCGAGGACGGTGGCTGGCGGGGCACAATTAATACAACGCGTGGCACACACTGTAACAATGACATGATACACACAACAACTACAACTGCTATACGACACACTGAACGAAGAGACACAAATCCACAAGGAGATCAAAGAGGAAGTTCACCCTGAAATAAAAAGTGTTCCTTCTATGTTATATGGTTTTGAGGATTTTCCTGCCGCGGTCTAGTTGTTGGGGTCACTGACCCTGGAAACAAAAAAAACTGATTATCAGTTTTATCATTCTTGGTTTAGATTGCATCGTGTGATTGGGGTCGGCTACTGTTCACCTTCCATTCTTACTTTATAACTGCTGCCTGGTTGCTATGGTAATGACACCCCACCAACCCAACAGCGGTTGAAATTGCAAGTCTGACAAATGCAGGAGGTCCCTGCTCTAAAAGATTAACGGTGGTCATACACGGGCCGATAAAAGCTGCCGACAGACCTCCCACAGGCTTTCCTGATCGATATCTGCCTGAAAGTCGGGCAAATGTCGATCGGGCAGGGTAAAAAATCACGTTGGATCACGGCCACATCTGCGGTTCCACAATCTGCCGGCCCGTATTGCCTCCATTCTGAACCGATCGTTGGACCCTAAGGCCCACGATTGATCGGATCAGCCTGATATTGCCGACCTCAAACAAGAGGATCTCTATGTGTATGGCCCCTTTTACCAGGGGGTAGACATTGAGAGGGGAAACGGTGGGCCCCCGGCCCTCATGGGCCCCTGCTCCCTCCAGCTGCCAAATAAAGGAAAATTGTTAACGCCGCAGATCATCGTGTTTACTGCGCACGCACGGTGCATTCGTGGAGGAGTGCATCGTGGGCAGGGGTCTGCCATTCAGAAGGGGGCCTTGTGGACTGCTGGGAGGGGGGCCCTGAGACACCAGCCCCAATGTTCCGGGCCCCCAAGTCTGACCCTGACGGTTACAGTCTATATGGGTAACACTGGCCATAAACAGGCAGATTAAGCTGTTGCTTTGGCCCTTTTAGATCAAATTGGCAGTTTATCCGGCAGTGTATGGGGCCTGTCAGGCAGATTATATACCAATAAATATCTGGACGAAAATTGGGCAGGTTTAAATATGTTTGGGGACAGGATCACATGGGCTGAATGATGCAGTCCTCTCCCAGCACCCTGAATTGCTGCCGATCAACTGATCATTCAGCCCCCCAGCACCCTGCCACCCAGCACAAGGCAGTCACATTGGAGAGAGGGTGAGTTCTATTTGTACCAAAACAGACATTTCTAAGGCAATTTCCAGGCTGAACAAGGAATCCCCGGCATTTAAAGGATTTTTCATGATGGATCAGCAGATCAACATCTGAGAGCGCAGGATTAATTGCTACTCATTATGTATGGACACATCCGGCCGACTCTGAGATCGCAGGATTAATTGCGACCCATTATATAAGGACACATTCGGCCGACTCTGAGAGCGCAGGATTAATTGCGACCCAATATGTAAGGACACATTCGGCCGACTCTGAGAGCGCTGGATTAATTGCGACCCATTATGTAAGAAAATACTTCAGCAGCACTCCGATTATGGTGAAAAAATTGGTACTTTATTCGTGCCTCAAGCTAAGCGACGTTTCGAGCTTTTCCAGCCCTTTATCAAGCAAGGACACATTCGGCCGACTCTACTGCAGGAACCCATAGGCACAGGGCTGTCAATTGCCCCCTAGCCCAGTCACAAGATACCCCTGGCCTTCAGAAACTCCCCATTCCTCAAGGCCACAAAGGAATATCAGCTATTAATAATAATAACAATAATAATAATAATATTGATAATAATAATTAATAATAATAATAATAATAATAATAGCACATTGGGTGATTTTAACCAATTTGTAGCTCTACAAAAAAAAACTAAAGTAAACGGACGCTGATTTCATGTAAATTTGCCTTTACCTTTAAAGAGTTGGGTCACCTTTAAGATTTAGTATGTTATAGATTGGCCTATTCTTAGCGGCTTTTCTGTTAGTCTTCTTTTTTTTTAATTCTTTGCCTTTTTCAGCTGACTCTTGGCAGATTTCAGTTTGCCCCCGCGAGGCTACAATGTTATTATTTATTATTGTTACATTTTATTCCTTATTTTTCTTTTCTGCCCCTCTGCTATTCCTATCCCAGTTTCTCATTCAAATCAGTGCATGGTTGCTAGGGCCATTTGGATCCTAGCAACCAGATGGTTAAGCTGCTGAACAAAAAGGCCAAATAACTCCAAAATCACAAATAATAAAAAAAGAAGACCAACTGCAAACTGTCTCAGAAAATAACTCTCTCCTTATACTAAAAGTTGAACAACCCCTTGAAACTGCCCATAAACCTAAAGGCCTGAGGTTGCTGAATGAGTGGGGCCACTAATTAACTAAGCTGCACATGAGAGGGCCCCATACACGGGCCAATAAACTCTGGAGGGGCCAAGTCGGGCCCCATAGTTACACGGGACTTGTAATTTGAATAAATATCCCTGATTATACGGCTGATATGATCAATGTTGTATCACATGAAAGGTCACTCAGAGTTGGACCCATGTGTGTAGAATAGAACACACTCACTAGTAAGTGATCACACGCTCCCACACACACTCACTCTCACACTAATACTCTCGCACATTCATAGACACACACTAACACTCTCACACACACTTGCACACTAGCACACAGACGCGCACACACACTTATACACACTCATACACACACACTCACACTAATACTCTCGCACATTCATAGACACACACTTGCACTCTCACACACACTTGCACACACACTCACTGTCACACTTATACTCTCGCACACTCATAGACACACACTTGCACACACTCTCACACACACACTAACACTCTCACACACACTCACACACACATTTGCACACACTCATACACACTCACACACACTCATACACACTCACACACTAACAATCTCACACACTTGCACACACTCATACACACTCACACACACTCATACACACTCACACACTAACAATCTCACACACTTGCACACACTCATACACACTTGCACACACACTCACTGTCACACTTATACTTTCGCACACTCATAGACACACACACACACACACTCACACACACTTACACTCTCACACACTTGCACACACACTAATACTCACACACTAGCACACAGACACACACTAACACTCTCACACACACAGACACACACTTGCACACTCACATTCATAAACACACACTCACACTAACACTCTCACATGCTCGCACACACTCAGACACAAGTTTTTGCTGAATTCTGGCAGAAACCCCAAAGGATGAGAGGATTAAATAAATAGATCCACAAACGATTGTCGCCATGGTAACTGCACACACACACACACACACACACACACCAATGATTCAGGCAAAAACCACAAATATGTACAATATCACAGAGACTACACGGGTCTGACAGGGACATGATGTGACAAGTCAATCGAAACCTGCTCCTTGTGCCTCGGCCCCCGCAGATAAAAGGGGCCCCTCTCTCTATTGCAACATCTGCTGCCCCCACCTACAAAAAATAAGGATATTCTTGGGATCCCCCACCTTTCCACTGCAGGGAGGGGGGAATTATTTGGAAACCAGCCGATATGTCACGGGCCCCCCAGTACTTGCCAGGGGCCACTCAGCATCAGCCCAGCAGCATCACATTCACTTAGTGTGTAATACATAATCCATGCAGTCAGAAGCAGCAGTGACTGCCAGCACTATACACTATATACACACTATATACACACTATATACTATACACTATATACACTATATACTATACACTATATACACTATATACACTATATACTATACACTATATACACTATATACACTATATACACTATACACACTATATACACTATACACTATATACTATACACTATATACACTATATACACTATATACACTATACACACTATATACACTATACACTATATACACACTATATACTATACACTATACACACTATACACACTATATACTATACACTATATACACTATATACACTATATACACTATATACACACTATATACTATACACTATATACACTATACACACTATACACAGTCTGTACTTCTGTGAACAACAGGTGAGAATGATCAGGGCTACTGGGAGTTGTAGTTGTACAAAAGGTGAAGGGGCACCAGAAGGTTCATTCCATATGAAGTGAATGGGGGAAGAACAACTGGAAACATCAGGATCCCTGGATTCATCAGCCACAGGCCCCAAACAAGCACTGCCTCAACTACAACTCCCAACATCCTGGTACAACAACAACAGGACTCACATTAGACTCCCAACCCTACAGCAATGCGCCCACTGGCATCTGCCTCATCCCAAACTACAACTCCCAGCATCCTCCACAGCATGAATAGGAACTGAGAAGCAGAGAGTTGTAGTTGAGGTGTGTGTGGGGCAGTGGAATGTTCCATGTGAGGCGGGGGGTGCAGCCAGGGGAGTGACACAATATTGTCAGTGAGGCAGGGGCTGTGGGAATTTATCGCTACAAAGTTTCCTCCGCAGACTCGAGTGACAGTGGAGAGAGCGGCAAGTACCACTGAGCACAACCCCCTCCCCTGTAGCCTCAATAGGGGGAACATCAGACCCACCCCGGGCCCGGGCAGCGCAAACACAAATGAGTTCAGACCCCCGGCCTGTCACACTCCTCTCTCTCTCCCCACCCAGTCACTGTCACCCGAGCACCCCCGGACCCAGCCCTCCCCCCGTAAACTACTTGGTCTCGCCCCCTCCCGGGCCAAACTGTACCAGGGCCTCGTTCACTTACTTGTCCGGCGGGGGGAGACGGGGATCCCACCAGGCAGAAAGCCACGCCATTCATTTGCTGGAGGGGCCGGGGATCCCTGGCAATGGCCGGAGCCTTCCTCCTCTCTTCTCTGGCTCACTCGCTGCCTCTCTGTACGGCTCTCCCTCCTCCTCACACACTGACACAGGGACCTCTCCTCATCCTCCTCCTCCTCCGGCACTGCCCTCCCCCCACTCCTCCTCCTCCTCCTCCTCCTTCTCCTCCTTGTGCTGAGACCGCTGGAGGCGACGGGATGTTACACACGGGAGGGAGAGATGTCACCGACTCACACACACTGACTCACTGACTGACACTGACTGACTGACGGACAAGAGACACTGACTGAGGGGAGAGAGAGGGACAAGAGACACTGACAGACTGAGGGGAGAGAGAGGGACAAGAGACACTGACAGACTGAGGGGAGAGAGAGGGACAAGAGACACTGACAGACTGAGGAGAGAGAGGGACAAGAGACACTGACAGACTGAGGAGAGAGAGGGACAAGAGACACTGACAGACTGAGGAGAGAGAGGGACAAGAGACACTGACAGACTGAGGGAGAGAGAGAGGGACAAGAGACAACTGACAGACTGAGGGAGAGAGAGGGACAAGAGACACTGACAGACTGAGGAGAGAGAGGGACAAGAGACACTGACAGACTGAGGGAGAGAAGAGGGACAAGAGACACTGACAGACTGAGGAGAGAGAGAGGGACAAGAGACACTGACAGACTGAGGGAGAGAGAGGGACAAGAGACACTGACAAGACTGAGGAGAGAGAGAGGGACAAGAAGCACTGACAGACTGAGGGAGAGAGAGGGACAAGAGACACTGACAGACTGAGGAGAGAGAGAGAGGGACAAGAGACACTGACAGACTGAGGGGAGAGAGAGGGACAAGAGACACTGACAGACTGAGGAGAGAGAGAGGGACAAGAGACACTGACAGACTGAGGGGAGAGAGAGGGACAAGAGACACTGACTGACTGAGGGAGAGAGAGAGAGGGACAAGAGACACTGACAGACTGAGGGGAGAGAGAGGGACAAGAGACACTGACTGACTGAGGGAGAGAGAGGGACAAGAGACACTGACAGACTGAGGGGAGAGAGAGGGACAAGAGACACTGACAGACTGAGGGAGAAGAGAGAGGGACAAGAGACACTGACAGACTGAGGGGAGAGAGAGGGACAAGAGACACTGACAGACTGAGGGGAGAGAGAGGGACAAGAGACACTGACAGACTGAGGGGAGAGAGAGGGACAAGAGACAACTGACAGACTGAGGGGGAGAGAGAGGGACAAGAGACACTGACAGACTGAGGGGAGAGAGAGGGACAAGAGACACTGACAGACTGAGGAGAGAGAGAGGGACAAGAGACACTGACAGACTGAGGAGAGAGAGAGGGACAAGAGACACTGACAGACTGAGGGGAGAGAGAGGGACAAGAGACACTGACAGACTGAGGGAGAGAGAGAGGGACATGAGACACTGACAGACTGAGGGGAGAGAGAGGGACAAGAGACACTGACAGACTGAGGGGGAGAGAGAGGACAAGAGACACTGACAGACTGAGGAGAGAGAGAGGGACAAGAGACACTGACAGACTGAGGGGAGAGAGAGGGACAAGAGACACTGACAGACTGAGGAGAGAGAGAGGGACAAGAGACACTGACAGACTGAGGGGAGAGAGAGGGACAAGGAGACACTGACAGACTGAGGGGAGAGAGAGGGACAAGAGACACTGACAGACTGAGGGGAGAGAGAGGGACAAGAGACACTGACAGACTGAGGGAGAGAGAGGGACAAGAGACACTGACAGACTGAGGGGAGAGAGAGGGACAAGAGACACTGACAGACTGAGGAGAGAGAGAGGGACAAGAGACACTGCAGACTGAGGGGAGAGAGAGGGACAAGAGACACTGACAGACTGAGGGGAGAGAGAGGGACAAGAGACACTGACAGACTGAGGGAGAGAGAGGGACAAGAGACACTGACAGACTGAGGGGAGAGAGAGGGACAAGAGACACTGACAGACTGAGGGAGAGAGAGGGACAAGAGACACTGACAGACTGAGGGAGAGAGAGGGACAAGAGACACTGACAGACTGAAGGAGAGGAGAGGGACAAGAGACACTGACAGGAACTGAGGGGAGAGAGAGGGACAAGAGACACTGACAGACTGAGGGAGAGGAGAGGGACAAGAGACACTGACAGACTGAGGAGAGAGAGAGGGACAAGAGACACTGACAGACTGAGGAGAGAGAGAGGGACAAGAGACACTGACAGACTGAGGGAGAGAGAGGGACAAGAGACACTGACAGACTGAGGAGAGAGAGAGGGACAAGAGACACTGACAGACTGAGGGAGAGAGAGGGACAAGAGACACTGACAGACTGAGGGAGAGAGAGGGACAAGAGACACTGACAGACTGAGGAGAGAGAGGGGACAAAGAGACACTGACAGACTGAGGGGAGAGAGAGGGACATGAGACACTGACAGAACTGAGGGAGAGAGAGGGACAAGAGACACTGACAGACTGAGGGGAGAGAGAGGGACATGAGACACTGACAGACTGAGGAGAGAGAGGGACAAGAGACACTGACAGACTGAGGGGAGAGAGAGGGACAAGAGACACTGACAGACTGAGGAGAGAGAGGACGAACACTGACAGACTGAGGGGAGAGGAGAGGGACAAACTGACAGACTGAGGGAGAGAGAGGGACAAGAGACACTGACAGACTGAGGAGAGAGAGAGGGACAAGAGACACTGACAGACTGAGGGGAGAGAGAGGGACATGAGACACTGACAGACTGAGGGAGAGAGAGGGACAAGAGACACTGACAGACTGAGGGAGAGAGAGGGACAAGAGACACTGACAGACTGAGGAGAGAGAGAGGGACAAGAGACACTGACAGACTGAGGAGAGAGAGAGGGACAGAGACACTGACAGACTGAGGGGAGAGAGAGGGACAAGAGACACTGACAGACTGAGAGAGAGAGAGGACAAGAGACACTGACAGACTGAGGGGAGAGAGAGGGACAAGAACACTGACAGACTGAGGAGAGAGAGAGGGACAAGAGACACTGACAGACTGAGGGGAGAGAGAGGGACAAGAGACACTGACAGACTGAGGGAGAGAGAGGGACAAGAGACACTGACAGACTGAGGAGAGAGAGGGACAAGAGACACTGACAGACTGAGGGAGAGAGAGGGACAAGAGACACTGACAGACTGAGGAGAGAGAGAGGGACAAGAGACACTGACAGACTGAGGAGAGAGAGTGGGACAAGAGACACTGACAGACTGAGGAGAGAGAGAGGGACAAGAGACACTGACAGACTGAGGGAGAGAGGGACAAGAGACACTGACAGACTGAGGAGAGAGAGAGGGACAAGAGACACTGACAGACTGAGGGGAGAGAGAGGGACAAGAGACACTGACAGACTGAGGGGAGAGAGAGGGACATGAGACACTGACAGACTGAGGGGAGAGAGAGGGACAAGAGACACTGACAGACTGAGGAGAGAGAGTGGGACAAGAGACACTGACAGACTGAGGAGAGAGAGAGGGAGAAGAGACACTGACAGACTGAGGAGAGAGAGAGGGACAAGAGACACTGACAGACTGAGGGAGGAAGAGGGACAAGAGACACTGACAGACTGAGAGAGAGAGAGGGACAAGAGACACTGACAGACTGAGGGGAGAGAGAGGGACAAGAGACACTGACAGACTGAGGAGAGAGAGTGGGACAAGAGACACTGACAGACTGAGGAGAGAGAGAGGGACAAGAGACACTGACAGACTGAGGAGAGAGAGAGGGACAAGAGACACTGACAGACTGAGGGGAGAGAGAGGGACAAGAGACACTGACAGACTGAGGGAGAGAGAGGGACAAGAGACACTGACAGACTGAGGAGAGAGAGAGGGACAAGAGACACTGACAGACTGAGGAGAGAGAGAGGGACAAGAGACACTGACAGACTGAGGGAGAGAGAGGGACAAGAGACACTGACAGACTGAGGGGAGAGAGAGGGAAAATAAAGACTGGTGGGACAGAGACATGAGGGAGAGGCTATTGGGGTCTGACAGAGGGAAATAGACTGCAGCGGTGCAATTAAGTTATAGGGATCTCTGTACACACTGAGGAGGGGCACAAGGTAAAGGGAGATTTTGGTACCAGAGCAGAGGGACAACCTGACAAACTAAATACAGAGAGACAAGTGTAAATGGGAAATCCATGACATGAGCCCAGTGGAAGAGAAGAGGGAAAGAGAAGAGGAGAGGGAAAGAGCAGAATGAGATTAATGGCAGCCATACAAACACACACAAATAAGCAGCTCGAGTGCAACTGGGCCATAAATGATTTCATGCGTGAGAGGCAACAATTTGCAGAGTATGGGGAAGAGAGAAGGGACACTGGTGGGGGCACTGGTTTGGTTAAGGCCACTGGTTTCCTCTTCCTGATGACAACCACAAGGTAAATGGAAATTTTAATACCCAAGATGCAGGAAAAAAGAAAAACTGACAGACGTATCGGTACTTGTATGTTGGGTGGAATATCCCCACTGATAATTTTTTCCCATGAATATCAGTTGGGGGCTTCCCTTCTGCCAGATTTTGCTGTTTGCATTTCCGGCCTACCAAACGACCTTTCTCACGATCATTCACCGGGAGATAAATTCAAATTGTAATGTGTATGGCCAGTTATAGGACAAGATGGAAACTGACAGATTGGATGTAGGATAATGACAGTAGGTAGAGGAAATCTAGGATCAAACTCTAGTCATAAAACAAGGCCAACTAAATAACACAATGTTTTAGGAAGAGAAGACATGATTTTGTAGCAAGAAGAGAGAAATGAAGAGATTGGGAGATGGCAGGAAGAGTTCTAGACTTTGGCATACACACCGGATGTGCCCAGATGCATCACTAAACATAAGGCCTCAGATGCACTCGCAGGAGGCAATGGGTGAGCCACAGCAACGTGATTGGCCAAGGTAAGCTAGACAATGTCATACACAGGTTGCAAAATGAGTGGATCCTATGCGTTCCATGTGGTTGAGCTGATTGATTCTTGAGCCAATGATTGTTGTAGTAGTGGCGTAGGCACCCAACATGTTACACTGGACATTTCTGGTACTAAGAAAAGGCAAGGAACCTCCAAATTACGGTCTAAAGGTGGCCATACACGCACCAATATTATTGTAATAAACACATTTTCGTACAACATTCGGTGCATGTTTGGCAGAGGACAAGCCGACTGTTATCAGCAGAAGGCTTGGATATCTGTCGGCTCGTTGATTGGCCCATTGGGTGCCTTAAAGTTTAAACTCCCCCCCCCCAGTCTGTAGTCTCATAGTAGTATCAACAATTGCAGTGATCTCAGCAATTTCTCCAACCAGCAGGACTTCCCCTTGTTCCATTACAGATTGTAAGCCCTGGTGGGTAGCATGATGCTTACCATGTTATGTCACACATTTGTCATTTGTTTTCCGTGACATGATTTGCTGGAACTATATAAATACATTTTTGGCAGGTCCCTAAAGGTTGACTAACCTATGCTGGCTCTGTCTCATACGTATCATATGTGCCGCTCTATTCTCTCCTCTGTGTATCACTTCCTCCCATGTTGCTCAGAAGCCTGGGAAGGACTGACTTTCCTGGAAAGCCTTGAGGTCGGACTTGCTCCTTTCCATGTTGGTTCCAGTTCCAATTTAGGACTAGAAGAGGTTAGAATGATAATAGTAGATGTTTGATTGTGTTTGGTAGGGTTGGTTGCCACCATGAATCACTGAAATAGTAGGTTTCTTCCTAGAAATGTGATTTAGTAGACTGTACCTGACCATTGATTTCTGTGGATACCATTGCATGACATATCACAGTATTCATCTCGGGTTCCGGAACCATGGGGGCTGGCTTGGAGCAGTGGTAGTGGGTGCCTCTTTGCTGGATACATCTAGAACTCCAGTTAGGATGGGTGTTGGGTTGAAAACGTTGGTGCCCTAAAAATTCTTGGAACTATGGCTGAAGGGTTGTTACACCAATGACCAAATGTTGGACTTCTACGTGGGGCTTCAACTGAAAAAGCTCTAGTGATCCAAAGTTTCGGACGATGGGGAGCTGACCTACAAGGGTGCAAAGGAACATGATCTAGTCTTGAAAACTGTGTCTAAGGTGCTACTAGTTTATATTGGTGCCCAGGAAGCCACTGTGAGGGCAGAATCTCCTAATTATGAAACACAGAGAGACAGAGCACAGGTTCCAGAAGACTGTTGTATGTCCCGTAATGTTGCTGAGTTAGTTTAATGTTATAGACTAGAGCAGTGTGGAATGTGCGGGTGCTGATGGCAGTGTTTCTAATACTCAGAATTGCTCTGGGACCAGCTGAACCTGTACTGGAACTGTAGGGTCGGGTTTGTAGTGCCGGTGATACCAAAAATGCCATTTATGTTCTGAAAGTTACTGACAGGCTTTGAAATATTGTATATTATTGGTGCTAAGTCTCTGAGACACTGAGAGGGACTGAATGGGAAATCAGAGAAGCGACTGCTTTCACCCGCATGGAGAATATATACAGTTTATATATGTGTGTGTGTGTGTGTGAGTGTGTGAGTGTGTGTCAGACTCACATCCGCATGTCACAGGCAATGGAATCTGTTTCCTCAATCCAGGGAAAAAAATGTCATTAGCGAAACAGGAAAAGGCCTCACTTGCCATTAACTCCTTCACACCCAGCACATTGGGCTCCGGAAAGTGCCTGAAGGGTTCACGTTTGGATGTTATTGAGCTAAAGAAACTGAAATTAAGATGGTTTTCCATCAATATCCAAAGTGTTCTGCAGGAGAAACGTTGGCCACACGGGTCGATAAAAGCTGCTGAGCAACCAAAGGTGCTCATGAATGGGGCCCTCGAGAGAGCCTGCCTGACCGATATCTGGTCAAAGATCAGATCAGAGCAATTTAGCCCATCGGGTGGGTGGCTAAATTCGGTGGAGATTTGATTGTTTGCCGATGGATCAGTGTATGGCCCAGGTTAGTGCCAGTACAATGTATATGGCAAGGGTGGCAGGTTGCAGGCATAGTCTGCTGCTGAGTTAGGCCTGATACAGGGCATGCTGAATATGAACGGCCATTGTGTGGCTTAAGGTGGCCATACACACTTCAATTATGATCTTTCCTGGAAAAGAAAGATCGTTGGTTTCAATACACACGTGTAGAGCTGAATGGTCAGATATACATATAGAAACAATTCTACCTGTATCTGACCATTCAGCACTAAACAGCGGCCAATGTTAAAATTTTCCGGCAGACCCGATCGACAAGTCAACCAATATCCAAGACTTTCAGCTTGTCTCCCACCATACACACAGAAACGTAACTAGAGGGGGGCGGGCCCTGGCGCAGGACGCGCAGCCGGACCCCCTCCGTGCACCCGGAACTCCCCGGGAATATGCTGGCACACGGACTGCCGGGGGGCCCTGAGGGGGTGCGGACCCTGGCCCGCTTGCACCCCCTGCTCCCCCGGTAGTTCCGCCACTGCATACACATATGGAATATCGAATAAAAATTAGTTTCATACAATATTGCGTCTTTGGCCACCGTTACTGCTTATTAGGAGTCCGATTGGTGATGCCTGCCTGGGGGCAGTTATAAATGTTAAGGCCATAGGTCACATGAAACTGATCATTATAGACAGATAAGATTATTTCGGGGGTCTAGACGGGTGTGGCTGGGGAATGCCGCTATCGGATGAGGCGAGTGCTCTCATATCCGTTACACCATTCATACTTCACCATCCACACAGACAGGAAGGGTTGCCATGGAAACCAAATCCCACTTAATGGAATTTCCAGTCGTGTATCTGGGGCAGGTCATTGTGAAGGGGTCAGGATATGTCGGAGGCCGAGCCTACCGGGTATCTGTGCAGAACAATTGCATCTGTGTGTTCAGAAATTGTTTATGAATAGCACAAACATTTCCGGAGTCACACAACCAAGATAACAGCATGACACTGGTGCCTGAGAAATGCACCGATACCTGTCGGACCAAGAGATCAGAGACGCTACACCTACAGCTGAACTACAACCCCCCCCCCGTTTCCTCGAACAGTCAACGGGGACAGACGTAGAGTAAGAGATTAGTGACCGGGTGATAAACAGTGGGATCATTTATAAAATTCACGCAGCGCATATTTTGTCACAAAAGGTTTATTGCCAATGTTTTTTCCTGAACACTAATATACTGCTCTGCCTCTCTTTCCGGTTTTTGCAAATTCGCATTGAGAATACATTTTTGCAAATGAGACAGGTGTTTGCGTGAGTGCACCTGCTGTGCGCGGTTGTTGTGCGAGAAAATATCGCTGACAGTAACTTAAATTCGCAAAACTGTTTTGCGAATATTTTTCCCGCCACCAAAGTTGTGGCGTATTTCAAACGCAGAGTGTGCACTTAACATTCGCAATTTCCGATTTTTGCCATATTAAATAAGTTCTTATAGACATTCGCAGTGTGAAGAAAAAAATTTGCACAATCTTATTCAGCTTTATAAATGGAACCATGTGCGGGGCAAACATATTCACTGTGCTCACCAATCTGCCCTGCGGCAAGTTTATAAATGAGCCCCAGTGGGTTTAAAGGGGAAGGAAACCTAGTTGGCGCAAAAACCCTCCCGTGTGTTGCCCACCCTCCCTCCTCCCCCCTGGCCTACCCGTCCCGCTGGGCAAATGCCCCTAACTTGTTACTTACCCTTCTGCGCAGGTCCAGTCCAGGGAGTTCACCGACGACATCTTCTTCCACGCGATCTTCTTCCTGCTTTGAACGGCGCATGCGCAGTAGGAGCTTTTTGCCGGTACAATCTACTGCGCATGCACCAAAAGTACATTGTGACTTTTGGCACATGCGCAGAAGATCCGTACCGGCGAAATGCTCCTACTGCGCATGCACCAAAACGCTGTTCAAAGCAGGAAGATCGCATGGAAGAAGATGTCGTCTGTCAACTCCCTGGACTGGACCTGCGCAGAAGGGTAAGTAACAAGTTAGGGGCATTTGCCCAGCGGGACGGGTAGGCCAGGGGGGAGGGTATTTGCGCCAACTAGGTTTCCTTCCCCTTTAAATGATCAGGGGGTCACAATTCTGTTTTGCCCTGGGCATAGGGTAAACAATAGCAAACTGTGGCCTGTGCAGAATGGTGGGAATGAAAAGTGGGGCATCAATGTGCCTGCACCCCTGTCATATACTGTATACAGGCAACTATATAGGGGCAAACTAAGGTCTCTACGCTCTGACCTCGACCCCCCCCCCCAGCCTTCTCGTCATCCGAACTTCATTTCCCAGTAATTAGTGAGATGCATTGTGCCACACTGCAAAGGTTTAACAGTGCCCTCCAGTGGTGATCAAACTAATGACTAAGATTTAACTGCTTCCAACAGCTCCAGGTAGAGTCCTGCGCGGAACCAATTTCTAAGACCTGGACCAAATCCGGAACCCACATATTTAGCCACTTTAATCCGCTACCCAACCCGGACCCGCAACCCGACCCAAACCCGCAGACCACCATCAAACAGGAAGTGACGGTGCTGCAAACTGGAAGTGACACAATCAAAGTGGGCGGGGACAGAAACAAGTTTCGTAAAACTTTAAAAGGAGTAAAATCTAGACAATATTACATAAGATAAGACATTTAGATGAGACCCGCGGGTATACCTGCACCTGAAAATCCTCCCCTCATTCCGCAGGGTGCCCTCTTTTTTTGCAGGTAACCTGTGGGTACCCAACCCGCTGCAGGACTCTACTGCAAGCATACCACTGCATTGAGAGCTCAAACTTCCCGCCAGTGGTTTAAAGGGGAACTCCACCCATAAGGCTCCCTTTACATAATAAGGAAATACTGAGAAACTTTCAAATCAACATTCTTTACCCACTTACAACAGTTCTACACTTATTTGGAATTGCTTTTGAATCCGTTTCAGTTTATTCCTTTCTGGTCTTGGTTGTGACTCTTGAACCAATGTTGCAAAAATGCATTCTTGCCCCAGGGCTGTTAATCAGCTGCCTTCTGCTAAATTGTTTCAGGAGTCAGAGCATTGTGAACAACAAAGGCTGCTTAAATTTTAACTGACAAATACCTTAAAAACCCCCTGTAAATGTGCAATGAATGAATACGGATGAAGGAAAAATTCTTTAGACATCTTTTACCAATGTGCATAATTCAGATTTAGGGGGGAGGATCCCGTTGAATAATTCTGAGCAGAATAAAAGGCACAGTATCGTACGATTACCCAACATACGAGCATAACATATATGTCTCCAGCCAGAGCCTGGAAATGGCATGTTCAAGTCTGCTCACATGCACAGAGGGAATGTACAATAATCGGCCCGTTTCTTCGTTACCCAGAACATTTTATTCTGACCGCAACGAACTATGAATACTTCTGTACATTGAATCCTATCGTCAGCCAAACGGATGCACCACAGGAAGGATGGAATGTGCCTGTTCATCTGATCCAATATGGTTAGATGGTTCAGAATTGTGACTAATTGCGGATTGGTTTCTATGGGTGACCCATGAGGTGTATAATGTGGGTAGCATTTGGGTTTCAGGTCCAGAGCCAAGTGTGCTGCATGGGCATCAGCGAACATACAAATCGAATGAGACACATACCCACTCTAAAAACAATGTAAAACAGCCCAGTGCTCCTTTGAGCACTTATATATTATTTATTTTACTCTGTGAATAGTGTGAATGTGCCCTGCGAAGGAGAGGAGCTGGAAAATAAGGCAAACGTTTAAGTTACTGATGCAGAAAGAGTCTACGAATGTTCCTCTGCTCAGTTGCACCAAGAGGCACTCCCTCCATAAGTAAATTAACGTTCTGCATATCTGTCTGGCCTTTGCCTTGACAGAACAGTAGCGTGATCAACATTTCCCATTCCTTATTCAAGGCAAGTCATTTTGACCTCCGTGGTTCCAACTGAAAGCACAGGGGGCAAGTGTGCAATGGTCTTGTAGTGGGAATGGAGTCTCTGACTTATGTGAACGGCTTCATGATTTAAATACCCAGTGACCACAGGAGTAGATGAAGAATTCAGATGTGTTCCTCATCAATGTTATTCTGCCCGATGTGGGGTCACCAATTGCGTGGAACAAATACCAGCAAAAACTATTTAAAATCGGAGGCCTACGTAACAAATAGGAAGGAATCCACATAGCCGTGTCCATCTCTAACTCCGAAATGCCACAAGAGGGCAGATGTAGCCAAGCAAGAAGCAGAAGGCAGTAGATCATGTTTTCTCTGCCAACGGTTTATATGTGACAATAGTTTTAAGCGGATGCATCTGTGTAATTTATATCCAGTTCTATATACCTGGAGCTGTTGGAAGGCATGAAGAGAAAGGTAAGTGTGAAGTTTCCAGTGTGTAAATCTGACTTATTTAGGATTACGTAATCATTTGAGTCAACCTACTAGAAATTATCTAATCAATTTATACCTCTGTTTTCCAGAGAATGTTTGCGCTGCACCCCATAGAAGGCAGTGGGACCCCAAAATGCCATGATGCATCACTTGGAATCATGGAATAAGGTGAGGGGGGGGGGGTTACCGGCTGTGACAACCAAAAGTAAGTTGAGAAAATGGTCCGAAAGCGATGGATTCTGAGACTTGAAGTCCCTCTGCTTTCTACAGAATCCATGCACCTCCCACCATGGAAAGCAGACACCAGGAATCCATCACTTATGCATCCTATCTTCTTAGGTAGGCAGTCAATTAACCCTATCCTCACCTTGGTCCCCACTGAATTGATGGATTCCGGTAGTCGAGTCTGTGTATCGTCGAGCGTGGAAAGTAGTAAGACTACAAGCCCCAGAATCCATTATTTAAAGGTGGTGTGACAGATAAAGGTATTGTCGTATGAAGTTTGAATGCAATTATCTAGGAAGGAATGGCTATGGCTGATAAAGGTAAATAAAACATACTACATGTCACTCCATGGTGCTGTTATTTCTAAACAGTTTATTTCAAACCCACTCTCCGCCCCCTCTTGAAAAATCCAACAGCAAAGTGCAGACCCGGGAGCACCGTGAGGAGGAGAGGGGCGAGTGCTTTTTGTTTCTGTGGGTCGGGAAGGGGCTGAGGAGACAAAGTAGAAAGACAGACCACTGACACAAAACAATGTGCAGTTATTTCCTATTCAACCACTGCAAAGGAAGAATATTCAGGGAGTCAAAAATATATATATATGTTTTTGAACTGAAAATCATATCAATGTGCCTCACTCATGCCTAAAAGACAATATATACAAACAGAGCTTCAAGGACACGTCAAACTGGCCACAGGGCTCCATGAGGGCACAGAAGCCGTAACACACACACAGGACGGAACCCTCTGAAAAAAAAAAAGCCAGTGTTTTACCGTTTTCCTTGTTATCGATTAAAAAAAAAACACACAAGCAGCGGGAGAATAATGCAGGAACGGGGAGAGGAAAATAAATTACACCCATACTATTATTCAATAAATTAAGAGCAAAATATACACAAAAGAATAAAAGAGAGGGAGGAAATGGGGGAAAGAATTGTGCTGGAGAGGAAAAGAAACTCATTTTGTTTTTTTTTTGTCCTGTGAAATGTATGAAAGGTATCACGTCTTTACCGCTTAGGGCAGCAGAAATATTCCCCATCACTCTCCACTTTCCACCCAGGAACCTCTTCAAGTACGCCGGCTGTCTTGCAACCAGTTCATTAAAGGAGTTGGCTTGATCTCCAGTGAACAGACTAGGAACCTTTCCAGTGTTGAGAAGACCAGTTTAACACCACGGTGTAAGGAATCTGAGACAAAGCGTAGGGAGAGAGAAGTCCCCACATTACAGTAGCAGTCTTAACAGCAAGTCTAATCAGTAGTTTAACGCTGGAGAAATGGCCTCGCTTCCATGTCCAGAGGGTTGACAAACGGAGTGTCGTCTGTAGCATCAGTTGTGTTACCAGGGGCAGGAGGCTGAACCCTTTCATTTCAAGGGGCCATTCCATAGTCCATGAGATGAATATGCTCAGTGTATAATGGTACAGAATCGGTAGAATACCACAGAAACCCAGATGATGGAGCGGCCTTGGGAACAGAAGGCTAATTCCCTGGAGCTTGTCTCTTGATGGATGATTTCCATTTCAGGATTAAACACTGAGGATGCAGCCAGGGCTTTAATAAGTAAAGTCTTCTGCTTCCACAGCCACCAAAAAAGACAGCAGTGACCATATGAATTGCAACTTGCTTGGTATTCCTATTCCTAGGAAAGGGAGGGGGGCAATGTGGTTAAAGGAGTAACAGGACCACACTTGCCGGTTTGAACTGCAGCCTCTTATTCAAGAATCCCCAGGGTCATCCATTGTTCTCTTGCTCAGCATTCTGCATCCTACAGAAACAAGAACCAGCGGCTTTAATAAACGTTTCAAACACAAGAAATAGTTCATTTTTAAATCCACGACCGGAGAGAGAACTGCCCTGGGATTGGCCGAGTTTGTCCGGTGTTTGAATTTCTTGCCAATCAAAAAGGACTCGTTTACAATGTCAAGTCTGCTACTAAGAACAGGGCCATATTTACAGGCCAAACCAAGTTCTGCAATGAATTCAAGGCTCGCGACACAAATGAATGAATCAAAAGATTGGCTCACCTGAATCGGCCTATGAAGAGGGAAACGATGAAGCCTTGCTACGTGGAGCTCTCGCTCCCAGACTCCATTCTGTTAACGTGCCGAGCCTCCTTTAGGCAAAGGTATACCTCCTCCTGGGGGTCGTAGTAATAGAACTTGCGCAGATATGAGATAAGGGGTCTGAAAAGAAGGAAGAGCATTTCAACTTAGAAGTGTATTCACTAGATTAATACTGTGATGAGAAGAGATGCCTTTCTGTGCATAGAAGGCCATAGATACATAGTGAAATACAGATTAAAAGGTTCAGTTGGGAGCAAGATTTTTAAAGGGATAGAACGACCTCTACATGAAAGCATGATTATCTCTTTTAAATGAAGCAAACCTTGTTTAGGCTAGGGATGGTGGCACACGTGGCTACTGGGGGAGATTAGTCGCCCAGAGACAAATCAATCACCTCTTCTTCGGGGGTCTAATTTCCCCTAAATGCCTTCCCGTCGGCAAGAATGTAAATCGCCAGTGGGATGGCACTCGGATCGCTTCGTTTTTCTGAAGTTGCCTCACGAGGAAACTTCGGGTGACTTCGGAAAACGAAGCGCTCCGAGTGCCTGCCCCCAGTCGATTTTCATTTTAGCCGGCGGAAGGCAGATGGGGAAGATTATTTGCCACGAAGAAGAGATTTGTTGCCTGGCGACTAATCTCCCCGAATCTGCCCGTGGGGCCAGACCCTAAAAGGTTCAGTTGGGAGCAAGTTCTTTAAAGGAATGGGATGACCTCTACATGAAAGCATGATTTAACTGAAGCAAACCTTGGCTAGGCTAAGGGTGGTGGCACACGTGGCTAGTGGGGAAGATTAGTTGCCAAGCGACAAATCGCCTCTTCTCCGGGCGACTAATCTCCCCTAGAGAATGGCCGGTGGGATGGCAAACTGATCACTTTGTTTTTCCGAAGTTGCCTCACGAGGAAACTTCGGGTGACTTCAGAAAGCCAAAGTGATCCGAGTGCCATCCCGCCCGCTGATTTACATTCTAGCCGGCTGGAAGTTTAGTTGCCCGAAGAAGAGTGATTTGTTTCTGGGCAACCAATCTCCCCCAGTAGCCACGTCTGCCACCACCCTAAAGCTGCATTTACACTGGCGTGAACCCCCAACTCTGACGCCTAATACGGGTCCCATCCAGAAGAGGCCCATCTTTATCAAATAAACAGACTAGCGCTAATTGAATAAATGGCACTATACAATGAATGATAACAGAAGAACAAGCTTCAGTAAGTGTTTGATAATAAACAATGAACGAGCAGCAAGCAGGAAAAACAGTTCAATGAGTGTAAGCACATGGGCAAGCTATCAAAGAAAAAGCAGCCCCCGCTAACAAGTCACTGACCTTAGAACACTGACCCTCTTCATGCAGTTCTGCTAAAATAGTTCCTGCCTCTGACAGGCACCAAATGGCTTGCAAGGCTGTAAGCTTGTATCCGATGCGCTCCTACCCCCCACCCGCAGAGGAACCCACAGACCTCCCAGCTCTACAAAAACAGCACTTAGCAGGGGCTCTGTTTAGTGCTAACTGGTAATTACAGATGAATGTTAAAATGGTAATTACACGGTAGGAAAGACTGTATTTGCACACACACACACACCCCCATAACGCAATAACGGTGGCAGCGACTGGGAGTTGCTGCGAGCCGTGAACTGTATGATAGGGTAAAGCCTTTATTATCCAACTTAAGAAACCACATGCCCGTCAGTAAGACCCTCCTGTTGAACCCTGGCTGATGATTTAGACCAAAAATGACGTGGCCTTTGAGTATGTGATGCATCAAAAGAACAATATATTTCTAAGACGATCGGTGCATTACATCAGCCTTCAGCACATGGCAAACATCAGCAACACTGTTATTGTACCGTACTTGCCCTTCAAGCTCTCGCCAGTTCCCAATAACAGAGGGCAGATACCTTTCTGGGGCTTTGAGAAACTTGTCCTTATTCCCCCTCGGATCTAAAACATTTATACAACCTTCACTCGCCTTCCAGCAGAGCTCTCAGTTGAAATAGCTTGGCATCTGGTTCTGTCCGTTCTCCCAGCTGAATCTCCGTGCAGCCCACTTGTCTCCAGGGGAATACTTTGATTATATCATGCGAAAAACCCAGCATGGCCTCTATCATTATAATCATGCCTTTAACTTTGCATTGTGGCTAAAGAGAACTAAAGCTCAGCAAATAATCCATCTAGAAATACTTTACTGTATGTTTTGGCCTTTTGTACCTGCCCAACGCCATCCTTTAAACAGTGAAGAGGAGAACCTCAAAGATACCACCAGTAGCTCCTCATATTTTTCTCTGAGCTTATGCCCCTTGCATTTAAGATGGAGGGCTCCTATGGGCAGCTTTAAAAGCCTGGATCGTTGCTATTATAGGGTTCTATGCAATATATATCCTTGTATACAATATATGAAAGTGCGTTTATCACACAAGCATCTGGAGAAGTATATTCTTTTACTTCCTGGGTCAAATGGAAAGAGAATGCAATTCTGCAAGACGCCGTGTATCCTGGGAAATATGTGCATGTTACAATTCTTGCACATTCACTTCTACAATGGAGTTGGGTTTCTTTGAATGTGCGGTTTCAGCTTTTCTTTTATCTTGCTGCAAAGTGAAACAAGAAAGCACACTGACCTTGCTCGGCCACAAGCAAACACTGTTCTATTAGGAAACCATGAATGGCTCGATATGGAGGAGGCTTTTAGCGGTTCTCTCCCTGCTTGAAATCCATATCGACACAGTTCTGTATCCTGCACAGATGCTTACTGAAGCCTTACAGATGACACAAAGCTAACTAAACAATTCTTCTCAGTGTTATCAGTGCTATGGTGGAGGATTTTGCATCTGCCCCCTGGAGTAACGGGCGTACAGGAAGCCTACCAGCACTATATTTATTAAAGAAATACTAATAAGAAGACAAAAAAAAAAAGATAACGGGCATAGTGATGGAGGCCAAACAGTAATTCCCTGTGGAACACCTAGGGTATAGAAGATTCGATTTGCACCAATTCTTCACTAATACTCCACGTGCTCTCGACAGTTGCTTTATACATAAAGCTATCCCAGATATTTCCAGATATCCCGTGCCGACTGCATAACGTCAAGGAAATAATACTCACTTGGGCAGTGGGAGTTCTGGAATGTGGTCGATGCGAACCAACTGCCGGATGCGAAAGCGGCACAAGTGCTGCAGGGACTTCACATTGCTGAAGCGGGAAACGGGGTACAAAAGCTGTACTGGGGTTGGGGGAAGACCTGTGGGGAGGCAAGTCACTTATAAGGATGGGCAGGATGTGAACTAATGAACAAAACAGTTCAGATTGTGGAACATAAGAACGCAGGTAGCATATGGAGTCGTACTGTAGCACCATGCAACAAAGAACCAAGTAGGTGAGAATTCAATGAATTATCTACTATTCCATGACCAAGACCCTATATAAAAATGTGTAATATATATATATTTGGGTAAGGACGTCACCATTCAACATAGAAGCAGCCAACAAGAGCATGCTGTCCATTGGATTCTACCATTAAAAATATAAAGCCAGGAGAAAGAAGAAAAAAAAGAGAGAGTAAGAGGTGACAAGAGATTTGCTGTGCACGCTTGCTCCCTAAGAAACTGACCTGGTACTCGCGAGCGAAGAAAATACAGGAACTTCCCGTTCTTCGAGTGCATGATGGCACGTTTTATGAACTCCACTACCGACTGGCAACGATCCTCAAATTTTGGGTGGCACCAGAGACTGAATGTGCCTAGGAGGGGAGATTGAATAGTACAGGGTTTTACAGGAAACAAACCAGTGCAGCACAAAACAAGATAACAACATAAATACATCTTGCTGAATTCAAAACAGAGGAACGCCTGTTGTTTCCACATGCACCCCATTATCTTTTCTGGCTCTCATCCACTGTTATACTGGCTGAATTCAGCCAGCCTTTGCTGACAGTAAACAGGGTGTATAGCTGTCATGCCCTCACCTCTGTAGTGCTCCATGCGCGTGTGGTGGGTGATGCCCTGTGATCGGAAACTCAGACTCAGAATGTAGCGAGGGTCTGAACTATCTCGCACCAGAAACGAGCCATCTGGTTTCCCCTTCAGCTTCATTTCTGCGTCCTCCCAATTCATTGGACCCCAGTACCAACCACACTACAGGAGAAGAGACGTCAGACTATTGTGGCATATAAAACAAGCAGAAAATGTAAAGCTGGCACTATGTAAACAAAATGCTAATAATGATTCTAAGGAGACAGAAGTTGAGAAATCCAAATAGGGCCCAAGGAGAAGAGACGCATAGACAGGGTTAAGAATTGGGTATCCTGGCACCCAATACATTGCAGCTACTAAGCTTCATACCTTCTCAAGCTCCCGCAGGCTGGCGGCAAAGCTACTAGGGTCCTGTTTAAATAGGGGGTACTGCAGCGGCTGCACCAGTGGGACTGGGACACACTCGGTTGGTCTTAGTTGGACCAAACGTGGTAAAAGTTCTGCAAAGTAAAAAAAAAACAAAAAAAAAACAGTTGCATGTGTCGAGGTTATGAACATAGTTGTGACTGTAATGGTTACCTGAAATAACTGCATGTCTTATAAAGGAAGACTGGTGAATTCCTCTCCACTGAATTCGAATGGAAGGGCTTTATAATGTTTTTTGAGGGGGGGGGGAAGGCATTAAAAAATTGCTATTGTGTTACATTTATGAAGGTTTGGGCAGTCTCCATAAACTGGTGACACAAGGTGAGCAGAAAAGGAAACGTGATTGGTCTGGGTTGCGTTGTGAACACTAGAAACAGGATAAGCTACATATTACATGGATTATTTACCTGGAGCATGTGGGGGAGGCAGCGGGGGCAGGGGGAAAGACTGCAGAGAGGATCCCATGGGTCCCACTAGGACAGATGCTGGCTGGATTCCACCAATGTCATCTGGATCAAAAAAGAAAGTAAATGACAACCATAAACAATATTTCCCCGAGGCGTACACACCATATAGAGGAATGAAGCTTTGGAAGAACGAGATACCTAAAAGGCTGAGGCTCCTGCGGGGAGGTGGAGGTGGAGTGGGAGGCCGCGAAGAGGACGATCCTCTCTGTGAAATGTCCACGTCCACAAGTGACACCGTTTCACCTGCACAAAAGGGACAGACCCACTGTAAAGCTTTAACGTCTCCAACAATATAAATATATTTCACGTGTTTTGTCACGTATCAGGATCACACACCCCCTTCTTCCCATCGACTCACCGGTGAAGAGCGGACTGAAGGAGACTGGAGAAAAGGCACTTTGAGTTCTGGTCAATCGCGGCTTCCTAGGGAGTAAAAAAAAACAACAAATCGGTTAAACTTTTAAAAAAAAAAAAGAGGTTTTCTTAGAATGTGGAAAGACGAGAGTAGAAAAGCTCAACATCATTTGCTCACACATTTCACAAACAAAACCTTGATCATAAAGGGTTCTGACCCGAAACATGTGGTGTTGCCACTACCTGGAATAAATAGGGGAAATAAATGTTTTGCAGTCAATTTACTGGAGTTCCTTTCAATCTTTGATGTTAAGTTTATTCAACGGAGCTGCTGCGCAGAGCAACTACAAGGAATTGGACTTGTACCTTTCATTGTTTTCACAGCCCACCGACCCCATTTTTTTTTTTGCTTTGGACATTTCAGAAACAAGACAAAGCCAACTCATAAACTTCAGCAAGAACAGGTTATAAAAGGAATAAGATTTGCTACATTTAGTTGACACATTTCTCAGCAATATCTTTATTTCCGGGGGGAACGATCTGAAACCAACTGAACGGAAAAGAGTGTTTGAAAGTGAACAATCCCTTTAATCTGCTACAGTTTCAGGAGTGATGGCCAGCAGTGCAGAGAAGACAGTCAGATATTACTTTCAATAGAAACTAGATTTCCCAAGTCTAAAGCTGGCCATAGACGTACAGATATAATCGTACGAATTCTCGATTTGTATGATTTTCGTGCCGCCTGTGGAGAGTCCCGACATTTTTCGTGCCATGGCAATCGGTCGTTCAGACTATCAGACGGGTTACAAAATTTCTGTTGACTAACGATAATATCTCTGCCTGTATTGCTACCGGCTTTTGTCTGACATAACTATCGTACGATTACTGTCAGGGGCAGAACTTCGGCTCATCTGTTCTTTTACTACTTTATTTCATCTGAATGGTGAGTGGCAGGTCTGGAGATGGGGATATGAAGGTAAATCTGCATTATGTCTATGACCAGTTTAAGTGATTTCAAACCTGAAAGGCAGTTGTCGTGTCCATGTCAGAGTCTGTGCAACTAACGGAGCACATGGAACCAGGCGCAAGAATCGTGTCCATTTACATGTAACCCACCTATAATCCATTAGCGTGTAACCCACCTATAATCCATTATCATGTAACCCACCTATAATCCATTTACATGTAACCCACCTATAATCCATTATCATGTAACCCACCTATAATCCATTATCATGTAACCCACCTATATTATCATGTAACCCACCTATAATCCATTATCATGTAACCCACCTATATTATCATGTAACCCACCTATAATCCATTATCATGTAACCCACCTATAATCCATTATCATGTAACCCACCTATAATCCATTATCATGTAACCCACCTATATTATCATGTAACCCACCTATAATCCATTATCGTGTAACCCACCTATAATCCATTAGCGTGTAACCCACCTAGAATCCATTATCGTGTAACCCACCTATAATCCATTATCGTGTAACCCACCTATAATCCATTAGAGTGTAACCCACCGATAATCCATTATCGTGTAACCCACCTATAATCCATTAGCGTGTAACCCACCTATAATCCATTATCATGTAACCCACCTATAATCCATTATCATGTAACCCACCTATATTATCATGTAACCCACCTATAATCCATTATCATGTAACCCACCTATATTATCATGTAACCCACCTATAATCCATTATCATGTAACCCACCTATAATCCATTAGCGTGTAACCCACCTATAATCCATTATCATGTAACCCACCTATAATCCACTTACTTGTGTTTGGCTGATGCAGATTCTCATGGAGCAGAATAAAGAAAACCCGTGTGTATATAGAGAAGGGGCTGCATGGCTGTTACACGTGAGTCTCTATAACAACATGTTATTTCTGTACACAAGACTATGTTATAATATGATACACGCAGGGGGAGGAGAGAAATGCACTGCACCTCCCTACTTAAAGCACTTCAAATGGGAGAGGCACAATGTAGCATTAAAGGGGAACTAAAGTCTAAAATAGAATAATGCTAGAAATGCTGTATTTGGTATACTGAATATAGGCACCAGAGGCCTAATCAAACAAATGATTTATGCTTTCAAAGTTGGCCGCAGGGGGCTGTCATCTTGTAACTTTGTTATACATCTTTGCAAGACCAATACTGTGCACATGCTCAGTGTGATCTGGGCTGTTTAGGGATCGCCATAAATTATCAAAACAGCACAAGTCAAATAATATCTGCCAGAAGCCTGATTAATAATCAGAATATACAGACTGCACTGGGTCTGTGGATACAAATCTCTACAGTCGCCGGCTGCTCTACAGGGAAACAAACAAAGCTGCTCGAGTTGTGGGAAGTAAGGTGGGGGGCTCCCCCTGCTGGTTGAAAGTAGGATTGTTTCCTGCAGAGCAGTTAGGGACTGTCTGAAGTTTCCTATCTGCAGCAGTCACAGCAAGTAAATTGAAGGGGAAATTTCACTGCATACAGTCAGGTTTATTATAAAAAAGGTACACATTTTTTAATTGAAGTATATTGGAGATAGGTTTTTTTTTTTATTAAAGAAAGTAAAAATGGGATTTTATTTTTTTGCCTTTACATGCCCTTTAACCATTAGGTGTGACGGGACAGCCATGATTATAAATGACCTAAATGTCCTATTGTAGTGACCACTGAGATCGACCTCAATGTCCTGTTTTAATGGTTTATGAGATATTAGCAGTTTTAGACTGCTCATAACCACTAAAAACAGAAAAATGAATATACAATGCGAAGCATTCGAAGTCTCCCTTTATTATTTGTGGGGGGGTCAGGTAGAATGAATTATTTGCTATGGAAATGTGGGCCCTAAAACACAAATGGAGATTTGGTGATGGCTCTGCCCAGTTTATTTGTATATATAAATATTAAAGCTGCTGATATATAATTGGTGGAGGCTCAGAGAAACAATAGATTTACATGTATACGACCCCCTCACTTTGGTTTCATCTTGGCCTCAATGTGACTCTGGGCCCATTCGCTGGGCAGAACCAGAAGCAGCAGAGGACGTGGGAATCATAAAGGACTTTCAGTTTTGTTATTTACTACAAATGACTTTATTGGCCCAGGATGAACCTCCCAGAGACAAACTCACTGACACAAGTAACATTCCTGCACCATCAAGAACACAATCCCTCCCATTATTACTATTAGTATTATTATTATTAGTATTACTATTATTAGTATTTCTACAGCCCAATCTGATTGAATCTGGAGGGGGAATGAAAGGACATGCGGGGGGGGGGGCACTAATGATGAATATTCTACACTGGGAATGTGAAACAGGGGGGATCTGGTGCCTAATAAATCCAGTCATTAGAGTGTAAGCTCTGCTGGGACAGGGGCTGAGGGAAAAGATTCATCTCAATAAAATGCTGCAGAACATACAACCCCCCATTATTGTTACAGATGCAGGAGGGCCCCCCCATTATCAATGACAGGTGCAGAAGGGACCCCAATTATTGTCACAGGTGCAGGAGGGTCCCCTATTACCAATGACAAGTGCAGGGGACCCATTATTGTCACAGGTGCAGGAGGGCCCCCTATGACCAATGACAGGTTCAGGAGGGCCCCCTATTGTCAGTGAGAGATGCAGGAGCCCCATTATTGTCACAGGTGCAGGAGGGCCCCCTATTACAGTGCAGGAGGCCCCGCCCATTAGTTGTCCCCAGTGGGAGGGACTCACCTCAGCTCCAGGTCACTGAGACTCCCCCCGGATCCCCCGAGCTCCCCCCTCCTGTCAGCGGCCCCCGCGCAGCTCTTGGTGCGGAAGATTCGTGAGAGTCGGAGTCGGAGGGAGGAGGATCTAGAGCTCGGGGCCGAGGGGCTCGGGCTGAGTGTGTCGGGCGCTGCCGCTTCCCCGCGTCCCTCCCGCTCGTCCCCGTGCGGCTCCTCCAGCACCAGCAGCGCATCACTGGTCTCCTCACAGCCGCGCAGTCCCAGAGCCCCGAGCTGCAGCTCCAAGTCCTTGTGGTGTCGGTTGGACAAGTCGTCCGGCTCGGGCCTCCCTCCTCCCGCGGGCAGCGCTTCTACTACAGCCTCGGCCTCCGCTGCGGCCTCTCCTTCCTCCTCCTCCTCGTCTCCCCTCGGCATGTTCCGGAACACCATTAGCCGGGGCCTCGCAGCCGCCGCCTCAGGGCCGCAGCCTAATAACCGGCTCAGCACCTCCTCCGCCGCTGCCCCTCGCATGTTCTCCCCGGTGGCTCCGCGGGCCCCGGCCCGAGCCTCGGCCTCTCCCAGCTCTCCGGCAGCTCCCTCATCGGAGCCCGCCCCCTGTTTCCGGTTCTGCACAACGTCACTCTCGTCTCTGTGTGTGTGTGTGTGTGTGTGTGACAGCTCTGGAAAGCGCCGCCCACCAAGCGTGACGGCGCACCACGTGACCACTGCAGCTTCACGAACTCTTGTCTCTGTGCGCGATCACTCGGCCATTTTGTTGGTGGGTTAGTGATTTTCCATGGACACCATCAAAAGCCTCTTTTTTCCCTATAGAAATAGGGTCTTTTTATACATTTCTTTTAATTTATATGCCACCTCTTCATTCATTTATTAACCTCATTCTGGACATGAACTTATTTACACACCTCCCAACATTTTGGAAGTAAAAAGAGGGACAACATCCCCCCCCCGCACGGTTTTGACCACGCCCCTTTCGGTGACCACACCCCCTAATTACCATGTTCATTTTACAAAATTTGGCAGGTTATGAAAGTTTGAAAATATTTCTCTTTATCTAAACTGTGTTTTTGTGTCTCAAAATTGTTACAAAAGTATCTTATTTGCACATGTTAGCTGTTCTGGGCTCTCTGCCAAAAGCCAATTAAGTGAGAAACTTTGTTTTTTTTTCCTGGCTGTTCAGTGCTGAGAAAATGAGGGACTGCGGGTTGAGCTGTCAAAAGAGGGACTTTCCCTCATAAAAAGGGACAGTTGGGAGGTATGTTTTATATTTATTTATTGTTAACAGACACTTGGCTGATTCCACTGATCTAAAGGGAACAATAATGGATTGTCTGTTGCCCACCCACTAGGGTTACCACTTTAAGAGTAAAGAAATTCTGCCAGGAGGCAGGTGACAGTTAGTGGGATGCTCTGCCAGGCCAGGTGGCAACTCTACCTGCCGCTAAGGTTGCTACCTTTTACACAAATTTTTACTGGCCTGGCCAGAGGCGGATCATGATGTCACAAGAGGTGGGTGATGTCAAAAGGCGCATGGCTATGCCGCAGCAGGGATCTACAAGGCAGAGATCGGGGAAGGGAAGGGTAAGTTCTAGGCTGGGTGAGGGCTCAGGTGGGCGGGCCAATGGCTACATTAAAGGGCATTACAGATTTACCGGCAACTACATTGCCGATAAATCTGTAATACCGGCTCTGGCCTGGGTGGATGTTTTACTGGCCAGATGGCAACCCTATCTGCTGCAAGCCGACCAACGCCTCCATGCCCCCCTCCCACACGTGTGCTACTTTTTTATTCAGAAACCGTCAACTGGGGCAGGAGAGGAAAGCCGGGGACCACGGTGACAGGTTTGGGAAGGGAGCGGGTCTGGGCCGGCAGCGCCCACCATTTTTTTTCCCAGTCCAACCCTACTAGAGTTGGCCATACACTGAGAAATCCGCTCGTTTGGCGATGTCGCCAAATGAGCGGATCTCTCCCCAATATGCCCACCCTGAGGTGGGCGATATCATGTTTATCTGATTGTGGACCATAGGGCCCAATGATCGGATCATAACGAAGGGTAAACGGGCGGTCGGATCGCAGGACCACATCAACTCACGGATGCGGCCACGCTCCGATGGGATTTTTAACTTTTGGCCAGATATCGACTGGGAAAGCCCGTTGGAGGGCCAATAAGCTGCCGACTCGGTCTGTCGGCAGCTTTTATCGGCCTGTGTATGGCCAGTTTAGCTCCTCCACTCACACCATCAGGGGTATAGGGTATGATGCTTGGAGGACGGCCCTTGAGTTTAACCCTTGCAGTCCTCCATCCCTACAGGCTGCCCATCATTAACACGTGTACTGCACCACTGTGTATATGTGACCCTATACAATCAAGGACCTCTTATTTGCCCATTGTCTCAGAAGACCCGTCTGTAAATATGAGCAGGTTAATAAAGGTGGTCTTGGCGTTATGCATGAAATATCCCCTTTATTCTCTCCATCCATAACAAACAATGGCATTAGTAATACACAAGATTTGCAAGTACAGCTCCACCTAGTGTTGCGCTTCATTTAAAGTCTAGGGGGGAAATTCTTTAGAAAAGGGATGAAATAGGCCTGAATAAGAGGATTTGTTATGCAGCTTAATAAAGAATTGCTGCTGAATTTCATTCACATAACCTAGAGCAAAATCCAGGTTGTCCGGATCCCATCGACGCCCCAATAAAGTGCAGGACCTCAGCGCTGCTTAGTAGTTCAGTTCCAGGCAAGAAGCCTTTATGAATTTCATTATGGATTTGTAAAGAAGCAACAGTGTCAGATGTGTGTGGGATGCCTGTGTGTTCATTTGCAGGACTGGCGTAATATATCCACGGGAATGTACAGCAGTGTGTGATAATCTTTTGGGAAGTGTGTGTGTGTAGGGAAGTGTGTTTGTGATCAGAAATTATTACACATTGGGGAAAATCAGGCAAATCCAATCATCTGACCTTGGGACAGTGATCTGATCATACAACAGGCCTATGTAGATCTGGCCTCCAATAAGGCTCTGGCCTCCAATAGATATTTGGCTGATTCTTGTACAGGTGGAGCCCGTACAGGCCGTCAGAAGGGCCTCATACAGTAGCTCCATCTGGGTCTGAAAGGGCAGAGTAACAAAATTTATTGGGAGGAGTCCAGAGTTTATTGGGGATCCTGAATTCGTATTTTGGAACCAGGTCCATGGTCATGAAGTCACACCACTGCTGTAGCCAATGTGAACGAATACATACAATGAAATGAATGAATACATACAAACAATACACGAGAAGCAGAAATACCAAACATGGACAAAAGCATGCAGACACCCGTCTGTCCAACATTTCATGACCATTGCTGATGTAACAGCTTCTACTCATCTGAGAAGGCTTTGCACCACATGCTGGAACGTGGTTGAACATGGAGATTGGCAACGGATGGTGGGGATCAGGCCTGATTTAAAAGTTTGCCTACCTTGCCATCCCTGAAAACTTTCTTGTAGACCTCTATGAGAGCTTTCTGATCCTCCCCACTCTTTTAACATTTCTAATGGACTTTTTTGGATTCCATCACCTCTTTTCAATGAAGCTTAGACCTATGGCCAGCCGTCTCTAGTATTCACAACAGCCCCAAAATGACCCTGGCTGCACAATGGATCCTACCATCAGTATCTCTGAGTCCTCCTTGAGGAGCCAGCGCTTCAATAGAGGATCTCTCATGTGACCTGTCTCTTCTTTTTGATGATGGCCATTAGATTTCTAGGACTAATGGAGAAGACTACCAAGAATGCACTGCCATATGCAAAGCAGAAAAAGTCTTAGAAATCTTTTCCAAACATAATGTTAAACCCTGTTTGTATGGAACACAAAAATACAGAAGCTGAAGGCTAATAGCACACCATGCGTGAGAAAATGTAGATCCAGGCCTATGTGCAATGAGGTGGCATCTGCAAGTCCCTGGGCATGGACACAATGAATGGAGAGCTGTATCCTGAACTGCCCTAATCCCCATCACTCTTGAGGACAAAGACAGACAATACTAAATAGATCTTGTTTTCCTGCTGGGATCCCTCACCGGAGCTGGTGGAGTCAAGGGATGATGATAAGTCTTGGCTTGTCCAAGGCTGATAAAAGAGAAATAAAAGGTAATAATTCGGTGTGTTGGAGATGAGGAGACAACTTACAGATAAAGACACAGAGAGATGTCAGGCTCTTCATGGACACATCTGTGGCACATCCCTTGCTCCCCAGGCTTTCTCCACCATCTGTTCCTCCGCTCTCTCCACTCACACAAACGTTAATGGGAAGTGACACAAACAGAAAGACCATTATAGGCACAGCCTGCGGGAGACGGAACATGAACTGACTGGGGTTATTGCTGTTCACCCGGGCCAACGTATCTCCAGCCTACCACAAGATCAATAGTACTGTAACAGTTTGTCCACTTCACTCAGGGTCAAACCTCATCACCTTGATCCTCTTTATCAGAATGTCAATGAGCCCAGTACCACTGTCTTTATTCAAACTGTTGGATTATTGTACAATTCATTTCCTTTTTTTTTTTTTTTTATTATCATGATGTCTGTGGATCAGGTTGTCTAGAATTACTCTGCGTCAATCTGTCCTTTCAAGCCTCTATCGATGAGATTCTCTAATTGTCTTGATGGCATTAAATCTTCTTCTACCATAACTTCTAAGTGGGTCAGGTCTTCTGCATGTGTAACTCTCCAATACCGAGATGCATAAAATAAATAAACAAGTTTTACTGAGATGAATGAGTTTTCTGCTGATAATTTGTAGTCCTTGGGTCTGTCTGGTTGGACATCTCTGGTTCTTTGTGATGGTCAAAGCTAACATTATATACAACTGATGATTGTATGGGTTTGTGAGGGACAATGCATTCTCTAGTGTTATATATTGTGGGAAATCATTGGAATGGCATATGATTTTTAGAGGCGGAGGTATTGAATGTAGCGTCAAGCAGGTATCCACGTGTGTTTTATTCACAGCAGGGTTTTCCTACAAACGCACACTTTTCAATTCACACGATGCAGAAGATAGAATGTAGAGCATACTGTAGCTTTGGTATCTATTTCAGGTGTTTGGGTACTGGGGGTGCTCATTCTGGATACATTTTAGATACATTTATCCTTCTGAACCACAAAAAAAAAAAAGTCCAGCTTCCGAGGTGGAAGAACAGCTGAAGGTCAAATACAGCAAATGTTTTATATATCTGTATATAAAACCTAGGGGGCTTACCTATAACTCACCAATAACTATGGGCCACTGGGCCTGGGAAAGAAATTAGGGTGCACACACACACACATATCCATATATTTGGAACATTTTGTGCATAAGGCAACTAAAAATGCCCACCCAGTCCATATATTGCAATATATTCAAGCTGACCAACTGCATCAAAGTCATCCCTGGTCTGGTCAGTCCTACACTCACTACATATATATATATATATTTATTTATTTATTTTTTTTGTTCTGGATGGTTACATAAATGTGTCTGAGTGCCCTAGATTTGCTTCTAGTTATCTAATGGCCTAGACATGTGGAGTACTTATTATTATGGTAATGCTGCTTAGCAGACGCACACATGTTGATGCATGCCCATGTACTTATGTAGATATGTGTATGTATGTCGGCAGTTGCATGGTACCCAGACTGATGCTGGTGAGAGAGGGGGCAGGGTTTGGTTGCCATCCTCGGTTGCCATGGAGCTCCATCCAGGGTGTGACGACACAAGCTGCATCTCTTCTACAGGGGAGAAAAAGCAGAAGCCGATACTCCCTGTTCACACCACACACACACGGCTTGCATCCGGCACAGGACATCTCCCCATCTCCCGCACCCTCACTGAGCATCACTTTGGCTGCCTGCTGTCTCCACCTCTACACTCACTGTCACCTCTCACTGCCACCTCTTGCCGCCTGCCTCCCTCCTACCCAGGAAAATCCATTCCAACCTCCCTGCATTTCCCTAGCACTTCTTCCATTAGAATTAGCACCCACTCTCACACATACGCACACACACAGCCTGGGTAGGATATCTGCTTCTCATCCTCATCTCCTCACTGTGCACATCTGCTCATCTTGAAACACCACCAGCACTGACTGCTGAGCTTCCACTTTGTCCCACAACTTGCACTTCCCAGTGACTCCCCATAGGAGCATCACCCCCCATACACTTCCAGAGGGCAACACCTATGCCCATAATTCACAAGGCATTCTATCTTTCCCTGCTCTGCACTGAGCCTACCAACTGTCAGCTGCCAATCTCCCCCCTCCGCATCTCAGCTTCTCCCTTGTTTCCAGTCTCTCCTCCCTTATCCTGGAACCTTTCCATACATCTTCCCTTCTGTTCTTGAATACCTGGGTCTATTGATGAGGGCAGGGATTAGGCAGAAGCGGGCACAGGGCAGGGGGCAGAGCCAGCGACAGACTGGGGAACTAAGTGACGCACATATATCCAGATCAAAAACAGAAAGAAAGGAGGGATTCAGGAGCAGTTAAAGAGGTAGACTGGGAAGGGAGATCTGAAAAGGAGATAAAGAGAGGATTATAGTGGGGAAAGAGCATTTGTGTGCAGTATATTTATTGCGAGAGCACATGGGAGATGGTAGCAGGGTGGCATGAACAGGGAGGATTCATCGCAGAGTTCCTCTGATGTAGATTATTCATATCTTCGCTGGCAGCTGGCCCATCTGTGAAATGGATGGATCATATTCATCACTGCGGGGCCCAAGTCTAATCCTACATCTCGCAGGGAGGATATCCCTTGTGTAATCTCGCTCAGAAGAAGAAATGGCAGTGCTGTGGTGGTTACTTCTCTGGTGCCATCATGCCCAGCAGATAGTCCATGCCAACGAGAGCACCTCATGGACAACAAATGCTAAGGAGTGGATGCCAGCACCAACACCCACTCCACCATCCACAACTTCAAATGACTCACCCAGCACCTTGTTTCCTTCCTCTGTTTCTACCTTAGCAGTCTCTGTCCCAGCAGACTCTTCACCTTCTATAGAATCCACATCATCTCTTCATGCTTCTCTTCCTTCTCCCCCTTCTACCTCTTCCACCTCTTTTCCAATGACTTCTCTGTCCCCTTCCCCTGATATAGACCCAGTCGATGATGAAGGCAGCAAAGCCGCTCTAAACTTTCTCCACTCAGGGGACCATATTTTGCTTTCAGAAGCCAATTGTTCAAAAAGTTTTGAGCTCACTGAACTGCAGGGACTCCCACCAGAGACAGTTCTTTCCCACCTTAGGGGACCACGAGATTCTCTGCTCCATGCCACCAACTTCCTCAATATGATTTTCCAGGCCAGTGACATGCGTGAGTCAAGCATAAAAGAGGACATGGAGTGGTACCATGCTTTGGTAAGGAGTCTGGCAGGTGGACACCCACACATTCGACGTGCCCTGCTTTCCCTCACTGCACACCCTATGTCCTCCAAGCCCCTGCTGCTTCTTCAGGCCACAAAGAAAGGCCATGAGATTCTTCTTCAAGATCTCTCTTCTGATTTCCACCATGGAAGGCACAAAGGGAACTTGGGGTCATGGGACAATTCCCATGCCAGTCCCTCCTTGACTAAAGCCATTCTTTTGAATGACCTCCGAAGCCTTGACACACCAAAATGGAGCAGAGGGGACAGCTACATTGTAGACCATAGCCATGTGCGGTGGACCAAACCTTTCCTGGAATGCGAGGGGGGACACTTTTTGCAAGGATGGATAACCTCCCTCTCAGCAGCATTCTATGGGCTGAAGCCTGATCTAAGTCCAGAGTTTAAGTAAGTGAGCTAACTGCCATCTATATTGGTGGGGGTGGATGTCTGTGGGCAACAAATACCATGGAAGGGAACAAAATTGATCAGTAAGGGGGGGGGCAGAATACAATGCAAATTTCTATTTCTACAGCAAATTGAAATCAATGTTTGTAACTCACAAGCGCTGTGTAATAATAACAAAATACTATTGTGCAAAGAAAGGACATTTGTGAGCAAGGTGCCTCCTCTGATACATGTGCAATGTCTGTGCCAATGATACTGCGTGGTTTTTAATCTGCAGAGAATGACATTATCTGGGTCAATCCATCCATTAAAACATCTGTAATATAAGAATCACTCATCTGGTGATTATACAAAAATAGCAGCTCATAGACTGCCCCCTGTTTGCCTTTATAAACAACTGTTAATTTATAAACTCACCATTGGTGCCCTGTTGCCTTCCCATCCTCTCACCTTCCCTCTCTCTTTCCTCCCCCTCACATTAGTCTCTCACACACTCATGTCTGTATCAGTCACATCCGCCCTCAAACTGAGCAGCTGTTAAGCCAAAAATCTCTCCAGGCGGCACAATGTGAGCAGATGGTCCTGGGTGCCAGCGCTTAACTGCATTAGTACTTTCCTGCCTTAGTCTCACTCCTCCTCACTTACTAGATACGGCCAGAAGGTTCTTCTATTTCTCACGCCTGTTATAGTCTGACTTTAATTACCAACAACTCTCCAGTCTTTAGTAGTATCCACTCAAATCTTATCTTCACCATTACCCATGCCCTACTCCGTCTCTGCCCTCTAATCCAGCTTTTACCCTTATGAACATGATCATACCTTTCATATAAGGTCCTCTCCTATAAAGCCCTTCATATCTCCATAATGTTCTACATTTATATCCTTGTATATTCCCCCATAATGTCCTCTTTATCCTGCCATGACCCTTCAGTACCTTTAGGTCCTCAACTCACCACATATACTGCCTGCAAACATTGCCATCCTATATACCATGCTCTCACCCATCAATACCTTTGTATCTTTCTCCCTGTGATCTCTACTTTCATATATCAAGCCCACTTGTTTTAGCCGTAGCACTACTAGATGTTAAACCACATGAAAAGTCAATGCAACTGTAGGACTGCATTGGAAGTACAAGAGAAATCAGAGAATGTTTTTTTCTCTGCATAATAGATCCTATACAGTATTTGTATATGCACTGTATATCTATATGTAGATAAAACATTCTTTGTGGGAAACAGATATACTGAGCTTCTAGGGCCACACGTAACGTGGCCATAGACGCAGAGAACGAGCGGATCTCTCCCCGAAATGCCCACATTGAAGTGGGCGATATCTGGCTGATCCGATCGTGGGCCCTAGAGCCCAACGATCGGATCACAATGCATTCAAAATGGGTGGTTGGATCGCGGGACCGCATACACGTATAGGTGTGGATGGGATATTTTAACCTGCCCAATCGAGATCTCCCCGACTTTCGGCCAGATATCGATTGGGGAAGCCTACCACACGGACTCGGTCTGTCAGCAGCTTTTATAGGCCCATGTATGGTGACCTTTAGTCCACAGATGTTGGTTTTGGGAAGGACAAAGGGACCTTTAGTTGCTCCTATTGTAAGAACTCCCTCATCACATGCATTTGTCACCTTTTATCCTTCCCTGATAATCAGTTACTACTAAAAGCTTTATTATAGCTCTATTTTCGGTACCAAGTAAACAACCTTCCATGGCATTCAGTGTAATGTTACGCAGGAGCTATTGGAAGTCAATACAAGCCATTATTCTGATCAAGTTCTCATGAGTCTATGGAGCAGCCTTTCCTCTAAGCTTTACCCTTTCCTATTATTCTGGTATTTCTCTCCCTGGTGCCGTAAGGGAATTGTGAATTCTCAGTGCCTCTGTGTTCTTGTCTGAGGTTACAACCTTAGAGCCCCCGGAAGAACAACATATTGAAAAAAATTAGGCTAGTCCAATGAATTTAACCTTTAAAGGCTTCGAGACCTAAAGCATATTATTCAGCTCTGCATCCACGAAACTTGATTTTGCAAGATTTATTGCCTTTATACCTTTGCAGACATGCATATCTTCTAATTGGCAGCCCTCACCAACTCTCTACGTCCAGCCTTTATTCCCTTGCAGAAAATGGCTTGAGATCCAGAGTCTAGAACAAGGGTCCTCACCTCAACTTTTTTGGGGCTTTTGGGTTCCCTCTATACAATGCTGATTGTTGGTAGATTGTTATTAAATGTAAGTGGGGCACAGGATTCTGTGAAAGGAGTAATCAAGGCAAGTAGCTTGATTCAATCCTGTAAAAAAGCATTTCATATTAAGTTAGCTACTGTAAAATAGCAGTTAACAGGATTCTGTGAAAGGAGTGATCAAGACAAGTAGATTCTTAGCAATTCAGGAAGGAGCAGATTCTGTCCCGGAATGAAGCATTTTATATTAAGTTAGCTACTGTAAAATAGCAATGAACAAGATTCTGTGAATCCTGGATCAATTACACAAAGGTCCAGGAGGCCCCACTCAGGATCAATAAATAAATAAAACTATATTAGTACTGAAGATTGGGGCCATGTAAATATCATTGGGTATGACATATGCCTACTATATTAGAGTGCGCTATATTATCAGTGTACCTTTTCAAGTGTCAGGTGTTAAACAATCTACAAGACCCCCAAGCTAAAAAAGTCCAAAAAGCAAGCCTTTTGCATTCATATAAAGAGATCAGTGTGGACTTTCCTATGGAATTACCTATGATATGATTCTGTTATACATGTTTGATATGAACAATACCCGTCACTTTCTGTATCACAGGGGGACCTTACGTGTGGATGTGCAGCTGCTGAACTTGGGAATAGACCAATGTGCCAAAGGGTCGGCTTGGTTTGCAAACAGCCACAGCTGTGATGAGAACAGTACCCAGGTAAACGGGGCCCCCAAAAGGGATGGGGTATGTTGTCTCCTCACCCAGCTGCCCCTTGCTGTATATAGTGGCAAGAAATCTAAACACCAGAGAACAATTTACAGTTTTGGGGGCTGAGCGTTTATGAACACAACTGGAACTCATGCTCGGATTTGGCATCTTTTTTACACGGATGGGTCATCACCATGAACCATATTTAAAGGAGAAGGAAAGTCGTTTAGCACAAATGTTAGGTGACTCCAAGTGAATGTACCGACTTACCTGAAACCCAGGACCGGTGCTCCTATCAACAGAAAACTGCACCGGCCCGGGGTTATACCAGTGAGCACCACGGAGCTCTTCTCTTCTGGCTTCTTCTTGCTTCAAGTTTCCCGGGGCAGACGCATGCGCAGTAGAATGAAAAATTCGACTTTTTAGTTAAAGTTCGGCTTTTCGTTCTACTGCGCAGCCGCGAGAAGAAAGAAGAACCGGAAGAGGATGGCTCCGTGGTGCTCACTGGTATAACCTGGGCCGGTGCAGTTTTCTGCTGATAGGAGCACCAGCCCGGGGTTTCAGGTAAGTAAATACAATCACTTGGGGGTGCCTAACATTTGGCACCCCCAAGTGCTAAATGACTTTTCTTCTCCTTTAAAGGGAAGCGTCACAAGAAAACATGTTTGCCCTTTTACATCTCTTGCCTTGAACCACCATTTTGTGATGATCTGTGTGTCCCTCAGAGATCACCTAACCAGAAATACTAAACACTATGGGGCACATTTACAAAGCTCGAGTGAAGTATTTTTTTGGGTACTTCGACCATCGAATAGGCTACTACGACCTTCGACTTTGATTCGAAATAAAAATCGTTCGACTATTCGACCATTCGATAATTGAAGTACTGTCTCTTTAAAAAAAATACTTCGACTTCATACTTCGCCACTTTAAACCTACCGAGATGCAATGTTAGCCTATGGGGACCTTCCCCAGCACTTTTCTAAGCTTTTTTTGATCAAAGAAAAATCCTTAAAATCGTTCGTTCGATCGAAGGATTTGCACTAAATCCTTCGAATTCGATATTCGAAGGATTTAACTTAGAGGGTCGAAGGGTTATTAACCCTCAAAATTCAACCCTTGATAAATGTGCTTCTATCTGTAACAGGAAAAAGTGTGGAAGCAAAAGACAGAATTCTGTCTGTTAATTGGCTCATGTGACCTAAAAAGTATGGTTTGTTTGTGTGCACCGTGAATCCTACTATCCCAGGGGGCTGGCCTTATTTTTTAAAATGGCAGTTTTCTATTTATGATTACCCAATGGTACATCCTACTAAAAAAGTATATTATTATGAAAATGGTTTATTTACATGAAGCAGGGTTTTACATATGAGCTGTTTTATGCAATATCTTTTTCATAGAGACCTACATTGTTTGAAGGGTATAGTTTTCCTTTAAAACATAAACCCATAAGGGCAGGTGTACTTTGCAAAGCTTTTTAGCAGTGACGTACCTAGAGTGCGTTGGGCCCCCTGCAAAAAAAATCTTCAGAGGGGACCGGCTCACTCTGTACCCCATCCTCCTGCCCCATCCTTCTGCCAACTCCCTGCCCCCCTTCTCACCTACTGGTAAGAGAGTTTTTTGTTGTTAGTTATAGAGGAAGCAGACCCTGAAGTCTGGGCCCCCCTGTTCGTTGGGCCCCCCTGTGACTGTGGGGTCTGCTTCCGCTATCCTTACGCCATTGCTTTTTTAGTAGTAACTGATAAAGGAACAGTAAGGCTAATGTTTTTCTTTTAATCGTTTTTAATTGTGGACTTGCTTTCAGTTTAAAGACTAAGCATGACTGCAATGCATCGTGATTGAGCTGCCGGAAACCTATTGGAGGGGTTGAATATCTCTCACTTGGGCCTCAAATTAATGGGACACTCATCCCTAGGGGAATTTAATCTTGAAAACATTACAGAAAGCTGCATTAGCCCGATATTAAACATATCCGAAATTCTGACCCAAAATAATAATTTTGATGGTTCCTTATTTAACAAGGAACATACCAAGGCCATGCTTTATATATATCCTATAAGAATGCGGCGCAGACATGGCTATGTTGTGGCTGGAATGTGCAATGTTGGCAGTGACATGTAATTGGCATGTTCTGAGCTGCGTGTCCCCCCCACCCAGTGCATATCGGATGAAAACGACGGCTCCACCTTGGGCAGGTACCGATGCGTGTGCCAGCCTGGCTATTACAGGACACGCCATGAGGGTAATGTAACACTGTGTAAATATAGATATATGTATGTGTATATGTACCTAGATCTGTTTTATAAATGTAGTTCATAGACTCCTGAATATTATACCAATGTGTCAGTACATGTATATATACTTATGTCTATTATATGAAGTAGACATATACAGTGTATTTCCTTGTGTGTGTTTGTATAGAAGTGTCTGTATCCCATGGCAAAGAACTGAGTTGTAGTATTTATAGATGGTACTTATGACCGCCCCACAGGCTCAGAGATGTCTAACGTGGCTTGTCGGCCATGCAGTGAAGGCTGTGCAACGTGCGTGGATGGCAGCCCCTGCCTGGTGGAGGAGGACTGGGCCCTCCGGGTTACCGTACTGTCGGTGCAGGCTACGGGGATGCTGGTGGTGTTCCTGAGCATGCTGGTGTCTTACAACTTCCGCGACAGCAAAGTAAGTGTTTGGGGTTTATTTTTCCAGCAGTTTAGTTGGTTTTTGCGTTCTGGAATATGAAGAATTATCTGGTTGCTAGAGTCCCTCTTAGTCTAGCAACCGGGATGCAGTAGGAATAACAGATTAACAGAAAGTGATGCAACATAAAGCTGGCCATAGATGTTGAGATTTTTAAAAGATCCTGATCATGAAACCATGATCTTCTCAGAACGATCGTACGATCTTTACTATCAACTAAAAAGACCAATTTGCCAGGCAAACAAAGGGGAGCTGCTTGGCCCTGCAAACATAGATAGATTGTACTGGGACGACAAAGATTTTTTGACCTGCCCGATCAATTTCCTGACAGATGTCGGCCGAAAAATCGCAAGATGTGCGATCGTTCGAATCCCACTAACCGCACGATAATTTTGAAGGATCGGTCGGGCTTCCCTAAAATCGGTCGTTCTGCAAGAAGAATCGTCGCGTCTATGTGGCGCTTAAGTAGGGAAAAATGATCCTCCGAAGGAATCTGATTTTCAGTTGTTGCTGAGCAGTGTTGAGCCCAGCAACCACATTCCACTACATTTTTTCGGTTAAAAACCAAAAGAGCGAGAAAAGGAATATCAGATGGCAGTTGCTCATATCATTATCTTTGTCATTCCAAACATTAATGCTCGAATAACTTTCCTTTTAAACTGCTTCTGTCCTCACTGAACCCGTAACTCTGTCCGATGGTTCCTCCTGCAGAGAATCCGTGCATCTGGACTCGTCCTCCTTGAGACAATCCTTTTCGGGTCTCTGCTGCTCTACTTTTCGGTGAGTTACCCAAAGGCCATCAATTATTCTGTGCATGCCTGCTTTTTATCCTTTAAACCCAGATAGAGGACCATGGAACACAAGGAACATTCTCCACCAGCTTATTTCAGTCACTGGCAAAGAACCTCTGATCCGCCATGATCCTAGTTGTCTATGTGTATTGGTTAGACAGGTTGTGCAAAATCTCAGACCTAACAGAATGTTATTGCACCTCTTCCAGGTGTTCATCCTGTACTTTAAGCCCAGTGTTTTCCGGTGTTTTGTGCTGCGCTGGGTCCGCCTGCTGGGATTCTGTATTGTATATGGAACCATTGTATTAAAACTGTACAGGTGAGCATCATCTTCAAGCAATAACAGCCTTGGCAGCATGTTTTTATTCGCCTGCACATTATGCTGGGCTTTAAGCATGAGATAAAGGGGCATTATTTATAATCATTCCCCGCAGGGTCATGAAAGTGTTCCTCTCACGCACAGCTCAGCGGGTCCCCTACCTGACCAGCATGCGTTTGCTGCGCATGTTGTTTGTCTTCCTGCTGTTCTGCATTTGGTTCCTGGTGGGATGGACTCTGGGAACACTAGAGAACCTGCGGCGAGGCGTTCTGGTGGTGATCCGCACACAAACCCGAGAGGGCCTCGTCTTTTACACTTGCGACCATGACCGCTGGGATTACATGATGTCTATAGGTGAGAACCCCTTGGTGGGTTATCCATATACCTGTGAGGAAGCTGGAGTGCCATGACAACAGCTGGCTCACCTTAAACATGAAAGCCCAATGGTGCACAAAATCTGAATCTGAAAATCCAGCATCTCAGACCTGCCAGGTTGTATATAAGTCAATGGGAAAATTCCCTATACTATCTGGAAGTTTATGTGGTTTACGCTGGAATTCACCCGAAAATCCAACTATTTTGGACTTTTAGGGCAAAAATCAGAAAAATTCAGGCTTTCTGGGAAAAAGCCTGATTCGGGAAAAGACTCAGGAAAAATTGTATGATTCAGACTTTCGCTCAATTTCTTCGGGTTTGTTCCAGATCCGATTAAATTGTGCTTTTTTTTAAGTATAAAATAAGCTCCAATTGTGGCTTCTAGTTTGGTCAGACTTTTTAAATTAAAATAGAAAAATTGGATTTTGATAAATAAGGCCCCCAAGACAATAACCAATTTATTTTATTTTAATCGCTACCACTTCCATAATATATCCAATGACCTGGACTTGGACCAACTGTCATCAACAGAGCCCATAGATCCAGTATGAGCTTTTCCATCCTAACAATCTGGCTGAAAAGACATGACTAGTGACACCCAAATCTTGAATATATTAAAATATTTACCCTTTTCTCAGCCGAGGTGCTCCTTCTTTGCTGGGGAAGCTTCCTGTGCTACAGAGCCCGATCGATTCCTTCTGCATTTCATGAGCCTCGATATATGGGAATTGCAATCCACAATGAGATGATTGTCTCCGCTGCATTCCATGTGCTTCGGTGAGTGGAGAAATCCATTGCAGAGGTCACAATGTAGTCACTAGCACATAGGACTTTTCATGATGATGTTGATATAGTGCTCTCTGTGAAGCTCATTGATTCTTTGTCTCCTTTTCTCTAGATTTCTTATTGTTCCTTCGCTTCATCCAGATTGGACGTTGCTTCTGTTCTTTATCCATACACATGGGACGGTGACCATGACACTCATCCTATTGTTTGTGCCGAAGGTTAGTGTCCACTGGAAGTAGCGTAACGTGATGTTACTGGTCCCCACAGCAAATAAATTTTAGGGTCCGCAACATATCCAGAGATTTGTCATGTTTTAGCAATATATGTTGAAATCACTCATTATTTGGGTCTTGTGGGGCCCCTATACCTCCTGGGCCCCCAGATTCCTCTGTATTACACCCCTGTCCACTAGTTTACCGCCACTCTATGGTGATGGAGATGTGTGTGAGTATACACAGGTCATACTGAAAGGAAATTTGTTAGTTTCTACATGCAGGGGTTCCACCACGGGAAGAGATAGCAGCTGAAGTCTACGAGGATGAGCTGGACTTGAGACGTTCCCGCTCGAACCTTAATAGCAGTATCACATCAGCATGGAGCGAGCACAGCCTGGACCCCGATGACATCCGGGTGAGAATATGCAACCATGTTAGCTGTAGGAATCACACTTCATAGATAATGTAATATATTACCTTACTAAACTCGTCTTCTTTTACACTTGATGTTGCTTGGGTTACTGAGAATCTAAGATAGCTCATCCATGCCTATAAGGTTTATGAACCCCGATGCGCTAGCTCCTTGTTTCTTCTCTTCCGTGGAGGGCCCACTTTCTCAGCTATGTGGTCTCAGGGATCCTGAAACCACCCAGGGCAAGGGATAGTGCTTTTTCAGATTTACCCCCAATATAGTGAAGTAAATAAATGTCCTGGAAGGCTGGAACATGCAAGTGGTCCATTCTGCAGTAGGGCTTTTGTTCCTCCAGGATGAAGCATGTTTAGGAGATAATTTAGGTACTTGGTATCATATATTGAGACTGCATGTTTTTATAGGGGGCCCTTCCTCCTGCAGCCTTCACATGCTCTAGTATCCAATCAGCAGCTCCTTAGAGGGAAGATAAGGGAAACGGAAGAGGCTGCAGGAATATTAAGAGAAGGAGAGGTTACCCCATCACAGATTACCATGGGTATATAAAAGGTATATTAGGTATTTATTGGGCATCTAGTGTGCAGCTTCTAGTGTATAATGATATAGTGACATGTATTTCTTATAATTTAGACAATATTGTAGTGGTTCTAGTAGTGGTTATTTGAAATGAGTAACTAACAATTTAAGCACAAAAATCTGATGATGTGCCTTTGATTTCTATGCAACTCGCAGAACGTCGATGGTATGTAAAAAACAAACAAGCAAAAAACACCTTAACCGTTAAATCCTTTTTGCCTGTTTAAGCAAAATTGTCTATATATATATATATTGAATCTATGAAAATAGATAAATATAACCTGAATTAGTCCGAAGCCATCACGGTTTCAACTACATTCCTCTCACCCCTTGCATATCTCTCTTCTGCATGTCCGTTTCCAGAATTGCTGGTGATCCAGTCTCACAAAGAAGTCTTTACTGCCAATGTTAAAAAAAAAAAATCTGAATTATATAAGAAAAATATTATTCTGCTTGTTTAAAGTCATGTCTCCAGTAGGTTAAGGCAAACTTCTACATTAATGGCGACATCTCCAGTTGGGCCTCAGCCAATAACAGTTCCCAACAGCCCTTTCTTATTTCCATCACAGACTTATATGAAATCTAATATATTTAGCACCGTCTATATGTAATATCTGTGAGAGTGAGCTCTCAATGGCAGGGTCTCTGTTGAGCCCTAAGAAGCCTAGTCCAACTTTAGCCATTGGGCCATAATATCGTCTTGTAAAATAACTGCAGGCCCATGGTCCAAATGACCCTGCTTAAAAGATATTATAGAGGGCTTCCTTTATAAGATTTAAATCAAAGCATGTAAATACTTACATCTACATTTCACCTTTGTCTTGGAAACGGTCACCCATATAAATGTTTGCAACTTTAGTCTCTAAAATCAATGTGAGAAACACAATGTTCACATGGGTATTTTTATTTTCAATGTTTTCCATTCGCAGGATGAGTTGAAAAAACTCTATGCACAACTAGAAGTACACAAAACCAAAAAGATGACCATAAATAATCCTCACCTCCAGAAAAAACGTAGCTCCCGCCGAGGCATTGGCCGCTCCATCATGAGACGCATCACGGAAACCCCAGATTCTGCAAACCGACAGAGTGCCCGAGAGGATAAAGAGGGTTCCCCTGGCTCCGGCAGGGTTCAGCGGCAGAAGCAGCAAGATGGCGGCAGTGTTAAGTCGCGGGAAGAGTCACTGCGACAGAGGGTACTTTCTTTACGTAAGTCACACAGCACATATGACCATATGCAGGAATCCAAGGATGCTGGACAACCCTCCCCGCGCCTGGAGAATTCAACCCGAGATGCCTCACTACGGGATTCTCTAATGAGAAGGAATCTGGCCAGGAATGTCTCCATGCGTTCTCGTGGAGACTCTCTATGCCATGCCCCCCTGGTCTGTAAGTCCCTTAGTGCCCACAACCTACTGGCTGATAAAGCTCCACTCAGTATATGTCCTGGTCCCCTTCAAAAATCCCACAGTGTGATGGGCAACGCCAAGGGTCCACTAGTTGGAGCTGCCGAGATAGAACGGACCATGGAAGGAAGCAGGAACCCCCTTCTAGGTGGCAGCTTTGACAAAGCAGAGGTTTGCCCTTGGGAAGTGCAAGAGCTCCCTCCACCAACTGAAAGTCGTTCTCAGAAACATGTAACCTATGCTCCTGGTAAATGCAGTAGCTTAGACAGTTCACACAGTTCAGAAAAGACACATATTTCAAAGAAAAAAGGTGATATAAGTAGTAGTAAGCACCATAGTGTGGGAGGTGGTGAGGAAATCAAGAGCCCAAGCAATGATGGAAGTGAATATGGGCATTCACAAGGTGCCACCACTAAACAAGACCCAGATGATCCTTGCTCCATTTCAGTAAAACCTGGCACAGGTTCATTAGCTTCAGATGAGCTGAAAACAAAGGCACCAAGCCTAAAAAGCAGAGACAACAAAGCAGACTGTGCAGATACCTTAAAACCACTCCATAAGGGCACCCTGAAAAGCCTAGTCTTGGCAGTCAGAGCATTTAAAGTGAAAGAGCTGAAGGATAAGGGCAAACAGCATGCCAGTGCAGAAGGTAGCCCCTTAAAGCACAAGATGGAAGAAATTTGCCCATGGGAGACAGAATCGAATGATGGCGATTATAAGAATCAAAAACCAGTTGCTCTAAATTTGCCAGAGGAAGGATCATTGCGTACCCCTCCCCGGCAGGTAGCATACAAATCCAACAACAGTAAAGAGGAGACGGCTTCTCCAAGTCAAATCACCAAGGAGGCTACACCTATCAGAAAGCTGGAAAGGATGAGCCAGTTGAGAGAGGCAGTCTGCCCCTGGGAGAGCATGGAGAATGTTCCACACAAATCCAACAGTGTAGAAAGTAGAAGAAGCGAAATATGCCCATGGGAAAGTACAGACAGTGAGGGCCCCGGAGGTCTTCTCAGTCAGTCAGGGAGCAGCCTATCCTTCCACACCCCAAGTACCAAGGGGGTAAAGGAACAGAATGAGGGTGAATGGGAGAGAGAACAGAGAAGTCAGAAAGCAGACATATGTCCATGGGAAGTGGGACAGGTAAAAGATCCAAAAATAGAAGATTGGAAAGCCAAGAAATCAGTGAGCTTGAAGGAACAAATTTGTCCCTGGGAAGATGCAAAAGAGGAAAAGCTGAGATCAGAGATTTGCCCATGGGAAACTAGTGATGTGGAAAGTGTGCCTTTGGGGGGCATCAGTGGGCGGAGTCTGGCAATAAAATTAGAGGAGCTGGGTAGGCAGAGGGATGCAATCTGTCCATGGGAAAGTGAAGAGTCAGGAGGTTCTCCTGGTACAATCAGTCAGTCACAAAGTAAAACGTTTAATGCAGGCCCAGTCAAGTCTAAGACTTCAGATAGCTTGGATTTGGAGGCACATAGGGGGGAAATATGTCCTTGGGAGAGTCTAGATTCAGAAGGGACACCCGCAGTTATGAGCCAGTCCCAAAGCCACACTTGGGAGCCAGCAAACAAAGAGTCAGGAGAATGTTGTCCTAAGATGTCCCCTCAGACCAACAAGCCATGCCAGGGCAGAATGTACAAGTCACAGAGTAAGCAGAATTCTCTTTGCAGCTTGTCCAGCGAGGATACACAGCCATTATCAAAAATCTTAAGCAAAAGTGAAGGCCGGATTGGTGACCTGTACTCTCCAGCAACGTCTGTGCAACACACCAAGCGCTGGCAGCACTCTCTGAGGGAACAAAGCTCTGGTTGCACTAGAGAGCTGACATTTTCTGTCTCCAACCAACAAGGGCACATTGAGCAAAGTACAGCCGCAGGAGGGGGCCAAGACACTGGCAAGCTGGCAGATATTTGCCCTTGGGATGTTCAAGAGAAGCCCACTGAGAACCAGGCCAACACCAGGAAAGCAGAGGTCTGCCCCTGGGACTTTAAATAACTAAACCCCTATCACTAAACGGAGTGCTGCAGAAAAAAGGCAAATGTAAATATGTGGGTTTTTAGGGTGCTTTCTGAGAACAATACAGAAAGTTTATAGGGTGATATAATATGCACATAAATCAAGTATATTGCATTTTACAAGGGGAATAAATAACTCTAATAATGATAGGTAAATATGTTGAGAAATAAAGTTATTTCGCTGAAATTACTTTACAGTCAGAAATGAATAGGAAGTTACAGGTTGAAACGCATCCTTTGTCTGTGGTAAGAGCTCATCAAAATAAAATGATCCTATCTCTTTATACGGTTTGCCTTCAGATTTGTGAACAATTCTAATGCCGAACAGAGACAATAAAATATTTGTACACTTAAATGGTTGCCAGTGTCATTCGGTAATATGTTACCATCACCTCCACTCAATAACAGCACAGCATGTGCTAAAAACCTGACTTGTAACAAGCACAATTACTCCGAGGGGACCCACAATTACAAGGAGGGCTAGTAACCCATAGCAACCACTCTGTAGATGGAATTTATTCTGACCAGACCTGGGCACATTTAACGTTTTATTACAAAACGCCACATTGATATTATTTTTATCTACTCAACCTGAGTTTTCTGGCTACCGTTGATCTATGACTCTATATAAATGGATTTAGAGATTTTTTACTGATGGTTAAACACACCTGCTTCCAATTTCTCTGGCCTAGTTAGTGCACTGCACCATCCATACATGCCAGATTTACTTAGCATTGTATTCAGTTCAATGACTTTTAACAAGCTAGAAATCTGCATTTGAATGGAGAAGAAGAAAAAGTATGTTATTGAAGTCCAATGTTGCTTTTGCTTTTATTCCTTTAGTGGCTCCTTAGGAGAATTCTGGGAGTTTAAGCTGCTTCCAAGGGAGGAGGTGCACAGGTCCGGACTGAGAATTAAAATAGGCCCTGGTATTTCAGGTACATAGAGGCCCAAACAGCCCCCACCAGCCCACTAAATAGTGACTTTCTATGTGACCTTATAGCAGCCCCTCTGGCATTTGCCAGAACCCACAGATTGCCAGTCCGGGCCTGGAGGTGCAGTACTATTTGTACCAATACTTGGGGACAGGTTCTGTCTTTTGAAAGCTGATATCATCCAACTCCTGATACGGCTTCAGCTGTGGTCCTGGTAGTAGTACAGTCTGCAATACGAGAAGAAAAAAAAAAGATGTATGAAACATATTGTGGTTCCAATGTCAAACCCAAGCTCTTTCCTTTAAATACCTTTACAATGGGCTCTTTGGGGGGTGCCCAAGAAGGAGCAATTTTGCCATGCATTTTCCATGTTCCATAGGGATTCACCATGAATCCTGCTGAAAAAAGCCGAACCGAATCCTGGATTCCGTGTATCCCTAAAAATAATGGCTATGTTGGGTCATAAAATTCTCTTGGAGGGTCACATATAGCCCACAGGCCTCCAGTTGGACAGCCACAAGCTAGACCGTTTTATTTATCTTCCTCCACAATTTTCCATGAAAGACTTTATTGATCCATAGCAGGACTTACGCCAGCTGAGAAGCCGCAGTCTGTTTCAGCTGCTGAGTTCTCTGAATTAGACCTTCCTCGGAGAGTGAGGACAGGAGGTCATCTCCATCAGGAGGAATATAGGGGTCAAATATGCCAGAGAGAATAATAGGGGGAACTGTTATAAATCTTATCTCTCAACATCACAAATAACCACTCCAGCTTTTTGTGCTTTTTTTTATCATGTCATCCATTGCTCATACCGGCTGACGGTGTAAAGTATCTCTTTTTGGTCCTCGTGAGGCAAAACTAAAACAGGTGCTGCCATCCGGGCTGGGCAGAGGATTGAAGCTCATTCCTGCAGGGGAAGAATTGTAAGTAAACTGGCATATGGATAAGGCAAACTTTATCTAGTTGTCACATGGTGCCGTTCATTAAAATGTTACATGTGTAACTCCAGCAGGTCATGGCACTAAAAGACAAAGGTTCCTTATTTTATTATATTTGGAATAAATATTTAGACACACTGGACTCCCAGAAACAACACAAACCATTACCCCACGTTTGTTACAGTAAATGGTAAGAAGCCTCTTAAAGGACCCCACTTACAAACTGATGGATCAGGTGTGAAGGAAATGAACTTGCCTCCTCCTCTGTCTCCACTTGGAAAAATACATTATATTACTCTAAAGTCATAGAATCTGATAATACCCTCTTGCCTGCTATCTCTCTCTTTCGCTCTACCATTGCTTTCTCCTCCTCTGCTATTTCTTTGCTTTCTTATTTAAAAGGATTCTGCCATGATTTTTATGGTGTAGTTTTTATCTCTAAATTACACTGTTTATAATGAAAATAATTCACTCTACCACATACAACAAGCTTTCAGAAAGAGCCAGCACTTTAGGATGGAACTGCTTTCTGGCAGGCTGTTGTTTCTCCTACTCAATGTAACTGAATGTGTCTCAGTGGGACCTGGATTTTACTATTGAGTGCTGTTCTTAGATCTACCAGGCAGTTCCTGTACCAATCATTTGGAATAGATATTATTATATTCAGTCATTTTCACAGTCTTATCTCATAACATGTATACAGGGGATATAAAAACATACAGCATTTTATGAAGTATTATCAACACACTCACTATGCGGACAGGCAAAGCCCCACTTGTTACCAGGGCAGGCAATAAAGCTACTACAAGTATGGGATCTGTTATCCGGAAACCCGTTATCCAGAAAGTTCCAAATTACGCAAAGGCCATCTCCTATCAAGGGTTGTGTAATGCACTAGAATGGCTAATTCTAAGCAGCATTTCAATTGGCTTTATCTAAAAACAAATGCTCTGTAAGTCTTCAAATGTATTGTTATCACTACTTTTTATTCCTCCTCTTTCTGTTTAGGCCTCTCCTATTCATATTCCTGTCTCTTACTAAAATCATTGCATGGTTGCTAGGGGAAATTGGACCCTAGCAATCAAATTGCTGAAATTGTTATATGCTGCCCTAGCTATTCCTCGACCGATGGAAATGTTTTTATATAGCGTTAACTATGAATATTACACAAGAAATAAGAACAGTACTATATGACTTTAAGTGCACATTAGTTGTGAAGCAATGACCCAAAAAGGAAGGTGACATTCGGGGTGTACACGAAAAAAAAAATTGGGTCATTAAAGAATATTAAAGCAATATCATCATATACCTAGACAAGAAATATATGCAATGCATTATTTATTGATTAGCAGCTCCTGGTATAGCCTTGCCTGCTGTGTATCGGCAAATTGCACATGATATACTATAGACCCCAAGGGGTAAATTTACTAAGCAGCGAAAATTCACCAGCGACGGCTTCGCAGCCAAAGCAAAACTTCTCCAGGCGAAATTCGCTCACTAGCGTTACATCGGCAATCAAAGTGAAGATGCGCTAGCGTTCAATAATGCCTAGCTCAACTTCCTTAGAGGTCTTCGCTCAGGCTAACTGTAATTATAAAGTTGAATGGACGTATATGTTGCAGCAAATACTTACATTACACAAGTCCAGGGAACCTTAATAAAGACAATAGAGTTGTTATAATGCCCTACACATAAGCCCACTGCATAGTTTATGTACCATATGTTAAAAAAATGTATGGGGAAACACGGTTACCCAAAAAAAAATTTTAAGGACTTTTGCAGAATATCACAAGACGACAGCGTTTTTTGGGACTTAGAAACTTTTTCCACTAAAAATATGATGTAAGTAACAGAAGATTGAGGAAGATCGATGCCACTCCAATGCACTTCAGACCTGGTCTGAGCTGGCAAAGGCAAGTCTGTCGAAAGAGGTAACATTCAGTAAAATCCGCATCTTAATGAATTTGTTGAGTAACATCCATTCAAAATTCACCTGATAATAGAGTGTGAATCACCGCTAGCAAAGTTACGCCTGCGCCCGGTAGTAAATTGGCGAAGTGCCTGAAAGCTGTAACGCTGGCGAATCTTTGCCAGCGTTAGTCACTTCGCACTTTAGTAAATCTGCCCCCAAGCATCTAGCGGCTGTTTTTAAATGTGTTGGGATAGCAAGTTGCACTAGCACACTGTCAGGGATGTTTAGTGCATGACATCATGTGCAGCACAGATTAAAGGACACTCGGGCAGATATAACACAGGCTGCTTCATGTAATGAGCCTGCTAACAAAGCCAAAAAGATTACAGTGCAATCACCCTGTTTCCAAGCACAGTCATTTATTTAACTGCTTCCGAACTGTGGCCATGCCTCGCTGACTCTCTGTGCCTACACAATAAGCTGAAATCATTTTATTTCTACAGGACAGAATGTATATGATGAGAGATGATCATTAGGGACAACTGCTCAGTTTGCGGCTGTGCAGCATTAGCCACATAGTAAGGGTGCATGCTGTTATCTACATATCTGTTTAATAAAAACTGTAGCTAATAATTCAGATTTCTATAGTTTGCAATACAATGGGTCAGTGTAATGATAGAATACACAGCTTTTTTGATAAAGAAAAGAAGGAGCCTCCTGGAGTTCTATGAGCTGAATGCATGTGAATATATATTATACCTATAATTGCTTCTATCTGAAACCATTAGATTAGTCTGATTTGTTGAGTACAGTCTTTGTGAGGATCTTCTGAAGACCTCTTAGAGCTGCTCTCGCTTCTTGTTTTAGATATAAGAGAAAACATAAACATTAGGAGGGAGCTGTCGAAGTCGCAAATCAATTGCAGCCTCTTGCACTGGGGCCTCTGACCACCCGGACATCTCCATTCTGCAAGGACGTCCTGCAACACCCTAATCTGGGAAATGGGAGGGCTTGAAGGTGTCACATAGGAGAGAAGCAGAGAATAAAAGAAATGGGAATGACTGAAAGTTCACACCACAGAGAGACTAAAGAAAGATAAAAGATATTGGCAACAGCAATTGCGGAGCATGGTATGGAGAGATATACTGACTGAGAAAGCACCACTAACTAAATGAAGATTCCGAAATGATCTCACAGAATTTCCAGCTAAGAGTTAAGACTAAAAAGAGGACATTGGCTTAATGACAATGTTCAGAGAAACTGTCTTCCAGATATCAGACGAGAGAGACTATACTGGCACCATATGACAACAGACTGACCAAGAAGAAACACACTCACCAGAAATCCCATGGACTGACCAGAAGCTGAACACACTGGGATGGACTGAAACAAACTTCCAAGAAGTTATACATAGCAGAAACCGGAACTGGAAAAGACAAACCAAGGATTTTGCTTACAGTGGTATATACCTTGAGTAAACATACATTATCAGGATATCTTTATTCTCAGAAGACCTAGAGGCATAGAATTAGGTGCAGTGCCAATGGCATCCCCAACAAGCTCAATGCCCACTGTCTCCACCAAACCCCCAGAGGCACCAGTCAGGCTCAGCATTTATGCTAAGTCTTCGATATCCCTGACCTACATGTTGCTACTTTGTGCTGGCATTCTAGGAAATGTTCTGGTAATAAGGGTACTATGGGGATTACGCCGTAGACGAGGCATCCAGGCCTCTCTTAGTCACCACATGTGCAGCCTGGCATCTTGTGATCTTCTCCAACTGGTATTGGGAATACCAGCAGAACTGTATGGAAGCATCTGGAGCCCCTTCCCATGGCCTTTGGGTAACATTGGTTGTTGTGGTTTCTATTACCTTTGGGAAGTTCTCTGCTATGCAGCCATCTTTAATGTGTTGTCTCTGAGCTGTGAAAGGCACCACGCTACTTGTCGGCCACTCAGCATTCATCTGCGTCAGTCTTCAGGAGTTCGTTTGCGCCTTTGTTTAATTTGGTTGATATCATTGCTGGCTGGGCTTCCAGTTGTCTTTACCATGGGCTTGGAAGATGTTTATGCAGAGGATGTGGATGATCAGCACCCTGAACTGTGGGTGTGTACCCCACTTAACTCACGCAAAGGTCTTTTTGCAGCCAGCATCTGGGCATCATTTCTAACCTACTTAGGAGTGTTATCTGTAGTGGGGATAACATGCTGGAGAATGAGGAGGGCTTTGCAAGGTAGTGCCAATCAAGACCTGGAAGTTGCAGGCCCAGGTGGCTCTGTACAGCTCCTAGGAAGATTTTGCAGTGGGCAGATGATGACAGCACGCAAGCAGAATGCAAGGATGCTGGGTAAGTGCTCGGGAGTGTTTGCACAGAAATCCCTTTGTTTGATTTGTTAAGAGGCACTAAGATCGACTTACTTTTAAGTGATGTGATAAGTGTTTATTGCACCCTAGCAATAAAACGAAACCTTTCTAACATCATTCCAGGATTCTTGGCTAAATAAGTGAATAAAAAGGATTTTTATAGTAATGGAAATTCTATAACCGTAAATTTGCAGTTGCCGGGGTCAACATTCTGACAGCATTTTCATCTGCGGGCTGGAAAACCCCAGAAAAGAAAGATACAGAATAAATAATGAAGACCAAACAATTGATTAGAATCAGTCCATCTATGCCATACTAAAAATCAATGTAAATGTGTCCTTTTATGATCTGGTCTTACTGTAGAGAGGAATACTACAGTGTACAGTGTTGATACCCCCAGGCACAAGTTGCAGATTGCTCTGTTACAAATGGCAGAAGGCCTTGGATTTCCATCTATGGCAAGAACAAAAAATGAAAAGTTCAGACAATTTATCTCCTATCCTGCTATGGTCTCCCCCAAAACTATACACACTAAGCCAATTGAGTTCTGTGATTTGAAACAGTCCTGACTAAATAAGGACCATGGGGGTATCAATTTCCCCTTTACCTTAAACCCAGATTTTTCAGGTTTTACTTTCCTTGGCTTTCTGACTTAATATGAAAATTAGGATTTTTATTCACCACAGTATTCAGCAAAATATTTTGTAAAGTATTTCAGAAAAGAGCTGGGATTCACTGTTTATTCAGAGACTAGTTTCTCTTTCTCTGCCTGTACTAGCCTAAACCTAGCAACGCTGAGTTGCTAGTAACTTCCCAGTGACATGCAAGTGCTACTGGAATGTAGGTGTACCAAGTCTAATTCATGCTGTGGGGCTGCTGATATATAATTCAATCAGATGCATGCCACTGACTGAGTTTACTTCTATGCAGACATGAGATTTATTGACATATGTCTATGAGTACCTATGAATTCTGTTGACACAGATTGTCTTTATTATTCCTTTTAATAGCAATTATGCTGAGCAAACACACACACATCAATATTTCATACGCTCTAATCAATATCAGCCCTGTGAAGAGCAATTTGACCAGTCAAGCCGATCTGGGGTGATCATACATTAGTTGATAAGCCAAAACAGAAACCGTTACTAAACAACTGATTTGGTCACTATTCTCTGGCGACTTAGAACTGCACAGGCATAGCAGTCACATAGTAATCCAACATTGGATATATAAGGGCGATTTGAAGATTCGTGTGTATGACTATGACCTTATATAATGGAGCAAATAAGTAAGTCTAAAGTCTAAACCACCCCAATCTCACCCTAACTCAAATTCAGGTTTAACCACCCCTGGGCTCTCACTTACAGAGGTCTAGCCCCACACTTACACCTTGCACTTACCATAGCATAGCTATAACTAAATCCATCTCTTTTGCCTTCCTACAGGGTGCATTGTTGGAGCTCTAGCTGTGTGTTGGCTTCCCTTCCAGGCCCGACGTCTCATGACTGTCCTGAGGAGTAAAGATCAGTGGACAGAGAATTATTATCGCTCGTACATCACTCTACAGCCCATAACCAACTGCTTTTACTATCTTAGTACTTGCCTCACCCCACTGCTTTATAACTTAACATCTCGGAGCTTCCGCAGGGCCTTTGTACATGGCGTCACCCACTGTGCATGGGGTGAAACACCAACAGCTTGCCCCTACAGACCTCAGCCCAGAGATTGTGTCAGAATGTCTGTAAAAGGGCAGGATGAGAGCGATGTATGAGTCAAGCCAACCCTTACTCCTTGTCCATCACAATCCTGTTATACCTTGGCTTAGCTAAGCCTGTGCCTAGGGTTGAATATAGGATTCAAACTAGTCTCTAGTTTAGGCATAGGGGTTATTTGAATTGGGCTGCAGTGTGCAAAACTGCTGAACTCACAAAAACCCTGTATGCCATTTAATAAATATTAGCCATGCACGAGCACAGCTATATAAAATAAAAAGTTAGTTGTGTGGTCATATGAGGGGAAACTCTTTATTTTTTAAATGAGGACTATCCATTCCAAAAGTGTTATATACTGATAAATATATATATATATATATATCCTCATTGTTATAGGTAATAGAGGCGCACTCACGGGTATATTTCAAGTGACTTTATTTAAATTCTCACAAATTCCCCCTCATCTACGCGTTTCGGGTTCTCCATCCTGACGACGAGTTCAAGGAGAACCGAAACGCATAGATGAGGGGGAATTTGTGAGAAAATGTAGCCATGGGTGCTCCTAAAATACTTTCTATTATATTTATATACTTCCGTGTATCTGCACGCACCATTCAGATCAGTAAGGGCCGGGTGCTCACCAATGTAGTAGGGCTTCTAACTTTTATGAAAATTGTGCCGTGAGTGCTTTCTATTCATGAACTATATATATATATATATATATATATATATATATAATTATCACGGCCTTTTATGATTATAACTGCAGAACAATGAAATACAACCTTTAATATGTGAATTATTTTCATGAGACTGTTGCACAATAGCAACACCATGTGATTAATGAATGAAAGCCAGTAGGTGCCTTGGCCTTATGCTTATATACCACTGTTGAAAATGGAACATCCTTAAAATAAATTAGGGTTTTCTTTTGTTTTGTCTCTGTGATAATTGATATTTGTGGTATAATGGCATATAACATTTTCTACCTTGTAAACGTGTCCAGCTGCCTTTCTTGGTATCTTTCTCGTGTGCCTTGTGTCCTCCTGGTTGCTATTGTAAAATAGAAAATGATGACACTATTAATGCCAACAGACAGGACATTAGTAGTATGGCTATTACTGTGAATAATCATCCAGTTATTTAAAATGAAAATCAAAAAAAAAACATTAATTAGCACTGTGCTTTTAGTTAATTAACTAATCTGCCTGACACTTCTCAGCTGGTCTCCAAATAGAATCTAATTTATACAGCGAGATGCCACTTTGGACTAAAATACTGTATAGAAACACCTTTGGGAGGAAGTCAGTGCACGGCTACCCATGCAAAGTGAGACTGGGATTGGATGGTGGAATCATGGCAGGAGACAATAGGTCACATTACAGTCTGTGAATGGTTTTGATTCATCATTTATGTATTGGCCATGGCATGCAGAAGTAATAAGAAGAACATAAGTACATTTTGGCAGAATAATGTCAGTGACTTATTCCCATATGGGTTCTAGCATTATATAAGCCATCTCTTGGGTTTAAGGCACGACTCTGAAACTTTGTAAGAGGGTAGCTTAGTGTTTCTACCTTTTGCTGGTGGATATACTGGCTTGCATAGACAATGTACTAGATAGGGATGGAGATGTGAAGTAGCTGGGCCAGATCAGGTTAATATTGGGCAAGTAGGCACAGTTAGACAGCTTCGTTTGGGTGGTAATTGGGGCGGGGGCATAACCACTGAGGGATTACAAATTTACACAAAACACGGGATCTGGGTACAGGATGCCTTATACGGACACCCCGAAACTGTGAATTACAGGAAGGCAATCTCCCACAGCCTCCATTTTTACCAAATAATTCTAATTTTTAAAAATGATTTTCGTTTTCTCTGTATTAATAAAACAGTACCTTGTGCTTGATCCCAACTAAGATATAACTAATCTATATAAGAAGCAAAACAATCCTACTGGGTTGCTTTAATGTTTCAATTATTTTTAGCAGACTTAAGGTATGGAGATATAAATTTCAGCAATTTACCCTAGGTCTCAAGCATTCTGGATAACAGGTCCAATATTTGTAATTGCCTGCTGGTTATGATGCGTTGGTCTGAAATCAAATTAAATGAAAATGTGTGAATTTGGATGCTGGGCCTCCTAGGAACTAAGGATGACCAGCAGTGTCGGAACGGCCCACCAGGATACCAAGAAAAACTCCCAGGGGGCTAGGGTTACCACCTGGTCGGTGTTTTACCGGCCTGGCCAGTAAAAATGATGATTCACCCTAAAGTTATTAATAGGGAAAAAATATAAATATATAGGAAGTCTGGCATTTTCTTCTAAAAAAGGTGTCAGAGGATCCTCTTGCTGCTAAAAGAGAGACTAAGAGAATAGAGGTTGAGTGAGAAGAGAAAAGAATAATAGTACTGAGAGTGGGACCCTGGTCTAAGGTTTTTGGGTGGGCCCCTGGTGTCCCAGTCTGACACTGAGCTCCAGTGACATAAACTGGCGGCTCAGGCAAATATTTAGCAGGTAGAACAGTTTCTATGGGCTCCAAGGAAAGATGGGAGTGGAAATTGAAGATAGTTGCAAGATGGAACCATTGGGAATGACAAATCATTATAATTGCCAGTAAATCTTCCCCCCCTCCGGCCATGTCTGGTATTTTATTGCCTTGGAATACTGAGTTACAAAATCACTCCCAGCGGCCATGTTTGTTTGCAGGACAGTGCTGCATCATGGACCCAAAAAGGACTTTTCTAACAGCCAGTGGTTTGGGCAGAACAGGGGCTCTGCCAAATTTGTTTACCGCATTTGATGACTCAAATTTTGGTAGGGACAGTGGCGATTCTGTGCCCCTTGTTGTCTGAGGAGGCTCCTGCGATGCCACCCCCCAGCGGTTAGTTGTTGCACAGATTAGGGTCATGCAATTGCAATCTTTGCACTAGAAGAGCCAAATTTCTGGTTTAATAAGTTATAATTTAAATATAAGTTAAGTTAAAAAAAAACATTGGCACCAGGGCCCCCCATAAATTTTTTTTTAAAAAAAACATTGGCACAAGGGCCCCTTTAAAGTTAAAAAAAATTGGGGCCCCAGAAAATATTTTTGAAAAAAAACATTGGTGGCAGGGGCCAATAGAGTATTAAAATAATACATTGGTGGCCAGGGGATTAAAAAAATTAAAAAGCACATATAGTTGTTCAGTAGAACTGAACTTCTGGCTTCAGGACTTCAACTTTGCCTCCTTTCGTGACTTCGAGTCTTTTTGCCGCTTCAGGACTTCAATTTTCAGCTCCTGTCGTGACCTTGGGTCTTTTTTCCGCTTCAGGACTTCAACTTCTTGACTTTGGGTGTTTTCACCGCTTTGGGACTTCAACTTCGGCTATTTTCGTAACTTCGGGTCTTTTTTGCCGCTTTGGGACTTCAACTTTGTCTGTTTTTGTAACTTAGGGCCTTTTTGCCGCTTCGGGACTTCAACTTTAGTGACTTTGGGTCTTTTTGCTGCTTCGGGACTTTGACTCTGGCTGTGTTTGTGACTTCAGATCTTTTTTGCCGCTTCGGGATTTTGACTTCGGCTGTTTTCTTGACTTCAGGTTTTTTCGTCACTTCGGGACATCAACTTCAGCTGTTTTCGTCACTTCTGGGTTTTCGCCTCTGCGGGCCTTCAACTTAGGCTGTTTTCGTGACTTCGGGTCTTTTCGCCGCTTCGGGACTTCAACTTCAGCTGTTTTTGTAACTTCTTTTCGCCGATTCAGGGCTTTAATTTCGGCTCCCTTCGTGACTTCGAGTCTTTTTGGCTGCTTCGGGACTTCAACTCTGGCTGTTTTTGTGACTTCAGATCTTTTTGCCGCTTTGGGATTTTGACTTCGGCTGTTTTCTTGACTTCAGGTTTTTTCGTCGCTTTGGGACATCAACTTTGGCTGTTTTCGTCACTTCTGTGTTTTCGCCCCCTGCGGGCCTTCAACTTCGGCTGTTTTCGTGACTTTGGGTCTTTTCTCTGCTTCGGGACTTCAACTTCAGCTGTTTTTGTAACTTCTGGTCTTTTCGCTGATTCAGGGCTTTAATTTCTGCTCCCTTCGCGCCTTTGAGTCTTTTCGCTGCTTCAGGACTTCAACTCCGGCTGTTTTTGTGGCTTCAGATCTGTTTGCCGCTTCGGGATTTCAACTTCGGCTGTTTTCTTGACTTCAGGTTTTTTCGTCACTTCAACTTCGGCTATTTTCGTGACTTCAGTGTTTCCGCCGCTTTTGGACTTCAACTTCAGCTGTTTTTGTAACTTCTGGTCTTTTCTCCTATTCAGGACTTCGGCTCCCTTCGTGACTTTGGGTCTTTTCGACACTTCGGCTTTTCGGGATTCAGGAGAGTCGGCACAGCTTTGGCGCTGTGAAGGGGGGCTGGCAATTTCTAAAACTATAGCCGGACTCCCCTTCAGGCCCAGTACCACCTGTGCCCCCATGATGGCAGCCCTGACTACAAGGCACAGTGTAGCCCTACACTTCATTTCATCTTTATAAACATATAGCAACATTATGACGCCTCCTGAGAGCTCTTAAACAGCAAAACGTCTGCAAGGTGCTTACTCCTGTCAAACAGGCCTCACACTGCTCACGTCATTCTGCACAACAGCCACACTGAGTGACGCCTGAGGTGTTTTCGCGCTTCCAGCTTTTTTTTTTTATTTGAAGCCCATTCACCTGTGGAGACGGAAGGAAAAAGGCGGCAACTTTAATCACGTGGCTCGCTTCCAGCCCACCCAGTGGAATCTTCAGACGAGCGTCCCGTGACAGGCGCTCCGAATAGTCACGTGGATTCTGTTACTATGAGGCTGGTGGGCGTGGCGTTAGGAAAGAGAGGCGTATTTTGCGCAGAGGGAATCCTGTCGCTCGGCGGCGGTGGGCGTGGTGCGGCGCAGTTGGCTGGTGGACGTAGTGACGTTTAGAGCGCGACACCGCCCCCCTTCAGTCCAGTCAGTCAGTCAATCTGTGGGCACTGGGAGGTTAGAGCTCGGCTCGCTCCCTGTTCTCCTCACACGTCCCGTCTTCTCCTGTCCCTTCCTCCGTGTGTATCTGTGTGTAGCCGGCAGCTCAGCGCCGCTCTCCCTCCAGTCGCCATGACAGATCGCAGACCTTTTGAGCGGCTCCCGACTGACGTGCGGCCCGTCAACTACGGACTCTGTATCAAGCCTGACCTCATAGACTTTACCTTCGAGGGGAAACTGGAGGCCAGTGTCCAGGTAATGAGGCTACTGGGAGCCAATGGGGCAACTGCTGAGACATTGAGAGGAGGCAGAGATTGACTAGTGCTGTCTGGTTTCTCTCACAGGCACCAGTCTGGTAAATAGAGTGCAGAGTCTCTCTCTCATGTACAGCTATGGGACCTGTTATCCAGAATGCTCCAGATAATGGATCTTTCCGTAATTTGGATCTCCATACCGTAAGTCTACTAGAAAATCGTGAAATAAAGCCAATTGGCTGGTTTTGCTTCCAATAAGGATTAATTAGTTGGGATCAAGTACAAGCGACTGTTTTATTATTACACAATCATTTACATTTTTCTATCATTTTGCTATAGGGATGCACTGAATCCAGGGTTTGGTTCGGGATTTGGTCAGGATTTAGCCGAATCCTCATGCCCGGCCAAACTGAATCCGAATTTGCATATGTAAATTAGGGGCGGGTAGGGAAATCACGTGACTTTTCGCCACAAAATAATTTTTTTCCACCTTTTCCTTTCCTGCATATGCCAATTAGGATTCAGTTCGGTATTGCGCCAAATCTTTCACCAAGGATTCGGCCTTATCCCAAATACTGTATTCGATGCATTAATTACTATAATGGATTCTATGAGAGACGGCCTTGCAGTTATTCAGAGGTATCTGCATGACAGGTATGTGTGTATGTGTCTCTCTCTCTCTCTCTCTATATATATATATATATATATATATATATATATATATATATATATATATATATATATATATATATAAATATACATTTCCTACTATTGTAAAATATATAGTGAATAAAGTACCCCCTCTTGTAAAATATAAGGATATTATAAGTTACCGAGGAGTTTCATGACCATATAAAAGTACGAGGCCAAAGGCCAAGTGTTTTTATACAGGTCATGGAACTCCGAGGTTACTTCTAATATCCTCATATTTTACAACTGGGGGTACTTTTTTTATTATAATACACAAGTTTCAGTGAGTCATGTGACTGAAATGACATCAGAACTCACCGTTTATAACTGATGACATCAGAACTCACCGTTTATAAGGATACAATTTACAAGATATTCATGGCTTTTGTGTATTATAAAGAGATTATAATTCACTGAGGAGTTACATGACCATATAAAAGCATGGGGCCGAAGGTCATGGAACTCCGAGGTAACTTCTAATATCGTCATATTTTCCAACAAGGGGTACTTTATTTATTATAATACACACGTTTTAGTCAGTCGTGACAAAAATTACATCACTATTCACACAAAAGCCATGAATACCTTGTAAATGATATCCTTATAATCGGGGAGTTGTGATGTCATCAGTTATAAACGGGGAGTTCTGATGTCATTTCTGTCACATGACTCACTGAAACTTGTGTATTATAATAAATAAAGTACCCCCAGTTGTAAAATATGAGGATATTAGAAGTTACCTCGGAGTTCCATGACCTGTATAAAAACAGTCGGCCTTGTACTTTTATATGGTCATGAAACTCCTCGGTAACTCATAATATCCTTATATTTTAAAAGAGGGGGTACTTTATTCACTATATAATACACAAAAGCCATGAATACCTTGTAAATTATATCCTTATAAACGGTGAGTCACTGAAACTTATGTATTATAATAAATAAAGTACTCCCAGTTGCAAAATATGAGGATATTAGGAGTTACCTCGGAGTTCCATGATCTGTATAAAAACACTCAGCCGAAGTGGTCATGAAACTCCTCTGTAACTTTTAATATCCTTATAATTTACAAGAGGGGGTACTTTATTCACTATATAATTTACAAGATATTCATTTCTTTTCTGTATCATAAGGATATTCTAACTCACAAAGGAGTTCCATGACCAGGATGATTTTAAAAAGCAAAATAAAGGAATGATCTTTAGTTTGTTTATTACAATCCGTTGCTCTAACGGAGTCTGTTTTGCGGGCAGGACCAGCACACTCTAGAGAAGTTCAAAAATATCTATTCACGTACCATGTCAAAGCATCCTTGATAAAGGTCCTAATGAGGGCCAAAACGTTGGCCACAAATGGTATGTGAATAAATAGTTTTATTTATCTTCTAGAGGGTTCTGGTCTACCTGCAAAACTGTACGTATTTTTTGACCTTGCACCTCGAATAAGAAGTTCAGACTGGAATCCTGTTATCCAGAAAGCTCTGAATGACAGAAAAGCGGTCTCCCATAGACTCCATTTTATTCAAATAATCTACATTTTTAAAAATAATTTCCTTTTTCTGTGTACTAATAATAAAACAGTCACCTGTACTTGATCCCAACTAAGATATAATTAATCCTTATTGGAAGCAAAACCAGACTATTGGCTTTATTTCATGTTTATATGATTTTCTAGTAGACTTAAGGTATGAAGATCCAAATAATGGAAAGATCCCTTATCTGGAATGCTCGGGCCTGATCAATATGGGGATATATCCACACACACGCACCATAACTATACCCATACACTTTCATCAGACAGAGGCGTGTGTGTGTCGATACACCCAGATACAATTATGTATATGACTGTGCATGCCCAGACAAGAATTAAAGGAACAGGAACACCAAAAAAAATGTAAGTGTTTCACGGAAGACACACCGCAACAAATATTGGGCAACATTTGATCCTGCAGTTGTTGCTAAGGTAGGTTCTCTCTTGTGTTGAATACATGTCACAAGCTACAAGGTGAGATGTTGGGAGAATATGTTTCACCAGAATGGGGAATCTAATGTCTATGTGCAGTGCCCTACATAATTCTAGAGCCTGAGGAGGGAAGGGGAAACGTGAGAAGTGCAGTGACACATAGTAAGTGCTGAATGGAAAGTGAAAGTAATTGAATGCCCCTCCTCTATGCCTCAGGCAAAGAGGTGGGGCAGATATTTGATTGACAGCTCAGATATTTAAACACCATTATAACAAGTATGGACGTTGAATGAAAAAAATGTTTGTTTCATCTTTAATTTGCTATGGACTTTCATTAGGCCACTTTTTATGTGTAAGTGACAGGTCCACTTTAAGAAAAACTGAATCCAAACCCTTAATGAAACAGATTGAGTGCATCTCTAGTAGGAGCCAGCTGGAGAAAGACTTTTTAGTGAAGATACTCACTCTGTGGAGACGGGTAGTGACATGGCAGACAGTTGTGATCAGAGCTTTCCAGCTTCTGCTTATTATTGGGCTCTATCACTATCACTTTCACTTTCTAGTGGGAAAGTCAGTCTGTAATATTGCATTCTAATGGGACCCCTTATGGCAAGAAGGCTCATGGGCCATATTACACCTTTGGGGTTATAGTTTTATTTCAGCACCCTATTATCTGCACCTACTTAATGCCCTACATAAAGCTTAAATAAATAGCGCCACAGACCTGTTACTTATTGGGATGAAAACAAAAATAACGGCTAAAAACATTTTGTATTCCTGTTTCTTTAGTCTCGCAGGGCCTTGCTAGTCTGAGTCCGTAATCTGCCGCTTTTTGGGGCATTTTATTGTCAGTCCCCAGTTAACTGGGGTTTTTCCTATAGTCACATTGCCTTTCCTGCAAGAAACGAATGCAAACAAGCCCTTAGGCTCGAAGTTGTGAATCACAAGCCTTCCATCAACACATCATCTCATTACCCAGATCCTATGCATCACACATTTCTCATAATTGTATAAAGTTGAAAACCAAGTTTGCCATGAAGAATGTTTACTTTGCAGAGGTCAGAGTGCTTTGCTTTGTGAATATTCTTTAGTGTTGCATATTAAGCTTTTTGTTTTTCCTGGTTGCCACAATGAATTGAGCTAAATAAATACATCTGAGCTGAGCTAAATAAATACATCTCATAAATATTTTATTATGTGGTCTCTGTTCAAATCAAAATTCAGTTGTCTCATTATTATGTGCAGGGTAAAATTAAGATTATGTACAGAAAAATGTACCCCCCTATTGTAAAATATAAGGATATTAGAAGTCACCAAGGAATCCTGCGACTAGTAAAGGCACAAACCCAAACTGCTGTTACGCAGGTCATGGATCTCCGAGGTGACTTCTATATCTTCCCGTTTTAAAACAGAAGGGTACATTATTATAAACAGAGTCATGTGAGTGAAATGACAGCATTACGTGCCAATTCTAATCATCTATCTCGCACCTAGTATTTAGTTTTGAAAACTATTTCAAGAAGCCTGGGCTAGAACTAAATGCTAGGGCTCATGGGAAATGGTGAATGTTAATTCAGATCAGAACTACGGTACTTGCTCTGCATAATACTCGTGCAGGATTGGAAAAAGAGATGCACCCAACACCAAACCGAAACCAAAACGTAATCATGTTTAAGGGCAACGTGTTCATTGTTTAGAGCTTTAAAGTGAAATGACTTTTTGGGCTGAACTGAACCTTAATGGTCTGAATTAGGATGTGACCCGAGCCTGGTTCTGGTTCAAGGTTTCTCCTCATGAGTCTGTGCACAGACAGAATGGACACACAAACTGATAACCAACTCAATATTGGTAAATCACAGAAGCTAAAGTCCAACAGCTTGTGTGGAAATTCAGAGAGCTTGGACATTTCATCTAAATACAGAGATCTAAAGCAGGCATCAAATTCAACCATCATTTCCGAATTTTGCCGATACCATAGTATCCGAATTTCGAGAAACTGTGTTGGAGATGTAGTCCTGCCAAGGAGGCACATGAGAGGAAAAAGTTCAAGTTTCTTAGATTTAGAAGTTTTCATTTCTGCTAAAGGAGGTGTGATCGGGTTCCTTCCTAAAATTTAGGGGGTAAATATTAATTGTACCCCCCTGAAACTATTGAAGACTTTATACATCTGAATTGTGGGCAGTGACTAGCCAAATGTTAGACCCCCAAAAAAAAGGCCTGGATCCCAGAAAAGAGGTTATTCGGATTCAGATCGCAGTTCTTAGCTTCTTATGGCTGCAGATTCAGGTGTCCGTGTTACACCTTAAGTTATGGAATCCAAGAAATAATTGAATCTTAAACAGCTCCTAGCAGTATTTTTAAACTGCAATGTGTTAAACAATTTGTGTTAAACACACTGCAGTTTAAACATACTGCTTGGAGCTGTTTAAAATTCAATAATTTCTTGGATTATTTTGGCAGTGAGTCAGGACAGATGGGGCACACCTGTGGTGACAATAAATATTTTGTTGTTTTCTTGGAAGCAGTCTATTATTAAGTAATATGCATTTCATAAGAACACACTCTTATATTTTAATGAACTTGATGAAAATGTCCGTGTGAATAATTTTACAACATTTATCTGTAGACCCAGTGAGACCTTTTTGGATAGGACAGATTTCATGCATGCAGATCTATGTGCAGCAATCATCCCATCACGGAATACTTTGTGTAACTGTAACATTAAGTATGTTTAAGTTTTGTGTAGTGTCATTCAAAAATCGCATGGGTTTCCATTACGTTCTCTCATTATGCATACAGTGCTTGGGGCTAAAACTGTGCTTTTGGTGCCGGAGCCCGGGCATTGATGTTGGGATAACTGCAGAATGAGCAAGTGTCCTGGCTCTAGTGCATGCATGTGCCTATGCATGGCGCAGCACTTGGCATTTCTGAAAAAATTCAATTATTTTCCTCATCAATGAGCAGCGAAGGAATCATATTTTCTATCATATGTGCTTCTTAAGGATATTTTGCCCGAACAGAAGGAAAGGTCTTTTTACTTGTGGATGCCAAAAGTTATTTACTTACCTGAAACCCCCGGGCTGGTGCTCCTATTAGGACAAAACTGCACCTTCCCGGGATTCTTCCAGCGAGCACCACGGAGCTATCTAACTGCTTCTTTCTTCAAATTTACCAGGGCATGTGCATTGGAACGAATTAATGGCTTTTTCATTAAAGCAGAATTCAACCCTTTAGCAAAAAAAACCCTACACCCCCCCACCCAACGTAGACGTCCCTCCCCCCTGCCTAACTGCCGCCCTGGGTAAATGCCCCTAATTTTTTACTTACCCCTCGGCACAGATTCAGGCATCGGAGTTCCACGCAGCCATCTTCCAGGTCTTCGGTTAGCTGAGACGGAGACCGGTGAATCGGCTCATGCGCAGTTTGAGTCAACTGCGCATGCGCTGAAATGGAGAGAAATGCCGAAGCGCCGGAAGAAGACACGAAGACCCGGAAGATGGCTGCGGTGAACTCTGATGCCTGAATCTGCACCGAAGGGTAAGTAAAAAGTTAGGGGCATTTCCCGGGGGGGGGGGGCAGTTAGGCTGTGAGAGAAGGGAGGGGGGTCTAAGTGGGCGGGGGTACCAGGTTTTTTTGCTAAAGGGTTGAATTCTCCTTTGAAGTTCGGTTTTATCGCTCTACTGTGCGTGCGCAGCCGTGAGAAAAAAGAAGCCAGAAGACAATTGCGCCATGGTGTTCGCTGGTAGAATCCTGGACAGGTGCAGTTTTCTCCTAATAATAAGTGCTCCGGGCCGAGGTTTCAGGTAAGTAAATGTTATCACTTTGGGGTGGCTAACTTTTGGCCCCCAAGTAAAAAGACCTTTTTCCTTCTCCTTAAAGCAAAAAAAAAAAACCTACATGACATAAGTTCCATTGGGTGCTATGTTACTGGATCAGGTCAGTTACTTCCCTGGATGTCACCATGTAACCGTGTGAATAAATAAAAGAAACCTCATTCATGTGCAGTTTCGGGGCACTTTGCCTTTAATTTAAGTAAAACGGCTCACTTGTGCAGCAAATTAAAAATTTGGGGGTAAACTTGTGCATCTTACTTTCCAACGACTATATAATTCCAGGCACCAGTTTGCCAATCAGCTGTGCAGTATTTACCCAAAAGTACTTATGCTTATCAGACAAAGCGTTTGCGCTTCCAGACACACGTTTGCCCTAATATTGCAGCCATCTAGGAGGGGCTGCATCGTAGCATTCCAAGACGTAATGTGATTTCTTGCAGTCTGAAGATAAACGGAGGATTTTTTTTTTAACATTAATGTAAGGAAATCGAATGCTTTAGTTCTGGCTAATAAAGCCAAAATGCTTAAGCTGTCTTTATATGCAGAGCCGCACATGTAATGATGCAGTGCAGTTCTGCTCTTGGCTTGCTGACCTGACATTCTTTCTGCATTATCTGCAACTAGACGTGAAGCATGCACACACAGCAGCTGGCTATTCCAGCTCTTTCTACTATGTCTATCTGCATTCATACCACATTTCTTTCATTATTATGAGGTTTGTAATCAGCAGTTTTATCTGTCGTCAGACTTCTGTACTGGCTTCCTTTCTTCTTCACCTCATACCTCCCAACTGTCCCTTTTTCGGAGGGACAGTCCCTCTTTTGACAGCTCAACCCGCAGTCCCTCATTTGTACTGGAAAGTCCCTCTTTTCTCTGCACTGAACAGCCAGAAAAAGAAACAAAGTTTCTCACTTAATTGGCTTTTAGCAGAGAGCCCAGAACAGCTAACAGGTGCAAATAAGATACTTTGTAACAATTTTGAGACACAAAAACACAGTTTAGATAAGGAGAAATATTTTCAAACTTTCATAACCTGCCAAATTTGGTAAAACAAACATGGTAATTAGGGGGTGTGGCCACAGAAAGGGGTGTGGCCAAAAAATGTTGTGCTACGTGCGGGAAAAATATTTTTGTCCCTCTTTTTACTTCCAAAATGTTGGGAGGTATGTCACTTTACCTTCCCATGCACCTTAATGCACCTCACAACCCTTGCCCTTTCTGGTGTAACAGAGAAGTTGTGTACCAATTGCATTGTGTAGTACAGTCAGTTGGATATCAGTCCCTTCATAAGGTATCCTGCAATTCTCAGGTTTTTTTGTAAGTTTCCTGTGTTTATTTAGTACCCTGAGAAAGTCGCTCCTCTGGCTTCGGACGCACAAAGTTGGTCACTTGTGCATATTCGGCAGTTTTTGGCCTATGGTACAACTACTTTGTGATCCCTGATTGCAGTTGTACAAAATGTACATGATAATGTGGCTTTTGTAGGTGACAGGTGTTTGTCTTCTGGTTCTTTTCATACTCTGCGAGCCTTAAAAATCTGTAGTTCTTCATCAGAAAAATAGATTATTTAAAAACGTGGTCTACAAATTTCTGTCCGAAACTCCAGTAAAATGTATATAATCAACCTGCGCATCCACGGGGTCAGCCGTTCGATTTGAGAAAGGAGCAAAAGCACAGCAGATAAGCTCTGTAAACTTTCAGTGGGTTTAGAATGTGTAAGAAATAAACCCATTGTGTTTTACGGAGCAAAGTTTCCTGTAGGGATGCACCGAATCCAGGATTCGGACAGGATTCTGCCTTCTTCAGCAGGATTTGGGTTCTGCCGAATCCTTCTGCCTGGCCGAACCGAATCCGAATCATAATTTGCATATGCAAATTAGGGGCGGGGAGGGAAATCGCGTGAATTTTTGTCACAAAACAAGGAAGTAAAAATGTTTTTCCCCTTCCCACCCCTAATTTGCATATGCAAATTAGGATTTGGTTCGTGATTCGGCCGAATCTTTCACTAATGATTCAGGGGTTTGGCCGAATCCAAAATAGTGGATTCTGTGCATCCCTAGGTTCCTGTGCTGTTTAGCCCTATTTCAACTTTAATAGTTACATCGGCTTATTTATGTGAATTGTATTCGTGTTTCTGAAGCAAAAACACAAACTTTACCTGTGTGGGCCAACCGTACATTATATTTGAATTAGCTTGTATGTTACTGTTTGGTGCATCCTTCTCATGTACAGTTTATTTCCTGTAAAATGCATATATAAGCTTTTTTTTTTTTTTTTATTGCCCTGCCATGTGTACCAAGCTGTTATATACTTCCCATACACACTCCTGATTTGTTTATATTTAAATATAACAATGTAAAAAGTATTATATTTGTTGCCATCTTTATATATATATATTTTTTTATTACTGTAGGACAGTTCCCAGCCTAAAACCCTAGGCTCACCCCTTAAGGTGGCCATACACAGACATGCTTTTATCATTGAACAATGAACAATCCTATCGTTTAATGATCGTTCTACGACAAATGTCTGTAATTCACACCCACTGCCTGGTTTTACCCCTGAACAGCCAACATTTTTAAAGGAGAAGGAAAGGTTAAAACTAAGTAAGCCTTATCAGAAAGGTCCATCTAAATATACCAGTAAACTCCCAAAGTAATGCTGCTCTGAGTCCCCTGTCAAAAGAAACAGCACATTTCTTTCCTTCTATTGTGTACTCATGGGCTTCTGTATGAGACTTCCTGCCTTCAGCTTAAACCTCATTGCCCTGGGCAAGAGCATGCTCAGTTTGTTCCTCTTCCCCCACCCCTCCCTTCTCTACTGTAATCTGAGCCCAGAGCAGGGAGAGACTCAGGCAGGAAGTGATGTCACACCACATTAATACAGCATCTCCTATCCTAAACATAGAGAGAGTTTCTAGAGCTTTTTACTCAGGTATGGTAAAACATTCTACACAATAAATATAGCATTCTAGCTTGCTCTACTGCAGCTAATCTATTGGCAATAAAATGCCTCTGTAGCTTTCCTTCTCCTTTAAACTCATCCGAGCAATTTTGCGAGCGATCATGTTGAGCAGATCATTCACCGTTCTGGAAGGGGTCGTTTGGAAGTAAAAAAGCTGCCCATGTATGGCCACCTTTAGGCTCACAGTGTCATGCAACCCCCCCCCCCCCATACCTTGTTCCATTGTGAAGTGTTGCGTTGGACTTCCCTCAATATCTATTTTTGACAAATCAGATTGTGTTTATTCATTGTGTTATGCTCATGGCAAAAGGGGTAGTTATTTCTCTTTAATTATAGACTTATTTGACAAATAAACATTAAAAAATTATATTTTTACACAGCTTGAAGTCAGTAGAACAAGTTTAGAGGATAAACCGTTTCTGCCATAAGCAGTAGCAGCGCTCAAGCCAATTTTTAACCTGCTTTTAATCACTCTGACACCTTATTACACTTAATTTTATATCCTGCCAGCCATATGCCAAAACTGCATAGCTTTATAAGTATGTCAATACATTCCCTACCGTGTGTACATTTGAGTGCGTTTTTTCACAACCTGAATTACAAAAACAGCATATAATTTATTTAAATGAGTTGACTTTTTTTTTTTAGGTGGCTGTAATACACTGCAATATTGTGAGGTAGTAGGCATTTTTAGGAAAACCAGGGCTGTAAAATGACTTGGTGTTAATTACGCAAATGTGATTGCTGTTTGTATATCCCAGTGTAGCTGAAATGTGTCTGTTTCCCCCCCCAGGTGAAAAATGCCACCAACCAGATTGTGATGAATTGTGCAGACATCGATATCATTACGGCTTCTTATGCTCCTGAGGGTGACGAAGGTGAGGAGACTGGCAGAGAAGTGGGAATAATGTGGGATGGGTGCTAGGAAGGGTGCCGTGCCTGCTAAGAATAGGTATTGTGCTTCTTTTAATCAGAATCAGTCTTAGAAGCAGACACAGTTATGCAGTATATTATTTGTAGCGTAGGTGCTCCACATGTCAACCTTGCTTTATGACACACTCATTGTTCTAGAGCAGGGGTCCTCCATCTTTTTTACCCGTCAGCCACATTCAAATGTAAAAAGAGTTGGGGAGCAACACAAGCATGAAAAAAGTTCCTGGGTTCCATTAGAGCCTCCATAAATCAGTTTTTTATGCAAACTTGCCTCCAAGTTAAAGGCCACTGGGAGCAACATCCAAGTTGAATATCGAGGGTTAATTAACCCTTGATATTCGACCATAAGTAAATTTGCCCCCTAGTGTAGCTAAAATGGCAAACCGTGTATGAAGAGTTGTTCTCAGATATTTTTCTTAGATGTGATGTGAGCAAGCTAATACTCTTTCCCCAGGGATGCTGGGATTTGCTCCTAAAGCTGTCATTTAATAACGTTTTGTGTTATAAATATACATATATTGATACATTGTTGACTTTGTTATTAAATAATATGTAACATGTTTGGTTTTATCCACAATATTTGCTTTTAGGAAAAACATAGTGGGTAATGAATGAAGTGTGTGTATGTGTGTATACACGCACACACACACGCGCGCAATTGTGTAATCCATATGTATTTATTTCTCACACACACACACATACAAGCAATTGTGTAATCCAGATGTATTTATTTCTCACACACACACACATACAAGCAATTCTGTAATCCAGATGTATTAATTTCTCACACACACACATACAAGCAATTGTGTAATCCAGATGTATTTATTTCTCACACACACACACACATACAAGCAATTGTGTAATCCAGATGTATTTATTTCTCACACACACAAGAAATTGTGTAATCCAGATGTATTTATTTCTCACACACACACACACATACACAAGCAATTGTGTAATCCAGATGTATTTATTTCTCACACACACACATACAAGCAATTGTGTAATCCAGATGTATTTATTTCTCACACACACACACACGCGCGCAATTGTGTAATCCAGATGTATTTATTTCTCACACACACACATACAAGCAATTGTGTAATCCAGATGTATTTATTTCTCACACACACACACATACAAGCAATTGTGTAATCCAGATGTATTTATTTCTCACACACACACACACGCGCAATTGTGTAATCCAGATGTATTTATTTCTCACACACACACATACAAGCAATTGTGTAATCCAGATGTATTTATTTCTCACACACACACATGCAAGCAATTGTGTAATCCAGATGTATTTATTTCTCACACCACACACACACGCGCGCAATTGTGTAATCCAGATGTATTTATTTCTCACACAACACAACATAACAAGCAATTGTGTAATCCAGATGTATTTATTTCTCCGCACACACGGCGCAATTGTGTATCCAATGTATTTATTTTCACACACACGATCAAGCATTGTGTTAATCCAGATGTATTTTTCTCACACACACATTACAGCATTGTGTAATCCAGCTGTATTTATTTCTCACACACACACGCGCGCAATTGTGTAATCCAGATGTATTTATTTCTCAACACACACATACAAGCAATTGTGTAATCCAGATGTATTTATTTCTCACACACACACACATACAAGCAATTGTGTAATCCTCAGTGTATTTATCGGCGCCGCAATTGTGTAATCCAGATGTATTTATTTCTCACACACACAATACCAAGCAATTGTGTAATCCAGATGTATTTATTTCTCACACACACACATACAAGCAATTGTGTAATCCAGATGTATTTATTTCTCACACACACACATACAAGCAATTGTGTAATCCAGATGTATTTATTTCTCACACACACACACGCGCGCAATTGTGTAATCCAGATGTATTTATTTCTCACACACACACATACAAGCAATTGTGTAATCCAGATGTATTTATTTCTCACACACACACATACAAGCAATTGTGTAATCCAGATGTATTTATTTCTCACACACACACACACGCGGCACATTGTGTAATCCAGATGTATTTATTTCTCACACACACCACATACAAGCAATTGTGTAATCCAGATGTATTATTTCTCACACACACACATACAAGCAATTGTGTAATCCAGATGTATTTATTTTCTCAACACACACACATACAAGCAATTGTGTAATCCAGATGTATTTATTTCTCCACACACACACACGCGCGCAATTGTGTAATCCAGATGTATTTATTTCTCACACACACACATACAAGCAATTGTGTAATCCAGATGTATTTATTTCTCACACACACACATACAAGCAATTGTGTAATCCAGATGTATTTATTTCTCACACACACACACACGCGCGCAATTGTGTAATCCAGATGTATTTATTTCTCACACACACACATACAAGCAATTGTGTAATCCAGATGTATTTATTTCTCACACACACACATACAAGCAATTGTGTAATCCAGATGTATTTATTTCTCACACACACACACACGCGCGCAATTGTGTAATCCAGATGTATTTATTTCTCACACACACACATACAAGCAATTGTGTAATCCAGATGTATTTATTTCTCACACACACACATACAAGCAATTGTGTAATCCAGATGTATTTATTTCTCACACACACACCACGCAATTGTGTAATCCAGATGTATTTTCACACCACAACAAGCAATTGTGTAATCCAGATGTATTTATTTCTCACACACACACATACAAGCAATTGTGTAATCCAGATGTATTTATTTCTCACACACACACATACAAGCAATTGTGTAATCCAGATGTATTTATTTCTCACACACACACATACAAGCAATTGTGTAATCCAGATGTATTTATTTCTCACACACACACACACGCGCGCAATTGTGTAATCCAGATGTATTTATTTCTCACACAACACACCACACGCGCAATTGTGTAATCCAGATGTATTTTATTTCTCACACACACACATACAAGCAATTGTGTAATCCAGATGTATTTATTTCTCACACACACAAGCAATTGTGTAATCCAGATGTATTTATTTCTCACACACACATACAAGCAAATTGTGTAATCCAGATGTATTTATTTCTCACACACACACACACAACATACACAGAATTGTGTAATCCAGATTATTTATTTCTCACACACACACACACACACACAAGCAATTGTGTAATCCAGATGTATTTATTTCTCACACACACACACATACAAGCAATTGTGTAATCCAGATGTATTTATTTCTCACACACACACAAGCAATTGTGTAATCCAGATGTAGTTTATTTCTCACACACACACACATACAAAGCAATGTGTAATCCAGATGTTATTTATTTTCACACATCACACACACATACAAAGCAATTGTGTAATCCAGATGTATTTATTTCTCACACACACACACAGCATTGTGTAATCAGATGTATTTATTTTCTCACACACACACACAAGAAATTGTGTTAATCATGTAATTTATTTCTCACAACACACAGTATTGTTGTAATCCAGATGTATTTATTCTCACACACACACAACAAGCAATTGTGTAATCCAGATGTATTTATTTCTCACACCACAAGGAATTGTCGTAATCATCCAGATTATTTATTTCTCACACACACACACACATACACAGCAATTGTGTAAGTCCAGATGTTTTATTTCTCACACACATCACAACAAGCTTGTGTAACAGATGTATTTTATTTCTCACCAACAGCACACACACGCGCGCAATTTGTAATCCCAGATGTATTATTTCTCACACACAACATACGACAAGACAATTGTGTAATCCAGATGTATTTATTTCTCAACACACACATACAAGCAATTGTGTAAATCCAGATGTATTTATTCTCACACACACACATACAGAGCAGATGTGTAATCCATGATGTATTATTTCTCACATACCACTCACACACAAGCAATTGTGTAATCAGATGTATTTATTTCTCACACATCACATCAGATCAAGGCAATATGTGTAATCCAGATGTATTCTATTTCTCCACACACACATTACAAGCAATTGTTGTAATCCAGATGTATTGTATTTCTCACACACACACATACAAGCAAATTGTGTAATCCAGATGTATTTATTTCTCACACACACACATACAAGCAATTGTGTAATCCAGATGTATTTATTTCTCACACATGTATTTATTTCATTCATACACAGAGCAATTGTGTAATCCAGATGTATTTATTTCTCACACACACATACACAAGCAATTGTGTAATCCAGATGTATTTATTTCTCACACACACACATACAAGCAATTGTGTAATCCAGATGTATTTATTTCTCACACACACACATACAAGCAATTGTGTAATCCAGATGTATTTATTTCTCACACACACATACACAAGCAATTGTGTAATCCAGATGTATTTATTTCTCACACACACACATACAAGCAATTGTGTAATCCAGATGTATTTATTTCTCACACACACACACACAAGCAATTGTGTAATCCAGATGTACTTATTTCAGGCTTTCATTGCTCACTGAGAGTTACTCAGGATATAAAATACTTCTGATAACATCATTAGTGCTCCGGGTTGTTCAGGAGACAAATGCTTTAATGGAGATCTGAGGCCGTGCCACAAAGCAGAATTAAGATGGATTTATATTGTTTGTGCCAAAGGGAGGTGATTGTTTTTTTGTTTTTTTTTAAATTTTTTTTATTTTAAATGAGTAATGCTAGTATTTTTCTAAAGTTGAAGCTGATATTAGGTGTCTCTATATGGCCAGTGGTGCACAGGAGAGAGCATCATAAACCTTACACATTCTTCTATTCTGCCCAGGCTCTGGGAAATGACACTAATCACGATTTGCTGGTTCTGCCAACATTACAGTACAATTTATAACTTGTAATGCTGGGAAGCTGCTGCTTTTATTTCTTTTTCTGCCAGGGCTCTACACTGCTCCTTTTCTGTTTTATATCTGTATTGAGGGGGCTCTCGCTCCAAAGGTCTTTTGGCCTTTTTTTCTTTAATAGCAGTGCCCCATGGTCCATATCCCCCCCTCCGTCTAGCAGTGCTGTGCTAATCCCCCTGTTCTAAAGCCAGTGCTGCAGCATACATGGATTAAAGGAGAACTAAAGCCTAACTAAAGAAATAGCTAGAAATGTTGTACATGGTGTTTTGTGCTTCTGTACCAGCCCAAGGCAACCACAGCCCTTTAGCAGTGAAGATCTGTGTCTCCAAAGATGCCCCAGTAGCTCCCCATCTTCTTTTCTGCTGATTCACTGATTCACATGCTCTGTGCTGCTGTCACTTACTGAGCTTAGGGAGCCACTCACAATATACAGTACACATAGAATAGAAATGTCACAATATAAGGCTGATTAGTAATTAATACACATAATTACTACATGGCAGCACAGAAACCAGTGCAATTAGCATCAGAATTGAATAATCAGCAAACCTGTAGCATCAGCTTATATTACAGCCAGGGAAGCTCATTTTCTGCTGCTGGATAATTAGTGACGAGCCCTAAGCTTAGCTTCTCAACAGCCAATCAGAGCCCACTGAGCATGTGAGTGTCACAGACACTTTCCAAGATGGTGACCCCCTGTGACAAGTTTGAAGTCCTGGATCATTGCTGCTATTGACAAACTCAAACTTTAGCCTCGTGCAATAGGTTCACTATATAGAATATATAAAAACATTTATTTTTAGGGTTTAGTTCTCCTTTAAGGCCTCCTGCTGTCTTTACAGTGTAGTGAAGGCTAGTGGCATGTAATGGGGAGCCGGAAAGAATAATTTGATGTTTTGTGCCCTTCTCTGTATGTTATGCATTTATATAACTTTTCACATCCTTTTCTAATGCCCGTGTGTCCTAGTCTAGTGGTCCCGTAGGCTAAAATAATTAGGGATCCCCCGAATCCAGGATTCAGTTCAGGATTCGGCCTTTTTGAGAAGGATTCCTTGTGCCCAGCCGAACCGAATCCTAGTTTGCATATGTAAATTAGGGGCAGGTAGGGAAATAACGTGACTTTTCGTCACAAAAGAAGAATTTTTTCCACTTTTTCTTTTCCTGCCCCTAATTTGCATATGCAAATTAGGATTTGGGTTCGGTATTCGGCCGAATCGTTCACTAAGGATTCGGGGATTCGGCCGAATCCCAAATAGTGGTTTCGGTGCATCCCTAAAAATAAAAGTAACTCATTTATAAGTTTATTTGGAGCCCTACCTGCTCACTAGGGTTAATATTTGGATGTCTCCATTTAAGTTGCTCTCATGCCAACTGCAAAAATAAGTGTGCACTGTAAGTGCTTTAAATTATAAGCACTCGGGGGTGTTTTTCATGAGTTATTTGACAATACAGGCATTCTGGGAGGAAACAGCTATTGCTTTTTACGTTGAAAGCAGCTGTTTTGGGGTTTTCGTAATATTAGCTTCACAAGGCATTCTTCCACAGAAGTAGGCCAGAGAACGTTCGTTTCTATACAAGGTTGATGTGTTCAGCTTTAAATGTGCTCTTTATCGTTAGTCGAGGCCTGCATCGTTAGCAGAGGTGTTTACATCCCTGGAGGGTAGTTCTACACAAGCATCTGGCCAAGATATTACTTCTGATCCTAGTTTTGTTTTAATGTCTTACTGCGTCTCTGCTTGAGTCTGCTAGAGAACTTTTTTTTTTTGTTCTGGTGCCATTTTGTATGTGTTTTGAAGCCAGGTATGAGGTCAGTCATCTCTTAAAGGGATTCTGTCATCGGAAAACATGTTTTTTTCCAAAACACATCAGTTAATAGTGCTACTCCAGCAGAATTCTGCACTGAAATCCGTTTCTCAAAAGAGCAAACAGATTTTTTTATATTACATTTTGAAATCTGACATGGGGCTAGACATATTGCCAATTTCCCAGCTGCCCCTGGTCATGTGACTTGTGCCTGCACTTTAGGAGAGAAATGCTTTCTGGCAGGCTGCTGTTTTTCCTTCTCAATGTAACTGAATGTGTCTCAGTGGGACCTGGATTTTACTATTGAGTGTTGTTCTTAGATCTACCAGGCAGCTGTTATCTTGTGTTAGGGAGCTGCTATCTGGTTATCTTCCCATTGTTCTGTTGTTTGGCTGCTGGGGGGAAAAGGGAGGGGGTGATATCAGTCCAACTTGCAGTACAGCAGTAAAGAGTGACTGAAGTTTATCAGAGCACAAGTCGCATGACTTGGGGCAGCTGGGAAATTGACAATATGACAGATTTTCCCATGACAGTATCCCTTTAAGTTTCAGACCAGTCAACAATTTGCTTTTGACATATTTCCAATAATTCACTGAATTTTGCGACAGCCTGGGCTTTTTCTTTTGCAATGTGTTGCGTTATTGTGTTATTCTCCATTTGAAATTGCTTACGCGTCTGTAAAGTTACTGTACTTTTTCTGAGACCCAACAAGGTAAACTGTAAAGGGCATGTTATCTACATATAAAAGCTATTTGCTGTGTGTATACACTGTAGTGCTAGTTACAAATATTCCATTAAAGGAGAAGGAAAGCTACCGAAGCAGTTTATTGCCAATAGATTAGCCACAATAGTGCAAGCTATAACACTATGTGGGACATTCACGAAGATTCGTAGTTGCGCCAGTGCTCCGCAAATTCACTAAAATCCAAAGTTGCGATCAGGGGTAACGTAAGATTGTGACGTTGCGCTAGCCTTGATTTGCTAAGTGAAGCGAAGTTACGCTAGCGACGGTTAATTTGCATACGGTTCCAAATTTCAATGGAGGAATATGTAGCAGCACTACAAATGGCTGGGAAAAACCTTCAAAACATCAAATAAAATTTTTATTTTGCCCTACACATGTGCCCACTGTATAGTTAAGTTGCCATGAGTCAGGAAATGTAGGGGGGAAGGAGGGGAACCCCAAAAATGTTTTCAGCCTATCACCCATAATATAGAAAAAACGCCAGCGTTTTTTGGGACTTAGAAAAAAAATTCACTTTTTTTGAAGCAATCCCTATCTACTCTATTGCGCTTCGCCTGGTCTGAGGTGGCAAATGAAGTCTAGCGTAAAAGGTAGCGTTCAGTACACTGCGCGCGTTAGTGAATTTGCGTAGTTACGTCCGTTGCGCAAATTCGCCAGGCGTAAGGGTGCGAAGTTATGCCAGCGTCCGTTAGTGAATTTGCGAAGTAACGAAAATGGCCAACACTAGCGAATTGACGCTAGCGTTGGGCGCTTCGGCGCATAGTGAATTTGCCCCTATATGTATTCTGTAAAATGCTTTACCATACCTGAATACCTGTTTGTTTCGGATAGCAGCTGCCATATTAGCTTGGTTTGACATCACTTCCTGCCTGAGTCTCTCCCTGCTCACTCATAGCTCTGGGCTCAGATTACAGCAGGGAGGGAGAGAGGAGCAAACTGAGCATGCTCAAGCCCTAGCCCTGGAGGTTTAAGCTGAAAACAGTTAGTCTGATACAGAAGCCCATGAGTACACAATAGAAGGAAAGAAATGTGCTGTTTCTTTTGACAGAGACTCAGAGCAGCATTACTTTGAGGCTTTACTGGTGTATTTATATAGACCTTTCTGATAAAGATTACTTACTTTTAGCCTTTCCTTCTCCTTTAAGAAAATGTGTATATGCCAAAAATATAGAGAGAAATGTTTTTTTGGGTGCATGTTTTTTCCCCCCCACTGGTAATACTAATTTATGTTGCTTTCCTCCTGTTGTCACAGAAGTTCATGCCACTGGGTTCAACTACCAGAATGAAGATGAAAAGGTTACTCTGTCCTTTCCCAGCACTTTACAGAAGGGTAAGAAGTGTTCTGTTTAACCTTGGCCACATACCTGCAGCTTCTCCTCCGTATATGATGCACCAGAGAAACTGTTGCGGGTGGAATCAGTCCATAAACTGTAACCTTGATCACTACTGCACGGATTGTAAAGAAAAAAAACATTCCACTTATTGTCAGAATTCCTTTCTCAATCCAGTGAGACATTTCTCTTTACAACCGCATGCCGAAATGTAACCATGTATGTGTGCTTTTAGGAGTACTACTGCATGTTGCCTAAATGCATGAACTGCAATGCCAGTGTTAGGGTCATGTCGGGTCTTTTTAACATTTCTCTACAGCCGGTGTTCATTCAATTTCTTTTTTTTGTCTGTGTCTTTGCTGTACTAGGTGCGGGGATGCTAAAGATTGATTTTGTTGGGGAGCTGAATGATAAGATGAAAGGTTTCTACCGCAGCAAATACACAACTACCGCCGGAGTGGTGCGATATGCAGCCGTTACTCAATTTGAGGTAAGAAAAAGAAGGCTTCTAAATAGGTATTCGGCCGAACCCACGAATCCTTCGTGAAAGATTTGACCGAACCGAATCCAAATTTGCCTATGCAAATGAGGGGTGAGAAGGGGAAACATTTTTTACTTCCTCATCCCAAATTTGCATATGCAAATTAGGATTCAGATTCGGTTCGGCCGAATCCTGCTGAAAAAGGCAGAATCATGACCGAATCCTGGATTTGGTGCATCCCTACTTCTAAATATTTATTGGATCCACGTGTATTGTTCCCACATTTATTCATGCACTTCTTTTTTTAATGTTTAGCTGAATAGCTGCTTAAAATTTGTCCGAAAACCTTGTTTTACCAGGCGACAGATGCACGCAGAGCCTTTCCATGCTGGGACGAACCTGCTATAAAGGCCACTTTTGATGTCATCTTAATTGTACCTAAGGATAGAGTGGCTTTGTCTAATATGGTAGGTATTTGTTAGCACTCTAATTCTCAATATGCTTTCATCATAACTGTAAGGAGATGACGTTATTTGCTTATATATTGAATTAGGATTATAGCATTCATTAGTATTAGGTTTTTTTTTTTTAAACCCTTTGCAGAGGTGTATCGTACTTGGGTGGAGTAATAGTTTTATAGTTGTATCTAGGCATATGGAGTATAAGAAACTTTTCAGAAATGTCATATTAAAATTCAGTAATTATCAAATATCCATGTACATGGTTTTCAATTAAACTTTAACCACCGTAAGATGTTATTCAATCGTTAGAAGTCCGTTACACAAGGCACAACTATGTAGGGTTCATAGGGTCCTGCCTTTATAGATTTTTTTTTTTCTTACCCTTTTACTTATTGACATTGTTGTATATTTTTTTTTCTTCTTCTGTAGAACTTGATTGATAGAAAGCCATACCCAGATGATGAGAACCTAGTGGAGGTGAAATTTGCACGCACACCTATCACGTCTACATACCTTGTAGCCTTCGTCGTGGGGGAGTATGATTTTGTAGAAACAAGGTCTGCTGACGGAGTTTTGGTCCGTGTTTATACACCTGTTGGAAAAGCAGAACAGGGGAAGTTTGCCTTGGAGGTATAAGCATAAAGCTACAGTATATTGCACAATCATTTGGTTTGCTCTTTGCTTCTCCCTTAATAATTCATTTTCTCTCAAGATAATGAAACCCTAACAAAAATGTTAGTTTCTTAAAATAGATCTTGGTAGGCCTCCTAACGTATATATCTTCCCTTATTTAGGTTGCTGCTAAAACCCTGCCTTTTTACAAGGATTACTTCAACGTACCCTACCCCCTCCCCAAGATTGACCTTATCGCCATTGCAGACTTTGCAGCTGGTAATGTTCCCACTAACTGCTTTTGTTGAGCGGGAAACCCTTTCGAGGTGGCTTTTCCTTTTCTCATTTTTTTTTCTGTTTTTCACAGGAGCCATGGAAAACTGGGGCTTGGTCACCTACAGGTGTGTGCTCTCAATCTGTATTATCTTCTCATGTGAGCCTTGTGTTTCCTGGTGATGTTATTAGCTGAGATTGTGTCTTTATTCTCCCTTAGGGAGACTGCTTTGCTGATTGACCCCAAGAACTCCTGCTCTTCTTCTCGCCAGTGGGTGGCATTAGTTGTGGGACATGAACTGGCACATCAATGGTTTGGGAACCTAGTCACCATGGTACATCTAAACACTTTGCATTGTACACTGCTTTTAACAGCTGCTACAAATCTTAAGAGCACCTGTGGGGTGAAGGTTTTTCTTTCTTTGCTTATCCCTTGTGTACATTTTGTCTGGACAGGAATGGTGGACCCACCTATGGCTGAATGAAGGCTTTGCTTCTTGGATAGAGTACCTTTGCGTAGACCATTGTTTTCCAGAGTATGACATCTGGACGCAGTTTGTCTCTGCCGACTATACCCGTGCACAGGAACTCGATGCACTAGAAAACAGCCATCCCATTGAGGTATTTTTTAATTTGATTCCTCCGCTGGTAATCTTACATTTGCAGTTGACAGTTTGATGCTGAACTACAGCTTCCACATTCTCACTCACCGAGTAATAAAGAATTAAGGCTTTACAGTTATTTCATAGGATTCAATTTTGTTGGATCAAATACTGACCCTATACTAAAAACATACGTATTTTCTTCCCCATTTAGGTCAATGTAGGCCACCCATCTGAAGTTGATGAGATTTTTGATGCTATATCCTATAGCAAGGGGGCCTCTGTCATCCGCATGCTACATGATTATATTGGGGATGAGGTAAATAATGCACTTCTTTCTTAAAGACATCAACTGTGTGTGTGTATATATATATATATATATATATATATATATATATATATACATACATACACACACACACACACACACACACACACACACACACACACACACATTGAATAAAGTACCCCCTCTTGTAAAATATAAGGATATTATTAGTTACCGAGGAGTTTCATGACCATATAAAAACACGAGGCTGAAGGCCGAGTGTTTTTATACAGGTCATGGAACTCCAAGGTAACTTCTAATATCCTCATATTTTGCAACTGGGGGTACTTTATTTATTATAATACACAAGTTTCAGTGAGTCATGTGACAGAAATTACATCAGAACTCACCGTTTATAACTGATGACATCAGAACTCACCGTTTATAAGGATATAATTTACAGGATATTCATGGCTTTTGTGTATTATTATATATTTTCAAATATGAAAAATAGTTACATTTATCCTATTGTAAAGGTGTTCCTACACGGGCAGATTAAAGCTGCCGATACAGGATATAGGGCCAAACGTTCGAATTCGCCCGATAGCACCCAACCTCGCCAAACTACCGGATCTAATAGTGTATGACCACCTTTATTCTCACTCAAATAATGGATTCCAGTACAAACAAAATCTAACAAAATAACTGCCTTTTGCACAAATCCTGCATGTAGAGAGACATGATGTCTGGTGAGTTTAATAGAGTGAGCTCTAATACATCTCCTAGGCAAAAGGAGCCCCCCTATAAGATATATTGGATCTAACTGTCAATGAATATCTGACACCCAACTGCTGCATGAAGACAGAATGAAGAGAAACAGATGCTGAGAGAGGAATAGTGAAGATAAACTTGATTTCAGAAACAGTACAGAATATTAAATTGATTGTATTTAAGTATGCCAAAGCTTATACTAAATTTTAATTTTCGTGATAGTTCCCCTTTAATATCCGTTTACAGTACACGTTATTCTTGAAATGAAAAATATGTAAATTGCAAAATTTATTAGAACTTTTCTGTACATTTTACGTTTAAATTAAATGTAAAAACATGTGTAAATTACAAATATGGCTAGTATTACAATCTCGTGATGAAAAAAATGTCATGGATTTGATATGTAGTTAATTAAGGGTTGTTCTTTTATCACTGTTGCAGTAACTGCCTGCAAGCGCTGACACCTACCTTTTTCTGCAGGATTTTCGCAAGGGCATGAATCAGTACCTCACCAAATTCCAGGAGAAGAATGCTGCCACAGGTACGCGACCCCCATTGTCTTTTCCCAGCTATGTCCGATTACACAATCTATGTCCAACTCACTGTATATTTGTGGATTCCTCTGTTTATGCATAAAGTTTAGCCAGTACTCTTTCTCTCTGTAGAGGATCTCTGGGAATCATTGGAACAAGCCAGTGGGAAACCTATTGCTGCAGTAATGAGCACCTGGACCAAACAGATGGGCTTCCCTATTATCTGTGTTGAATCCCAGGAGGTAAATGTTTTTTTTTCTTTAAATTCCTATTGCAAATATAGTTCCAGGAAGCAGGAGCAATGATTAAGTGTAATATTAGATGTAATATATGTTACCTGTGCCACTTATCTTGTAGAGTGAAGATTCTGTTGTCCTGAAGCTTTCCCAGAAGAAATTTTGTGCCAGTGGAGCTCAGAACAGTAAGAACTGTCCGTTTGTTGGGAAAACTATTCTAGCTGATAAAAGTACATTCATTATTTAAGGAAAACGGAGTGCACTTGGACATGAGGAATTCTCGGATGGCCAGCAATGTTGGGCTCAAGCTTTTTCAGGCATTTCAAATCTGAAAGCAACTTTTGTTGGTTAAAAAACAACCTTTCACAATGAAGTACTGTGCTAAATTTTGACTGTATGCCTATCATGTAATAAGCTTAAGTAAAAAGCTATGAAAAGGTTATATTGAGTATAGCTGTACATTGCTGACGCAATATCTGCTTATTCTGTTAGTTTCTCATTTCATCAAGCAAACTGTTGAGGGGGTTGTCCAGCCCATCACTCTTGTGCCTTGAGTTCTTTAGATACTAATGTAAGCTTGTATAGGTAAGCAAAAAAATACTGTGTATCAGCAATAATTGTGAAGTAAGGGTGCAATTGCATTACCTATAATCTGATATAAGAAAAAAAAAAAGAACACATACTGTGTTTTACAATCACGTTGCTAACTACCCCCTCGTCTTCTGCTTCCTCCATCAGCCTCTCCTTACAAACCTGTGTTTGTGATTGATCCAGGCTTATTAGTATGGCTGGTGGAAGAGGGCTCCACTGTAAGGATCCATCGGGGGGGGGGGGGACAGGGGGTACTGTTGCACCGGGCCAGTATGGTTTGGGGAGCTAAGGGGGCCCAGCCGTGCTGCACTTACTTGCATAGCCGGGCCCCTACCATCAGTGAGCTGCAGACTTCGGAAGGGAGGGCTGGGTGGAGCTCCGATGACTGCCCTTGCTTCCTGTGCTCTGATTCGCCATGAAGTGCAAGTCCCGGTAAAACCACCCCTCTACTTTATCCAATCGACATGCGGCTTTACCGGGACTTAAATTTCATTGGCGAATCAGCACAGGAAACCGAAGATACCGGTTTTCTTTTAACTTGTAACTTTTAATTATTTTTTTTAATAACTTGTAGGGGCCCTGACCACTAATGCTTTTTTTTTTTTTAAATAACTTGTAGGGGCCCTGGCCAATTGTTTATTTTACAAATAATGTGTAGGGGCCCTGGCCAGTTGTTTTTTTTTTTTGTTTGTTTTTTTTTTATAAATAACTTGTAGGTGGTCCTTGGCCACTTGTAGAGGGCCCTTACCACCAAAACATGTAGGGGGCCCTGAGCACCAAAGTTCTTTTTTTTTTTTTTAACTTGCAGGGGGTCACTTAATGTTTTAACGCTTGTGTCTTGTGTGGCCTTCATACTGATGGGTGAGGGAGGGGTGGCGAGGGGGGCCCAGATAATTTTGTTGTGTGGGCCCCGTGATTTCTTATAGCAGCCGATTTCTGATATTTATATAAAAGTATTGCCCTTCTCAGTTGATGACAGCTACCAATGGATGGTACCAATTAGCATCTGCACCAGTGAGTCGCCAGCATCTGCAACAGTGAAAATTCTGATGGATAAGCCAGAGATGACTGTGGTACTGGAAGGAGTTAAGCCACACCAGTGGGTGAAGGTGAGAAAGTTTTGGTAGCGATCACGAGATGCTTTATTGGGAAAAAAAGTCTTAAAGGTGGTGAACGTTTTATATTAAATTTTATTTTTACTACTGTTTTACTTTGTTGCTTATAGTTGAATCCTGGCACAGTGGGTTTTTACCGCACTCGATATAGTACTGAGATGTTGGAGAGCCTTTTACCTGGCATACAAGACCTCTCTTTACAGCCCGTTGACAGGCTTGGTTTACAGAACGACCTCTTCTCTCTGGTGAGTGTAAAGCTTGTAGCTTGTAGTTTGTGCAAAGTATAATGCACTGATGCTATTAAAGATGTTCTGAAGAGGGAAGAAAGCTTTTTGCAAACTGAAATGTTGATCTTTGTCTTGTAGGCTCGAGCAGGCATGATCAATACAGTTGAGGTCCTGAAAGTTATGGAGGCATTTGTAAATGAGCCTAATTACACTGTGTGGAGCGACCTGAGCTGCAACCTGGGGATCCTTTCAACACTGCTCTCCCACACAGACTTCCATGAGGAAATACAGTGCTTTGTCAGGGATGTCTTTTCCCCAATTGGCCAACGCCTGGGCTGGGATCCCAAACCTGGAGAAGGTGGGCCACTTATCATCATTTGTATGATTTTATTTTATCAACTTATTTTATTCATAGCAAAGTTGCATTTTGCATAGTTGCAAAACTGTTTTATTTTGTAAGAATCTGTTGGACATAGTATTGTCAAAAAGAGGGTGGTTGGGAAATGTCTAATTGCTAGCATGCCTCACGCTAGGCAGACCCCCTGATAATTTCCTAATTTTTCTTGCTTCCTTTTTTTAGGGCACTTAGATGCTCTCCTTAGGGGTCTTGTCTTAGGAAAGCTGGGGAAGGCTGGCCACCAACCGACTCTTGAAGAAGCCAGGCGACGGTTCAAGGAACATGTAGAGGGACGGAATGCTTTGAGTGCTGATCTGCGGAGCCCGGTCAGTGGTCTCCTGTCGTTAATATCCAATACGCTCGCTTCTCTTTCTAGAGCTTTAGAAAAATCTTTTAATCTTTGTTATAGGTTTATGTGACCGTTCTGAAACATGGGGATAGTTCAACCTTGGAGACCATGATGAAGGTCAGTGATTTTTACTGTATATAGAAACGTACATAGAAACTTGTGTATAGGTTCACCCCCCCCCCATAAATTCTTTGACACCAGAAAAAAAAACTTCTGTGTACCCCGACCAATAGACCAGTTAAAGGGATTGTTAACCTTCCAAACAATTTTTTCAGTTCAGTGGTTTTCAGATTGCTCAAGGAGACATACAGGATTAATGAAAAAACTCCAATTGTGTAGGCAATTATGAGTAATATATGGTATTGCTTTTACATGTTGCTAAAAATTAATATTCTCTTTAAAAATAGTCCCTTTATTAGAGCTCCCTATAGATGTTTCACTGGTCCCTTTTTCAAATGAGGGGTGGGCGTGTCTAGGAGGGGACAGCCAATCACAGCGCTGCAGTCACACAAGCACAGACAGGCTTCTGTTCCCTATCAGGTCCTGCTAGCTGCTGATTGGTTCCTGTCCTACAGTGCAGTGAGCTGAGGGCACAGCCTGGGAATTCAGGGAGCAGCAAGTGGAAGAGAAGGGAGGGATTATTAGGGGTTTTTGCAGAAATATTCAATAAATCAGCCTGAAAAGCTCAATTCTTCTATATCTAAATGAGTATAATGTTCTTATTTTTTACACAGAATGTCTCCTTTCACCATAAATAAAGACTTTTTTCAGTTGCTTTCCAGCTTTTATTTTTTATCGTTTTCCCAAAATTTAAGTTTAAAGTTTGATGTTCATTTCTCTAATGTTTGTCCGGCAACTCAGTCTCCCAGGAGCATCTGAACTGTTACAATTTGCTACATTTAGTTGATACGTTTCTCAACAGCAACTGTTGTATCAATTCTAACAGCTGCCTGTAATGAAACTCAATCAATGTATCAACTAAACTTATCAATTTAGAAGAGTAGCCAACCCCCCCCCCCCCCAGAGCTACAAGGGGAGCAGTATTTATTTCTGGTGAACTGCCTGAAACCAACTGAACTGGAAAAAAAAGTGCTATAAAGGGGTTGTTCACCTTTAAATTAACTGTTAGTATGATGTACAGAGGGATATTCTGAGACAACTTGCAATTGGTTTTCATTTTTTATTATATTTGAGTTATTTAGCTTTTTATTCAGCAGCTCTCCAGTTTGCAATTTCTTCCATCTGGTTGCTAGAGTCCAAATTCCCCTAGCAACCATGCATTGATTTGAATAAGAGACTGGAATATGAATAGGAGAGGCCTGAATAGAAAGATTTCAGCTGTTATCTGGTTGCTAGGGTCCAAATCCCACTAGCAACCATGCATTGATTTGAATAAGAGACTGGAATATGAATAGGAGAGGCCTGAATAGAAAGAGGAGGAATAAACAGTAACAATAACAATACATTTGTAGCCTTACAGAGTGTTTGTTTTTAGATGGGGTCAGTGACCCCCTTTTAAAAGCTAGAAAGTCAGAAGATAAAGGCAAATAATTAAACAACTATAGAAAATAAATAATGATCAATGGAAAAGTTGCTTAGAGTTGGCCATTCTATAACATCCTAAAGGTGAATCACTCCCTTTAAAGGACCAGTAACAGCAAAAAAATTCTCAAAAAAAAACGTAAGTATGCTACGAAAAAAAGACGCCAACACATATTAAACTTTAAAATCGCTAAGTCTTTATTAAGAAATCATTTCCCGAAACTCCTCTTCAGAAACGGTGACAGGGCGGCGATCCATCGTGCAGCGCTCAATTTCTTCTCCCTGGCTATCTCCTATAAGCTAGGCAGGGAGGAGAAATGGAGTGCTGCATGATGGATCGCCGATCGCCTTTTCTGAAGAGGAAGTTTTGGTAAGTTGTTTCTTAATAAAGACTTAGCGACTTTAAAGTTTAATATGTGTTGGTGTCTTATTTTGTAGCATACTAACGAATGTTTAAAAACTTTTTTTTTGTTGCTGTTACTGGTCCTTTAAGGTGAACAAACCCTTTAATATTAGAAAAACAGTCACAAATACAGGATGTTCATTTTCACCATAGTAGGCATAAAAATAAGATTTGTGAGAATAGGAAAGTCCTGTGTTTTGCTCAGAAAATTATTGAGCAGTGCAACATCAAAAGACTTCTCACTTATTTTCTTCTGGCTTTGTCTGGTTGGCTGAAATAAATAGAAGGGGGCACGGTTTAAAAAAAAATCTGCTAATATCTGGAAAATATAAAAGTACATTTTCAAAGAACTCTTTTCTTTTCTTAAAGGGCAAGTACAATTACAATTCTAAAGGAATGCTGATACCACAATAATTCAGTGACAACCTCTAACTCTAGAAAGGGTGCAAGTTGAGCCACTTTCCCTGATACCAACAAATGGTGCAATGCACAATATTTCTTTTGTATAACAGAAATGATGACTCTGTCTATTAGATTATATTGTGCTTAGTGCATAGCTTGTATTTCCTCAAAAGCAAAATGATCCTCAAAAGCAAAATAGGACACGGGTGAAGCCAGTGGAAGAATTTTCCTCAGATGAAAATGTTAACACTCTCCTCCTGAGAAAGTCAGTCTTGTGTATAAATAAAGGCACTCGGCATCATTCCACAGTGATTTGAAAGTTCTAAAGTCAATAGATTCCAAGTTGTAGACTCTCCTTCTCTGCAGTGAGTCCCCTTTGGATTCTCATCTATAACAGGCAGTGTGTGTGTCTCTCACTGCAGCTCCACAAACAAGCCGACATGCAGGAGGAGAGAAACCGCATTGAACGAGTTTTGGGAGCCATCGCGGAACAGGAGCTGATGGAGAAGGTGTTGAGCTTCTCACTGTCGGTAAGATTTAGCAGCAATGGACATCATTTTAAAAAAAAAATGGTGAGAATATATCAGAAATATAGAGGGAAAAGGGCCTGACAGATAATTGTTCTAAAGTACAATAAAATAAAAATATAGCTTTAAAATCAGTGAAAATATGGAATCACTGTATATTGGAATGTTGCATAAAATTAGAGTTGCATTACAAATTGTTTTTGGACGGAGGACCCCCTTTAAATTTGCAGGAGAAAGTCTTAATTGCTGAAAAGCCATGTCAAGAGCTCACAGAAGGAGGAAACATTAAAACTGATAATTACAGGGCAGCAAACTAGAAGGGACACGTTTGTAGTTTGCCTTGGCTGCTGATGCCGAGGTTTCTGATTTTTTTTTATTGTAGGAGCAAAGAGTTTTAATACTTTAAAGGGATACTGTCACGGGAAATCGTGTTTTTTTTCAAAACCCATCAGTTAATAGTGCTGCTCCTGCAGAATTCTGCACTGAAATCTGTTTCTCAAAAGAGCACAGATTTTTTTTAGATTTCATTTTGAAATCTGACATGGGGCTAGACATATTGTCAGTTTCCCAGCTGCCCCCAGTCATGTGACTTGTGCTCTGATAAACTTCAGTCTCTCTTTACTGCTGTACTGCAAGTTGGAGTGATATCACCCCCTCCCTTTCTCTCCCCAGCAGCCTAACAACAGAACAATAGGAATTAGGGATGCACCGAATCCACTATTTTGGATTCGGCCGAACCCCCGAATCCTTTGTGAAAGATTTGGCCGAATACCGAATCCTAATTTGCATATGCAAATTAGTGGTGGGAAGGGGAAAACATTTTTTACTTCCTTGTTTTGTGTCGCGTTTCCCTCCCCGTCCGTAATTTGAAATTAGGATTCGGTTTGGCCGGGCAGAAGGATTCAGCCGAATCCGAATCCTGCTGAAAAGGCCGAGTCCCGAACCGAATCCTGGATTCAGTGCATCCCTAATGGGAAGGTAACCAGAAACAGCTTCCTAACACAAGATAACAGCTGCCTGGTAGATCTAAGAACAGCACTCAATAGTAAAATCCAGGTCCCACTGAGACACATTCAGTTACATTGAGTAGGAGAAATAACAGCCTGCCAGAAAGTAGTTCCATCCTAAAGTGCAGGCACAAATCACATGACTAGGGCAACTGGGAAACTGACCATATGTCTAGTCCCATGTCAGATTTCAAAATTGAATATAAAAAAATCTGTTTGCTTTTTTGAGAAATGGATTTCAGTGCAGAATTCTGCTGGAGCAGCTCTATTAAATGATGTGTTTTGAAAAGAAAAAAAACATGTTTCCCCATGACAGTATCCCTTTAAAGTGTGCATGGATTAACAGAATAACGTAGTTTTGCTGTCTGTACCACTACAGCCGCACTTAAATGATGGCATTTCTGTATTTTCACCTGTCCAGGAAGATGTTCGTCCCCAGGACACAGTGTCTGTCATTGGAGGAGTGGCAGGTGGCAGTAAACTTGGAAGAAAATGTGCCTGGAACTTTGTGAAAGATAATTGGGAGGAACTGCATAACCGGTATCAAGGAGGCTTCCTCATCTCTAGGCTCATAAAGGTATAGCTTTAAAGAGATTGTTCACCTTTGAAGCAGAACTAAAGCCTAACTAAAGAAGTCGGTAGAAATGTTGTACATGATGTTTTGTGCTTCTGTACCAGCCCAAGGCAACCACAGCCCTTTAGCAGTAAAGATCTGTGTCTCCAAAGATGCCCCAGTAGCTCCCCATCTTCTTTTCTGCTGATTCACTGCACATGCTCTGTGCTGCTGTCACTTACTGAGCTTAGGGACCCACTCACAATATACAGTACACATAGAATAGAAATGTCACAATATAAGGCTGATTAGTAATTAATACACATAATTACTACATGGCAGCACAGAAACCAGTGCAATTAGCATCAGAATTGAATAATCAGCAAACCTGTAGCATCAGCTTATATTACAGCCAGGGAAGCTCATTTTCTGCTGGATAATTAGTGACGAGCCCTAAGCTTAGCTTCTCAACAGCCAATCAGAGCCCACTGAGCATGTGAGTGTCACAGACACTTTCCAAGATGGTGACCCCCTGTGACAAGTTTGAAGTCCTGGATCATTGCTGCTATTGACAAGCTCAAACTTTGTGCAATAGGTTCACTATATAAAGACATTTTTAGCCACTTAGGGTTTACTTCTCCTTTAAATTAACTTTTAGTATGATGTAGAGTGATATTCTGAAATTTGGTTTTAATTTTTTTTCATTGTGTGTTTTATTTTTGTTATTTCACTTTTTATTCCGCAGCTGTCCAGTTTGCAACTTCAGCAATCTGGTTGCTAAGATCCAAATTACCTTAGCAACCATGCATTGTATTGAATAAGAGACTGGAATATGAATAGGAGAGGGCCTGAATAGTGTTGTGTGTTTATTTGGTGTACAATATGTAGTAAACAACAATTTCATTGGTGAAAGTAAAATACCTGTTGTCCTGTGTTGATTGAAGTTTGCTCTTCTGCTTTTAGCTTTCTTTGGATGGTTTTGCAAGTGATAAAATGGCAGCAGAGATTAAGGTAAGACTGGAGTTTGGTAAGAAACTTTGAAACATCAGTCTCTAACTGTATGTTGTATTTAAAGGGATACTGTCATGGGAAAACATGTTTTATTTAAAACACATCAGTTAATAGTGCTGCTCCAGCAGAATTCTGCACTGAAATCCGTTTCTCAAAAGAGCAAACAGATTTTTTTTTATATTTAATTTTGAAATCTGACATGGGGCTACTCATGTTGTCAGTTTCCTAGCTGCCCCCAGTCATGTGACTTGTGCCAGCACTTTAGGATGGAACTGCTTTCTGACAGGCTGTTATTTCTCCTACTTAAAGGGATACTGTCATGGGAAAAAAATTTTTTTCAAAATGAATCAGTTAATAGTGCTGTTCCAGCAGAATTCTGCGCTGAAATCCATTTCTCAAATGAGCAAACAGATTTTTTTATATTTGATTTTAAAATCTGACATGGGGCTAGACATTTTGTCAATTTCCCAGCTGCCCCAAGTCATGTGACGTGTGCCTGCACTTCAGGAGAGAAATGCTTTCTGGCAGGCTGCTGTTTTTCCTTCTCAATGTAACTGAATGTGTCTCAGTGAGACATGGGATTTTACTATTGAGTGTTGTTCTTAGATCTACCAGGCAGCTTTTATCTTGTGTTAGGGAGCTGTTATCTGGTTACCTTCCCATTGTTCTTTTGTTTGGCTGCTGGGGGGAAAAGGGAGGGGGTGATATCACTCCAACTTGCAGTACAGCAGTAAAGAGTGATTGAAGTTTATCAGAGCACAAGTCACATGACCAGGGGCAGCTGGGAAATTGACAATATGTCTAGCCCCATGTCAGATTTCAAAATTTAATATAAAAAAATCTGTTTGCTCTTTTGAGAAATGGATTTCAGTTCAGAATTCTGCTGGAGCAGCACTATTAACTGATTCATTTTGAAATTTTTTTTTTTTCCCATGACAGTATCCCTTTAATGTAACTGAATGTGTCTCAGTGGGACCTGGATTTTACTATTGATTGCTGTTCTCAGATCTACCAGGCAGCTGTTATCTTGTGTTAGGGAGCTGCTATCTGGTTACCTTCCCATTGTTCTGTTGTTAGGCTGCTGGGGGGAAAGGGGTGATATCACTCCAATTTGTTGTACAGCAGTAAAGAGTGACTGAAGTTCATCAAGTCACATGACTGGGGGCAGATGGGTAACTGACAATATGTCTAGCCCCATGTCAGATTTCAAAATTGAATATAAAAAAAAAAATCAGTTTGCTCTTTTGAGAAATGGATTTCAGTGCAGAATTCTGCTGGAGCAGCACTATTAACTGATTCATTTGAAAAAATGTTTATTTTTCCCATGACAGTATCCCTTTAAGATCCTTAAATGTGTTGCCCGTTCACGATCTCTCCACGTTTTCTCACAGTATTTTTGTTTTGCAGGCATTTTTTGATGCCCATCCAGCTCCCTCTGTAGAGCGCACGGTGCAGCAGTGCTGTGAGAATATTCTGCTGAATGCTGACTGGCTGAAACGTGATGCAGAAGCCATCCACCATTATCTAGTTCAGCGCAAGGCCTCTTCCTCCACTGTGTGATTGTGCACACTCATCTCTCCACCCCAACAGGCTCCACCCGAGGCTTCCATCATTGGAGGCTCAGTACCTAGCTTTCCTGAAATCTCCCCCATATTCCTCTCCCCGCCAGGTGAGTGGGTGCTAAAAGTGAGCCCCCTCCATTCGGCACCTGCTCGGCCCCCAGTCAACTCCTTAGGGAATGTATTGAATTGCTCAGGCTTCCTAAAGAAGCAGCCGACAGCTGTGTTTCACAACTGTCACTTTACTAGCCGGCCCATAAACAAAGGAACTGTGAGAGCTCTGTAAGTTAAAGGTTCCAGACACAAGCGCAGAGGATTATTTGCAGGTAAAGGGGCTGTAACTGGAGCGGTTATAACAGTTATTTGCTTTAACTAAGTAACAGGATTGTTGGCTTCCCTTTGTCTTTACTAAGGAGACACTCTCTTCCCTCCTAATCTTTATTGTTGCCCGTGTCCTAAATCGAATCATATGCTGTTGTGTTTGTCCTGGAGTTTTATCTTTCCCTTTACTTTGGACATAGAGTTTAACGTGAGGGGCAGCAGAAGTGTGTACTTACACTTAAAGGGGTGTTCACCTTTGAGATAACTGTCAAAAATGGTTTTAATTTTATATTATAGAAGGTTTTTTATTCAGCAGCTCCCCAGTTTGCATCTTGAGCAATCTGATAACTAGGATTCAAATTTCCCTAGCAACCTCGCACTGATTTGAATAAGAGACTGGAATATGAATAGGAGAGGCCTGAATAGAAAGATGAAAGATTTCAGCAGGTATATGGTTACTAGGGTCCAAATTCCTCTAGCAACCATGCGCTGATTTGAATAAGACTGGAATATGAATAGGAGTGGCCTGAATAGAAAGATTTCAGCTGTTATCTAGTTGCTAGGGTCCAAATCCCCTTAGCAACCATGCATTGGATATGAATAAGAGACTGGAATATGAATAGGAGAGGCCTGAATAGAAAGAGGAAAGATTTCAGCTATCTGGTTGCTAGGGTCCGAATCCCCTTAGCAACCATGCATTGGATATGAATAAGAGACTGGAATATGAATAGGAGAGGCCTGGATAGAAAGATGAGAAATAAAAAGTAACAATACAGTTGTAGCCTTATAGAGCATTTGTTTTTGTTTTTTTTAGAAGGGGTCAGCGACGCCCATTTGAAAGCTACAAAGAGAAGAAAAAGGCAAATAACTATAAAACTATAAAAAAAATAATGAAAAGCTGCTTAGAATTTGTCATTCTATAACACAATAAAAGTTACCTTAAAGGTGAACCACCCCTTTAACCCACATTTCCAACCCCCTCTGTACCTTGCAGTGGCCTGGACCGTTCTCCCCCCAGCAGTACATGAAACGCGTGCCCAGTGGTACTGTCCGGGTCTCCTTTCTGTACATCTCTCTCCTCTGCTGGAGGGACACCGTGCAAACGTTAACTTGTTCCTCAACTCAACTAGTTACACCAGTTCCCAGATGAAACGTTAGGTTAGTCCGTGGGCAGGAATTGTGCAGTCTAACAGACATAGCCTTGGTTATCAGACTTGCTTACCTGAGTTCTCTCTCTCGTGCTATTGTTTTACATTACAAAAAACAAAAAAAATTTAAAAAAAGTCAGCGTTAATAAAAAAACCAAAAATGTTTGTGTTTAAAAGTTTGATCTTTAGCTAATTTTTTCCTACACCTTTCAAATGCTTTAGCTGCTGTGCAGCCATTCATAAGTACTACTATAGTTTATATAAACAAGCTGCTGTGTAGCCTTGGGGGCAGCCATTCAAGCACAGGATACACAGTAGATAACAGATAAGTACTACTATAGTTCATATAAACAAGCTGCTGTGTAGCCATGGGGGCAGCCATTCAAGCACAGGATACACAGTAGATAACAGATAAGTACTACTATAGTTCATATAAACAAGCTGCTGTGTAGCCATGGGGGCAGCCATTCAAGCACAGGATACACAGTAGATAACAGATAAGTACTACTATAGTTTATATAAACAAGCTGCTGTGTAGCCATGGGGGCAGCCATTTAAGCACAGGATACTCAGTAGATAACAGATACGTACTACTATAGTTTATATAAACAAGCTGCTCTGTAGCCATGGGGGCAGCCATTCAAGCACAGGATACACAGTAGATAACAGGTCAGTACTACTATAGTTGATATAAACAAGCTGCTGTGTAGCCATGGGGGCAGCCATTCAAGCACAGGATACACAGTAGATAACAGATAAGTACTACTATAGTTTATATAAACAAGCTGCTGTGTAGCCATGGGGCAGCCATTCAAGCACAGGATACACAGTAGATAACAGATAAGTACAGAAAATCCTGTTGTATAAACTACAGATGTTATTTGTTACATGCTGGAAGGCCTCTTACAGGTGAGCAGTTATTTAGTGGTGTCCCTTGGTAGCCCCCGGGCAAAACATCTACTGAGGGGGGTCCTGTTTCAGTAGTCGTCCTCTCCCGAGCTGTTGCCCCTCGCAGAACTAGATCACAATGTTATTTTGAAGGTAAAAGTCGGGTTGGGGAGAGGGACTATGATACAGCAGACCCCATGCTCTAGGCCCCCAGTGACTGCAGGGTCTGCTGTATAACAGGGTCGCCACCTTTCCTGGAGAAACAAAATACCAGCCTTCCTATATATCTTTTTCCCCTAATTAATAACATTGGGATGAAGCATCACTATTAGGGGCCAGGTCTGTAATACACAAGATCCAGGTGACAACTCTAATTGAAAAGCAGGGGCTGCGTTAACTGCGGCAGGAAAAATCCACCAGAGGAGAAGTCAGGGACAAAAGTGCTAATAATCCCCACATTGAGTGGCCTCTGCTCCCTTAGGCCCAGCCTTAAAGTTGTGTGACATTTGTGCTCCTGACAAGCTTCTGGTACCACTACAATCCCAAGTGAACAAGTCCCTGAGTGACTAAACATGAGGCTCCTTTATTCAGTCAGAACTACAACACCCACAATGCCTCGCGAGGGGAAGCTTTGGCTACAGCGTTGGCCTATTGAAGGGAATGCGAGTTTCCAATGAAACTACAGCTTCTCCTTGGCAAAGTGACGTGAGGCTCCAAAAGGGAACGCTATATATATATACACATATATAAATATATACACACTGCTCCACACAGTGCGAGGACTTCGCTAACGGACCCGCCCTTCACTTGGCTCGCCCTATCAGGATGCACCCAGAATCCTTAGCGGCTCTCCACAGTCGAAGCAAAGTCTTCCCCGTCAACCAATAGGTTTCCGGGACGTACAACTAGATCCGGCAGATATCCGTGCGCAGAGGAGCCACACCTCCTCATCCGCCTTCTTCTTCCTTCTGACATAAGCGCGCTCGAATCCCTCCGCGCCACGCTCGCTCCCTCCGGCTGCCCGTCTGAGCTGTGAGACCCGGCACCGCCCGCATGGAGCTCGTCACCATCCTCGAGAAGACCGTGTCCCCGGGTACGGACGCCTGGTTATTGGGGTTATTATTGAGCGGGATAACGAGGGGAAATATATTGGGCTCCCCAGATAGAACGTCAGGGCCCTGACCCCCCCGGTCTCTATCTTTCTTTTCCCTTAGACCGCAATGAGTTGGAGGCGGCGCAGAAGTTCCTGGAACAAGCGGCAGTCGAAAATCTGGTAAGAAATATAAGTTGAGCTTGTGACGGAAGCCGGTAAGGGTGGCTCCATGACAGGCGCGCGCAGACTTATTTTGGCCACGCCGGTTCCCGTAGAGAAGAGGCAGAAAACAGTGACACTGACAAGAAGTAAAGGATTAGAAGTGCCACTACACAAGGGGAGGTGCAGGTTGGGTTTTACTTTGGATAAACGTCTGATATAGACACGATTCCCTTCCCCACATCGCACGGAGCAATTGCTGGGGCTGAAAATGCGCGTATCCCGCCTCAAATAGCCTCAGTGAAACCGCCAAGACTGGCGCAGCCTAACCTGCCCGCCGCGGTGCGTCAGCCAATGGGGAGGCGGAGAGCCAGTTAGCCGGGTGTCATCCGTCCAATGAGAGAGCGAGTTGAGGGAGCGGCGCGGGGGGCGGTGTTAAAGCACGTTGCGTTGCACAGTTCAGTGGAAGGGGCTAATGAAGTACCTCATGGACATTCCTCCATTACTGAAAGGCCTCTTCTGGCACATTTGCCTCTTCCTTTACATTACTCACTAATCTTTTGCTTCTTTATTTTTTCTATATTGCCACAGACAGTCACTATTTATTGGGCCTGTTATTTATGTTGCAATGTCAGGGCCTGTTTTTACTGCCAGTCTGGGCCTCATTCTCCTTGTTGTCTTCTAATAAATGGCCTCCTATAACCCCACTGGCTTCTCTTCCCACATCTTCTTCATTTCCTTGCTCCACAAACTCACATTTTAATGCTGAGCTTAGTTTAAGTTTACAACCTGGCGCAATTGCAAGTTTTTGGTCAGTTTAGTACGAGAGCGAGACAATGGCTCCCCGACGGCCTACTCACTGCAACAGCCTTTTAAAGGAGAAGTCAACCACTTTTTTAAAAAACCCCTACCCTACATAGACTGCCCCAGCCTAGTGTCTACCCCAGGCAAATGCCCTGAACTTTCGACTTACCCCTCGGTGCAGATTCATGGCTTCGGTGTTCACGGCAGCCATCTTGTTCCTCCTTCATCGAGTCGTCGTCTGGCGCTTCAGTAATTTCCATGACTTCGGCGCATGCGCAGTTAACAAAACCCACAAGACTGCGCCAACTGCTCATGCGCCGATACGGAACTTAATTCCCGATAAAGACCTAAGAGAAGAAGATGGCTGCCGTGAACTCTGATACCGTCAATCTGCTCTGATGGATAAGTAAAGAGTTAAGGGCATTTGCCCGCTCTGTGGGGTGGGAGATACGCAGTGGCGTAACTAGATATTACTGGGCCCCACAGCAAATTATTTTTCAGGCCCCCAAAATGTTTAGAGGTTGACTTGTTTCTCCAATATTTATTGAAGTTGTATATGAATTAGGGCCTCGTGGTTCCCCTATACCTCCTGGGCCCCCCTGCAGCCGCAGGGTCTGCTTCCTCTATAGTTACGCCCCTGGAGGTACGTCTTTTTGTTTTGTTTTTAACGAGGGGTTTACTTCTCCTTTAAGGGTTGAACCTGATTTGTTCGGGTTTAGCGGGTGCGTTTTTTTTTTTTATCTGATCTTGTCAGGCAAACGAATGAGACTTTGTAGGATCCTACGAAATCAGAGCCCCCTAACTATAATGATAAGCAGGACGGTGTATTTTGTTCATGTATCTGCCATTTAGTGGATTTCAATGAGGGGAAAGAAAAATAAGTCTTGATACTAGGGATGCACCGAATCCTTCACTAAAGATTCGGCCAAATACCGGACCGAATCCTAATTTGCATATGCAAAGTGACATTAGGGGAATAGTTTGCATATGCAAATTAGGGGTGGGAAGGTGAAAACATTTATTACTTCCTTGTTTTGTGACAAGTCATGGGATTTCCCTCCCCGCCCCTAATTTGGATATGTAAATTCGTTTTGGCCAGGCAGAAGGATTTGGCCGAATCTGAATCCTGCTGGAAAAGGCCAAAACCCATGCCGAATCCTGGATTCGATGCTCCCTATTTGATACTGTTAAATTTGACCTCGTTGGATGACTGAAGCGTCTGACAGGTGTAGTTCACATCAGAATTTTTATATCTGGACCTATAGGTCACTTTTAATGAACATTCATATTTTAAAAAGTAGTTTTTTAGCGTCCGTATCACTTTAAGCTATTTGATCTCATGAGTCTTCCCAGCATAGACCCCTCATAACCAAAGGACAATTCAACCCTTAATTAAAAAAAACCTGAATCTGCACCGAGTCTTAAGTAAATAGTTTGGGGCATTTCCAGGGGTAGCAGCTAGGCGGGGGGGAGGTCTATGTAGGGTTTTTTTTCCTTTAAAGGTTTAGTTCTTCTTTAAAGGGGCTGTTCACTTTCAGTTCAATTGGTTTCAGACAGTTCACCAGAAATACTTTTTTTTTTTTTTTTTCCCAATTATTTTCTATGTGTGACCATTTTTCTAATGAATTATAAGTGTCATTTTTCGGCTTCTAAAGCAGCTCTGGGAGGGGCAGTGGCTTGACTTTTTTTTTTTTACTTTCCAAAATTGATACATTTAGTTGATGCATTTGTTACGTTTGTCCCTGCTGAATGGAATCCTTCAGTGTCATTAAAGGCAGCTGTTAGACTTGATACAATAGTTGCTGATATTCCATAGATACTAATCAATAGATACTAATTGTAGCAAATAAATGTCACCACTAAATGTAGCAAATTGTAACCTGCTCCTTGATCACTGAACTGCCAGACTGAAACAATAGAGACACACACATTAATCTTCAATTTTGGGAAAACCGTAAAAAATAAGCCTTTGTCAAGGGGAGTTCTGTGAGATCTACCCAACTGAATTTTTTCTAAAAATTGACCAGCATGATGATGATGTGGTTTCCTTATGGTGGCCATACACGGGCAGATAAAGCTGCCGATATCAGTCGTTTGGACCAATTTGACAGCTTATCTGCCCGTGTATGGGGGGCTTCCGACGGGTCTTCCAGATCGATATCTGGCCACGATATTGATCGGGAAGGTTGGATTTTTACCCGTCAGAGCCGCTTGGCGCATCGTAATTCGATCGTTCAAATTACCCCCGATATAGCCATGCCGTTTAGTGGCATATCGGGGTAAGATCGCCAAACGAGCGGATCTTGGAGTCTATGGCCACCTTTAGGTCACAAGTATTAATTGAATCATTGGCCCTTGATCAGTTTTTGCCCAGCATGAGGGAAGCCAAATCAGGCACAGATCTGCCAAACACACACATTTTTAAATGTTCGTCCCATATAATTGGCTATGAAAAGTTAAGTGTTGGGTTAAAGGTAGGGATTTGAGACTAAAGTTCTGTAAACTGGGTAGGGATGCACCGAATCCAGGATTCGGTTCGGGATTTGGCTGAATCCTTCTGCCCAGCCGAACCAAATCCTAATTTGCATTTGCAAATTAGGGGTGGGAGGGCGTGTGACTTTTTGTCACAAAACAAGGAAGTAAAAAATATTTTCCCCTTTCCACCCCTAATTTTCATATACAAATTCGGTTCGGTATCGGCCGAATCTTTCGCAAAGGATTCGGGGGTTCGGCTGAATCCAAAATAGTGGCCCTAAAACTGGGTCAATATTTGCAGTTATCTGATCTGTGCTCTATAGCCAGACTTCTTACTTGAGTGGCAAAATAGTTTGGCTGATGGAGTGGACCCGTAGAGATGTCATTCATATGCCAAGAAGAATTCTGGAGACAAGACGGCAATTGCTTTTAGTGTCTGCCGAGTGGCTGTTGTAAGATGTTCTTGAGCCAGACGACGGCTGTTTGTGTAGGTTAAGTGACGGGGCTTATTTTGAATGTTGGGCAGATGTTTTTGGTCAATCAAAAGACATAGCAGTTATTAGGACTGATATCCTAAAGCCTTACGAGTATTTATTGTCGTCTTTTCAGCCTACATTTGTGGTGGAGCTCTCGAAAGTGCTCGCAAACCCTGCAAACAGTCAGGTGGCCAGAGTTGCAGCCGGATTACAGATCAAGAACTCCCTGACGTCGAAAGATCCCGATGTGAAAGCTCAGTATCAGCAGCGATGGCTAGCAATAGATGCCAGTGCCCGTGGAGAAATCAAAACTTATGTAAGATATTTATAGCCCAACCAATATAATATATATACTCTACTTTGTCCTAGAAACAATACTTTAAGTTGTATATGTCTCGCATCTGTTTTCACGTGTAAAACGATTTTTAGATCATATTCTATGTGGATTGTTGCTCTGTTTGAATGCTATGTATGACCTTTATTTTTAGGTTCTACGAACACTGGGCACCGAGAGCTACAGGCCAAGTTCAGCATCACAGTGTGTTGCGGGCATAGCATGTGCGGAGATAACCGTAAACCAATGGCCTCAACTAATACCGCAGCTGGTTGCCAATGTCACCGACCCCAACAGCACAGAGCACATGAAGGAATCCACATTGGAAGCCATAGGATACATCTGTCAGGACATAGTGAGTGTGGTCCCTATTTCTATAAATTCATGCTGCGGCTTATATACTTCATTAAAGGGGTTGTTCACCTTTAAAGGAGAAGGAAAGGTTAAAACTAAGTAAGCCTTATCAGAAAGGTCCATCTAAATATACCAGTAAACCCCCAAAGTAATGTTGCTCTGAGTCCCCTGTCAAAAGAAACACTGCATTTCTTTCCTTCTATTGTGTACTCATGGGCTTCTGTATCGGACTTCCTGCCTTCAGCTAAAACCTCATTGTCCTGGGCTTGAGCATGCTCAGTTTGCTCCTGTTCCCCCTCCCTTCTCTACTGTAATCTGAGCCCAGAGCAGGGAGAGACTCAGGCAGGAAGTGATGTCACACCATGTTAATACTGCAGCTCCTATTCTAAACAAACAGAGAGTTTCTAGAGCTTTTTACTCCGGTATGGTAAAACATTCTACAGAGTAAATATAGCATTCTAGCTTGCTCTACTGCAGCTAATCTATTGGCAATAAAATGCCTCCGTAGCTTTCCTTCTCCTTTAAGTATGATGTAGAGAGGGATATTCTGGGACAATTTCTAAATGGCTTTCATTTTTTATCATTTGTGGTTTATTTAGCTTATTAAGCAGCAGTTTTAGCCATCTGGTTGCTAGGGCCCAAATTACCCTAGCAATCCTGCATTAAGGTGAATGAGACTGGAATATGAATAGGAGATTGTCAGAATAGAAAGAATAAGTAATAAAAAGTAGCAATTACAATAAATTTGTAGCCTTCCTGAGCGTTTGTTTTTTAGATGGGGTCAGTGACCCCCATTTGAAAGCTGGAAAGACTCTGAAGAAGGCAAATAATTCACAAACTATTAAAAATAAACAAATATTTAAATATTAAAAGTGAACCATCCCTTTCAGTATAAAGTCACCTTATCTATGTTAAAAAGTAATCAGAGACAATAGGTCCATGGATTCTGCAATCTATACGCTTTGATTTATATCCGTAGACTGCATTTGTAGAAATATTCCACTAATTTGCTTTCTTTCATTTCGGTTAGGACCCAGAACAGCTCCAGCACAAGTCAAACGAGATCTTGACTGCCATTATACAGGGCATGAGAAAGGAGGAGCCGAGCAACAATGTTAGACTGGCAGCCACCAATGCTCTTCTTAACTCCCTGGAATTTACCAAAGCCAACTTTGACAAAGAGGTAATACGCATGTCCCGTGATAGATGTGCAGCACATGTCAAATCCTTCACATAGGAGAGCCAGGGTTACTGAAGATTCTTCCTTTATGTGTAGCTTGTTGGTTATCAAACCTGATGCCTGGGAATGTGTAGAATGTGTGTAATTGCTGAGCCGGCACCATTTGTTTGGGTCTGTAAACAAATTCAGAAGTCTCAATCGACATGTTCATGTCCCTTTATCGACCTAAAGTCACAGCCTTATTCAGCAGTTTATTGTACATTTCCAGCAGCAGATGCAAATTAATCTGTCCCCTGGAGCTTTTTTGAAAAGGGTGATGCCAACAGCATAAAAAAATGGTTGCTCTAAGGAACATCTTAGGCATTAGCCCTAAAAAAGCTGGTGCTCACCTCCTGAGTTAAATGCATGCCAGTTGATAGTTTTTACTATGAATTTCACAAAAATAAAATTTTTATTGCTTTGTTTTCAGTCTGAAAGGCACTATATTATGCAAGTGGTCTGCGAAGCTACTCAGTGTCCTGACACCAGGGTAAGTATTTACAGTTAAGAAAAAAGGATTGGAACATGTAAGCAGTATAGAAACTTTAAATCCTAATTACCGTATATACTCGAGTATAAGCCGAGGTACCTAATTTTACCTCCAAAAACTGGGAAAGCTTATTGACTCGAGTATAAGCCTAGGGTGAGAAATGCAGCAGCCTCTGGTAAGTTTCAATCAAAAAATTGAGGGTTTCTGCTTCCATTGGAGGTGCCTGCGTCTCGTTTTTGGATGCCGGCGAATATTCTTGGAGACTATTCTTGGACGCCGGCGACTATTCTTAGGCGCCGGCGGCCGTTTTTGCGCTTGACCCGAGTATAAGCCGAGGTAGAGTTTTTCAGCATATTTTGGGGGCTGAAAAACTCGGCTTATACTAGAGTATATACGGTAGTGGTATCTTAGAAGGATTTAGAAGCATCAATAACTGATTAAATGATGTACATTGTATTTATAATGAAAAATGTCTTGTTTTTATTGTGCATTCATCCTAGTCCTGTAAGAGTCGGTCTGTTTCAGCAATGCCTTTCTCTATGGCATAGAACTAAACTCTGTGTAAAATGTATTTATTTTTTTTTAATGGCTCCCTGGGACAGTTATTCTTTCCTTCCTGTTACAGGTGCGAGTGGCTGCACTGCAAAACCTGGTTAAGATTATGTCTCTGTATTATCAATACATGGAAACCTACATGGGTCCTGCACTGTTTGCAGTAAGTTTATACTGAAGAATGCATTTTCTAGGTGGGTGTTGTTTTGTCTTCCACCGACTTATTTTTTTTTTTTTCCCTCCTGCATCTCAAAGATCACTGTAGAGGCAATGAAGAATGAGATCGATGAAGTTGCTCTGCAAGGTATTGAGTTTTGGTCCAATGTCTGTGATGAAGAAATGGACCTGGCTATTGAGGCATCAGAGGTAACTATTTTTTAACTCTAGGTTACTGTGATTAGTAAGATTAAGATGTGAAGTGACTGCAGTGCTATTGACATCATTTTGCAATTTTCATAACAGGCAGCGGAACAAGGGAGGCCTCCAGAGCACACAAGCAAATTCTATGCTAAAGGGGCTTTGCAGTACTTGGTTCCTATTCTGACACAAACGCTCACAAAACAGGTAACAGATTGTGCTGTGACTGATTTTTTTTTTAATAAAGGAAACCACTTTGAAATAGATCAGACAAGGCCAATACCAAACCATTACTATGTTTTTTAGGATGAAAATGATGATGACGATGACTGGAACCCTTGTAAAGCTGCTGGTGTGTGTCTCATGCTTCTTGCAACCTGCTGCGAGGATGACATTGTCCCCCATGTGCTGCCATTTATTAAAGAGCACATAAAAAATCCAGACTGGCGTTACAGAGATGCAGCAGTCATGGCATTTGGCTGCATTCTGGAAGGGCCAGAGTCATGTCAGTTAAAGCCTCTTGTTATTCAGGTAAGGAGCCCGAACTTCTTTTCGGCCTGTTAGCTTTTTAGTGTTTCAACTGTCTGAGGATGACTTGTTCATGCACCACTCAGAATACTCTGTGTTGATTATGACTCTCTGAAGACATGGTGACCAAGTAATTTGATGAGATAGATATATATAGATAGATATATTGTAACCTTCAGGTAGCGCAAATCATAGCCACAGCATAGAAATGGAGACTGACACAACCTTTAACATTTAAATGCAGCTTGGCTGGCTTTTATTTGGCACAAAACAATCTTCAGCACACTTGATGCACAAAGGAAATAATAGTCTTGCTCTAACACCCTCACTGGTGTTCAAATAAACTCATGTTTCCAGCACTCGCTGCTTTCACTGGACACAAGTCCCAGAATCCTCTCTGGGGCTCACTCAAGACACTCTTGTCTCCTGGGAGGGGTTTCTCTCTTCCACTAGCCAGACTTTTTGGAGCTCTTTTCTTAACTCCATGGGGAATCACACCGTTAAATACAACTAATTGTTAGATCTAGGGTCTAGATCAAGTTTTGACACTTGGTTGGCATAGGCCTTGGCTGTTTAAGTCACAGCTCTTCAGATTAGGTGGATGTAACATTGCCCATCTGTTTTCAACAGGCAATGCCTACTCTCATTGAGCTAATGAAGGACCCCAGTGTAGTTGTGAGAGACACTACAGCCTGGACAGTGGGGCGAATATGTGAGCTGTTACCTGAAGCCGCCATCAATGACGTGTACTTGGCGCCTCTTCTTCAGTGTCTCATCGAAGGCCTTGGAGCAGAACCTAGAGTTGCATCAAATGTCTGCTGGGTAAGACCAGAGGGTTGCTAAGTCTTTGATTCAGCATATGGGGGAATATTTCATGAGGTGTAAAGGTAGATTTAGAGAATTTGGATTTTTGCTCTTTCAGGCTTTCTCTAGTTTAGCTGAGGCTGCTTATGAAGCTGCTGATGTAGCTGATGATCAGGAGGAGCCATCTTCATACTGCCTGTCCTCTTCGTTTGAGGTGATTGTACAGAAACTGCTTGAGACAACGGACAGGTGGGTGGTAGCTGTTCTGTTTTTATTTTGGAGAGCAAAAAGCAGGCCCACTGATAGTATGGCTAAAGATATCCAGTGTTTAGGTTAGATCCTTTACACCACATTCTGCAATAATGTATAGGATGCACTTGCGCTTGTCTGAGGATGACTAGTTCATGCACCACACAGAAACTCCTGTGTTGATTATGACTCTCTGAAGGCACCAAAAACTTGCCATATCTGCATTCCATATTTTATCTACATATTTTCAGATCACTGTCCCATGTAATGATCCTAAAAGGAGGCTTATGGAATCATTAAGGATCCATTTTGTATTTCAAATTTGTAACTGCGTATTAATCTCTCCATCTCAGGCCTGATGGACATCAAAACAACCTGCGAAGTGCTGCCTATGAAGCTCTAATGGAGATAGTTAAGAACAGTGCCAAGGACTGCTACCCCGCAGTACAGAAAACCACTCTAGTAATAATGGAGCGGCTGCAGCAAGTACTTCAGATGGAGGTAGGAGTTGAAAGCATCTGCTGCGTGAGACTAGTTGGTTTTGTAGCCAGTAGATATGTTCTAAATTCCACCCTCCTTTCTCTTCACAGTCCCACATACAGAGCACTTCAGATAGAATCCAATTCAATGACTTGCAGTCCCTGCTCTGCGCTACCCTTCAGGTAAGAACTAATTCAATGTAAGTTAGGCTGGAGTTATTCTAATCTTTATCCCATTGAGTTTACAAATATTGGATCCCTTACCTAGAAACCTGTTATGCAGAAAGCGCTGAATCCATGAAGTACATCTCCCGTAGAGTCAATTTAACAAAAGTTCATTCTTCGTTTGGATTAAAGATAATTTTTTTTTTAAACTTAAGAGATACTGACACCAGAAATCAAACCATTTTCATATATCATTGCCTCACAAGGTGACTTAGGAGAACGAAGCCATCCCGACGGTGATTTAGATTCTAGCCAGCGGGAAGGCTTTTCGGAGAGATTAGTCACCGAAAAAGAGGCGTTTTGTCAATGGGCGACTAAATCTCCCCGAATCTTTGCATATGTGTCTGCCCTTAACGTATAGTATTGTTTCTGAAGCGCAAACACCAGTTTTAACAGTGCAGAAAAAATTAACTTTCATTTCTCTGTTGTCTCAAGGGGGACACAGGGACTATGGGGTTAAGCTCCACCCTCCAGGAGGCAGGACACTTATTCAAATGAAAAAAGGGGCGTGCCAGTACTGTGGCTTAACCCCAGGCTAGAGCCAATGTATTCAGTTTTTAAGTGTCCTGCTTACTAGGAGGATGGACAACCTGCAAGCTCCAAGTTTTCAAGCTTCAAGTAGACAGGGGTGCTACCACAATCAGGGTTACCTGTATCTGTTGTGTACACCCCCTCCGTGGGAGGCCCACTGGAGTCATTCCCTGGCCCATAGGCTATAACAGACTCGGTTAGGCATGCCTGCACTCCTTGAGGGGGAGCAGAGGGCCTTACAGTGTGGCTGCATGTGAGTATAAAGGCTACTTTTACCTCACGCTGTGGTTGCTCTCCCCCCTACCCAATCTATTTCTGCTCTGGCTGTTGTGCTGCATGTGGGGAAGGTTTATCTTCTAGGAACACGCTGCTCCAGGGGTACTGTTTAGGCGTCTCCTTACTGTTGGCGCCATTAGCGCTTCAGCGCGCTTCCCCTGGAACGCATGGGTGAGGAGGGGGCGGAACCGCGTTCCAAGCCTCTCTCTCATGCTGCATCTCGCGCCCTTTCCATTGCGGCGGCCATTTTGCGCTCCTCAACACGCTTCTCTCCTTCCCTTTAGTAACTATTGAGCGCATCCTTCTCTCTAGTGCCTCTACAGAGTCCGTTTTTGCAGCGCATTGCCCTTGCAGCAGCCTATACTTTTGGGGACAAAGCTACTTTACTCCAGTGCACACAGCCAGTTATTCAGCAGGTACCACAGACACTGCTTATGGCAGAAGGTAAGTCTGGGGGACTATTCCCCAGGGCGGGGGGGGGGCAGAGCACCAGCAACAGCAGGACAAATCACCTATTTTGCCTGCAAGAATTGCCAATCCAAAATCCCAGGGGGACAGGGGGAACCCCTTTGCAGATCTTGCTCCAAGGGAGCTTCTGTTGTACCTGGTTCAGGGGGCTCTCACCTCCCTCACACAGAACTATCGGGCCCCCCATCAGGAGACGACACTCCTCAAGACAACGCAGCCGGGCCATCTTCAGAACCCCCTGCTCCTCTGTGGGCTCTGCAACTCTCACAGTCTCTGGCCTCCCTGCAAAATCTACCTGCCCTCGCAGATAATTTGGGTAAAGCCTTGACCAGACTGGGGCATAAGTCCAGCGGAAAACGCAAGAGACCAGAGCCTTCCAGACCACGCACAGGGACCCACACTCCCTCTGATGGTTCAACTGTGGGAGGGGATTCCTCCCATTCAGAGGGCGAACTTCTCCCCTCAGAGGTGTCGTCGGAGGATGAAGAGGAACTTGAGGATGAGGCTAAAGGCCACGATGTTCAACACGATATCGAACATATCATCAAAGGTGTTACTGAGGTGTTAAAAGTTTCTCAGTCAAAGGAACAGGCGCAAACTTCCAGCTTGTTCAAAAGACAACACAAATCCTCGGTTTGTTTCCCATCTCACGATCAGCTCTTAGCTATCATACAAGAAGAGTGGAATTTTCCGGAACGAAAATTTCAAGCCACTCGTAAATTCTCCAAATCCTATCCCTTCTCCAAGGATTTGGTGGACAAATGGTCTATGCCCCCTACAGTCGATGCTCCTGTCTCTCGTTTGTCAAAATCAACTACACTTCCAGTGACAGACGCGGCTGCATTCAAAGACTCATCCGACAGACGTCTCGAAGGTTTTCTCAAAGCCGTTTACTCGTCAGCAGGTTCTACCCTGCGTCCAGTTCTAGCGTCGGCCTGGGTAGCCAGGGCGATTCAAGCATGGGCTGACTCCCTCCTTACGGATATTCAGGAGGGTGTTCCTAGAGTAGACCTCGTCTCATCTGTTCAATCCATAGCTGAGGCATCGGCCTATCTGTCCGAAACCACACTGGACACCGCGCAGATCACAGCACGGACTTCAGCTCTATCAGTAGCCGCTAGGCGAACCCTCTGGCTGAAGAATTGGTCTGCTGACCTCAGTTCTAAGAAGTCCCTAACTTCTATACCCTTTAAGGGACAGAGACTATTCGGTGAGGAACTCGAGAAAATTATTTCCCAAGCCACTGGGGGAAAGAGCACATTCCTCCCACAAGCTAAAGCTAGATCTACTCAGTCCTTTCGTCAAAGAAAATTTTTTCGAGGCCAATCTGCTCGATCTTCACGAAGATACAGTCCGCCTCGACGCTCCAATTTTCGAGCCAAACCTTCTGACAAGGGACGCCCAAATTGGAAGAATTCAAAATTCCAGAACAAATCTTCCTCCGACAAGCCCGTATCAGGCTGACGGGCCACCCCCTCCGGAATCGCAGCAATCCATAGGGGGAAGACTTCTGCAATTCCGGGAGGTGTGGAGTCGACACTCCTCAGACGCCTGGGTCAACGAGATCATCACAGAGGGTTATCATCTCGATTTTTCGTCCCTTCCCCCAAGAAAATTCCTCATGTCCAGAATTCCAACCAGTCCCACCAAGGCCCAGGCCTTTCTGGATTGCATCAACAAGATGGAGCAAAGTGGGGTGATCGTCCCGGTACCCCCATCAGAGACCTTCTCCGGTTTCTACTCCAACCTCTTCCTTGTTCCCAAGAAGGACGGATCATTCAGGCCAGTTCTGGACCTGAAATTCCTCAACAAGTACATCCGCTCAGTTCGCTTCAAAATGGAAACCCTGCGATCAGTCATTCGGGGCATGGAGTCGAGGGAATTTCTGATGTCTCTAGACATCAAGGATGCTTACCTTCACGTCCCCATTTGGCCTCCTCATCATCGGTTCCTGAGATTCGCCTTCAAGAATCGTCACTTCCAGTTTGTGGCTCTCCCCTTCGGTCTCACATCAGCCCCCAGGGTGTTCACCAAACTCATGGCGGTGACGGCTGCGGCATTGCGGCTTCAGGGGATTTCGGTGACCCCTTATCTGGACGATCTGCTCCTCAAGGCCAGCACAGCAGAGAGGAGCGAAGAGGATCTCCGTCGAGCGATTGTCCTTCTACAAGAATTCGGTTGGACGATCAACTGGAAGAAATCCATCCTTGTTCCCAGTCATCAGATGACCTTCCTGGGTCTCGAGTTCAATACTCTGACACAACGGGTCTTTCTCCCACTCGACAAACAGGAGAAGATACGTTTTCTTTCCAAACTTCTTCTGCACTCTCAGTCTCCTACTGTTCATCTGGCCATGAAAGTCCTGGGATCCATGGTGTCCACCATAGAGGCGGTACCCTTTGCTCAACTTCACCTACGCCCCCTTCAAGCCAACATTCTAGCTGCCTGGAAGGGCGGATCTCTCCTTCAGAAGATGACTCTCCTACCCTCCACCAAGAGCAATCTTTCCAGGGGTCAATCCTGGGCCACACCGGATTGGACGGTTCTCACGACCGACGCCAGTCTCCTGGGGTGGGGAGCAACATTCAACTCCCTGTCCGCACAAGGTCTGTGGTCTCCCGCGGAGTCCAAACTCTCTATCAACATCCTAGAACTCCGCGCCGTAAAGTTGGCGGTCCTTCACTGGTCCTCTCTTCTCCAGGCCAAAGCGATAAGAGTCCAAAGCGACAACTCCACCACAGTCGCATACATAAACCGTCAGGGAGGAACCCGCAGCAGAGCAGCGCTAGCGGAAGTTCAGCAAATTCTAAGTTGGGCAGAATCCAATGCGGCAAGGCTGTCCGCCATTCACATCCCGGGAGTCGACAACACCAGGGCAGACTTCCTCAGCCGCAATCTCCTGGACCCAGGGGAATGGGAGCTTCACCCGGAAACCTTTGCGGATCTCGTTCGTCGTTGGGGGCATCCGCAAATCGACCTGATGGCCTCCAGGAACAACCGCAAAGTCAACACTTTCTTCGCCCGCTCCCGGGATCCTCTCGCTGCAGGAGTCGACGCCATGACACAACGTTGGCTGTTCGACCTGGCCTACATCTTCCCGCCTCTTCCCATGTTACCGCGGGTGCTAAAGAAGATCAAGCGGTCCCCTGTCAGTCATTGTCATAGCTCCATTCTGGCCCAGAAGAACGTGGTTCTCGGATCTCCGGGACATGTCCATAGCACCGCCCGTTCGCTTAGCCCTCAGGCACGATCTGCTCCGCCAGGGTCCCATCTCCCACCACAACCCGGGCCTCTTCGTTTTGACGGGTTGGCTATTGAGGCGGCCATCTGGCAACGACAGGGAATAGCGGAGGATGTCATTGCTACTATGCTGCAATCACGCAATCCCACTTCGTCTAAAGCTTATCACAGAGTTTGGCGCAACTATTGGAATTGGTGCAACGACACCGCCATTCCCATCTCCAGCCCCTTTTCCTTCACGGCCTGTAACATCCCTAGAGTGCTGTCTTTTCTCCAACGGGGTCTGCAGTTGGGCCTGAAGCTCAGTTCCTTGAAAGTTCAAGTTTCTGCTCTATCTGTCTTGTTCCAACACCGTTTGGCTCTGGATGATTCCGTCCGCACTTTCTGCAGGGTGTAGCACACATCAGTCCTCCATTCCGTCCACCAGTCCCCGGCTGGGACCTGAATACTGTTTTGGATGCTCTCTTGGATCCCCCCTTCGAACCTCTCGGGACTGTCTCTGAACAATGGCTTACCTGGAAAGTTGTCTTCCTCGTGGCAATATCATCAACTCGGAGAGTGTCTGAACTCGGTGCCTTATCCTGCGATCCTGCCTTCCTCGTCTTCCACAAAGACAAAGCGGTGCTCCGCACCTTACCGTCCTTTCTGCCTAAGGTGGTTTCATCCTTCCACATAAATCAGGAGATCGTTCTACCCTCACTCTGCCCGGATCCCAAGAACGACAAGGAACGCAGACTTCATGGTCTGGACGTTGTCCGGGCTCTTCGCTGGTATATTCGGAGATCCAAGGATTTTCGACTGTCTCAGAATCTTTTCGTACTGCCCTCTGGGGCCCGCCGCGGTCTGGCAGCATCCAAGACCTCCATTGCTCGATGGTTACGGGAGACCATTCGTCAGGCTTACCTAGCCAAAGGTAAATCTCCGCCGGAGGGCGTCCGAGCCCATTCCACGAGGTCGGTGGGAGCCTCCTGGGCTTGGCGCAACTCGGCTTCTTTGGACCAGATCTGCAGAGCGGCTACCTGGTCCTCCGTTCACACCTTCACAAAATTTTACAAAATTGACACGTTTTCCTCTGCGGAAGCCGCTTTTGGCCGCAAGGTGTTGCACTCTGTGGTGCAATAATGTGTCTTTTCTCTCGCTCCCACCCTGCTGTTCTGGGACTGCTTTGTTATGTCCCCATAGTCCCTGTGTCCCCCTTGAGACAACAGAGAAAACAGGATTTTTGATACTCACCGTTAAATCTGTTTCTCTGTGGTCGATAGGGGGACACAGGGCTTCCCGCCCTATGCGAGTTTGACCATGTTGGTCTGTGTGGAATTTCTTCCTGAGTTATCTGTTCTGCCGTTAATATATTTTTATGAGCATTACTTATGTTCTTTGGTTAGCAGGTCTTTGGTACCAACTGAATACATTGGCTCTAGCCTGGGGTTAAGCCACAGTACTGGCACGCCCCTTTTTTCATTTGAATAAGTGTCCTGCCTCCTGGAGGGTGGAGCTTAACCCCATAGTCCCTGTGTCCCCCTATCGACCACAGAGAAACAGATTTAACGGTGAGTATCAAAAATCCTGTTTTTTCAGTGTTAAGATTCTTTAAAGGGGTTGTTCACCTTCCAAACACCGTTTTCAGTTGAGTTGTTTTCAGGTTGTTCACCAGAAATAATTCAGTTTCTATCCATTTTTTATTGTTTTTCCCAAATGGAAGTTGAAAGGGGTGGTTCACCTTCACGTTAACTTTTAGTATGTTCTAGAATGAAACATTCTAAGCAACTTTTCAATTGGTCTTCATTTTTTTTTATAGTTTATGAATGATTTGCCTTCTCCTTACTTTCTAGCTTTCAAAATGGGGTCACTGACCTCATCTAAAAACAAATCCTTTGTAAAGCTATAAATGTTGTTATTGCTACTTTTTATTACTCATCTTTCTGTTCCGACTCTCCCCTATTAATCTCATATTCTCATTCAAATCAATGCATGGTTGCTAAGTTAAGTTCGACCCTAGCAACCAGATTGCTGACACTGCAAACCGGAGAGCTGCTGAATAAAAAAAACGAACTTAAAAACCGCAAATAATAAAAAATGAAAACCAATTGCAAATTGTCTAAGAATATCGCTCCCTACATCCTACTAAAACTTTACTCAAAGGTGAAGAACCCCTTTAATATCCCTGTCTCTGCTGTTCTAGTCGGGCAGCTCAGTGAGCAGATTGTGAACTGTTAGTTTTGTTACATTTAGTGGCTACATTAGTCGATACATTTATCCGCAGTATCTTTGCAACATTAGCAACAAGTGTATCCATTCTAACAGGATGTCAGTCCTTGATTTAATAAGGTTCTTTATGCCCTGTTTTTAAAAGGTGTAAACGCTCTGCACTGTATTTAGTTTCATGCAACTCACTCCCATATAAATCCAACATCTTTGAAGATGTGAACGAGACCCGATTAGTTTTCATGGACAAAACCATAGATTAAACTGCATGTGGTTCCAACAATTTAACTAGAAATCTTTGGTTTATTTTTTTTGTTTTCAAGTGGTGATAAATGACTGATATTGTCCCAATTAATGTAATTGCATTCCTTATGTCTTTGGTTTTCTGTAGAATGTGCTGAGGAAGGTTCAACACCAAGATGCCCTACAGATATCGGATGTTGTGATGGCCTCATTGCTGCGCATGTTCCAGAGCACTGCAGGTTCAGGGGGGGTACAGGAAGATGCCCTCATGGCAGTCAGTACCCTAGTGGAAGGTAATGGTGTCTCATGTGGTCTCATTAAATCCATGTTTTAAGGATAGATGCTTTGCAAATCCACGGGGCAGCTCTTGGGCACCATTTTGTACAGCATTGCAAAGTACGGCACAAATTCTCACCCAAGGCAACAGGGTTTATTCTAAAGTAAAATTCTCAGCAGAATCAATTTATTTAGAACGTATAACACTAAACAAATGGCACAATGACTTGTTCTAAATGTTTCATTAAGTATGGGCTTTGTGTTCCTGTCTTTTTTTTTTTTTAGTGCTTGGAGCAGAATTCCTCAAGTACATGGAAGCATTTAAACCATTCCTGACCATTGGACTAAAAAATTATGCAGAGTATCAGGTAAGATGGTGTTTTTTTTTTTCTTCTCCTACCTAGAGCCGGACTGGCATTTACAATGTAGCCAGAGGCTGCTGTAAGATGCCATGGACCGACACTATTTATTGGGCATCTGTCTATTGAAATGCCAGAGCCTGTTTTGAAACTCAGAACTTGCCATTAGCAGTGTAATATCTTTTCTCCCATCCAAAGCTCTTGTGCTAAAGTTGTGGCTTTTTATTGCATTTCTAATCTAAACAGAGATCAAATGGCAAAGAATATAACTTTCTTCTAGTCCTTGTGTTCTCTGTGAAGTCCTGGAAATGTCTGGTTGCTGGAGTCTGTGGATGACAAGTTCATGCACCACACAGAATACATGTTCTGTTGATTATGAATTACTGAAGACTCCTTGCAGACTGTAGGAAGATATCGATCTCTAGCATTTTTGGATGTTTGTGTCACATTAGACTTTTAGTGCCCCTTTCTTGTATTTGCATTGCTGACCCATCAACCGTAGCAGTTGTTTTAGTATTTGTGTAAGAACAGGCTTCTGTAAACCCTATTCCTTTTCCCAGGTGTGTCTCGCTGCTGTTGGACTTGTTGGTGACCTGTGCCGTGCTCTACAATCCAACATCTTGCCATTCTGCGATGAAATGATGCAGTTTCTACTAGAGAATTTGGGCGTAAGTATCGGTGACGGGAATGATGAAATTGTGAATTAATACCAGAGTATACAGCCATTGCAATTCTTTTAAAGGAGAAGGAAAGGTTAAAACTAAGTAAGCCTTATCAGAAAGGTCTATATAAATATACCAGTAAACCCCCAAAGTAATGTTGCTCTGAGTCCCTGTTAAAAGAAACACTGCATTTCTTTCCTTCTATTGTGTACTCATGGGCTTCTGTATCAGACTAACTGTTTTCAGCTTAAACCTCCAGGGCTTGAGCATGCTCAGTTTGTTCCTCTCTCCTCCCTCCCCCTCCTTTCTCTACTGTAATCTGAGCCCAGAGCAGGGAGAGACTCAGGCAGGAAGTGATGTCACACCACATTAATACTGCAGCTCCTATTCTAAACAGAGTTTCTAGTGCTTTTTACACAGGTATGGAAAAACATTGTACAGAATAAATATAGCGTTCTAGCTTGCACTAGTGCAGCTAATCTATTGGCAATAAAATGCCTCCGTAGCTTTCCTTCTCCTTTAATATTGACAAGTAAACCTTGGGAAATGAACCACCATGATGGGAACGTTTTGTTTGACCATACTTTGCAACTAGGAGCACAGAAGGATATTGTTAGAAAGCTCATGTAGTTGTCATTTCATGAATGCGTATTAAAGGGATACTGTCATGATTTTTATGATGTCGTTTTTATTTCTAAACACTGTTTACACTGCAAATAATTCACTGTGCAATATAAAATGTCATTCCTGAAGCAGCAAGTGTATTTAATTGTAATATTGGTGTGTAGGTGCATCTCAGGTCATTTTGCCTGGTCATGTGATTTCAGAAAGAGCCAGCACTTTAGGATGGAACTGCTTTCTGGCAGGCTGTTGTTTCTCTTACTCAATGTAACTGAATGTGTCTCAGTGGGACCTGGATTTTACTATTGAGTGCTGTTCTTAGATCTACCAGGCAGCTGTTATCTTGTGTTAGGGAGCTGCTATCTGGTTACCTTCCCATTGTTCTGTTGTTAGGCTGCTGGGGAGGGGTGATATTACTCCAACTTGCAGTACAGCAGTAAAGAGAGACTGAAGTTTATCAGAGCACAAGTCACATGACTGGGGGCAGTTACATCTATAATAAAATTGACTTGGCATGCTACTTATAATTTTGCCATAAAGTATTTGCAAGATGCTTGTACATTACCTGTCCCATGTTTCTCTATGAGGGGGCTGCCATATTTGTGCAGCAGAAGTCCGTCGCATTAGAAACTTTAACTGACAGGCTGAGTAGGGACAGTCAGGTTTAGGAACTTCAAGTAACAAACATGACCTATAGGTAACTTTAAATCTTCGTTCATATTTTAGAAAGTAGTTTTTTAGTATCACTTTAATGTTGATTTTGCTGTGGTCTGTTACCAGAATGAAAACGTTCACCGCTCCGTGAAGCCTCAGATCCTCTCTGTGTTTGGGGATGTTGCTCTGGCCATTGGAGGGGAGTTCAAGAAATACCTCGATGTTGTGCTTAATACACTGCAGCAAGCATCACAAGCTCAGGTAGACAAGGTAAGTAACGCTGTTCCATGAAAACATCTGAGCGGCGGCAACAGTTCTCTCCACAGTCCAGAGCAGTAGAACAAGCGGCCGCTTTATACAACACTCCATTCACAGAATAGAAAATCCTTTCCCTCCCTGTATTTGTAACTTCCTCCAAACCATAACACTTTAAAACTGTGTCTGTTATGGGTTCGAGGAGTGACTCTCCCCAACCCTCTGTGTCTCTTCCCCTGCAGTCAGATTACGATATGGTGGATTATCTAAATGAGCTGCGAGAGGGCTGCATAGAAGCCTATACAGGAATAATCCAGGGGCTCAAGGGAGACCAAGAAAATGTCCACCGTAAGTATTGCCAAACAGGCTCTAGTCGGTAACTGATGAGTTGCATGGCAGCACCAAGGAGCCATTTTTTTGTACATATTGGGGCAGCCTGGATATCTGAGAAGCTGGAAGTCTGGTGAGTAATTGTGTGGTAACAGTTGGGAGAGTTCTTGTTTGCTTGGGGTCACTGGCACAATGTTGTGCATCAAAAGCACCAGCTTTAAAGCAACATGTGAAAACAATGGTCTAAATCTTCCTTTTATTCTTTAGTTCTTATTGCATAGGTAAATAAATGGTACATTTCCCAACCATTATGTTTTTTGAGGAGCATTCTATTTTGCTCTGACCACGCTGTGGGCTGTCTCTTGCATTTGTGTCTATTGCAAGTTATGTAGCAGTCGTAGTTTTGTATGTTCTGCTGCTGTTCATGGCACAGGGGGTCACGGTAACCTCTCTTACAGCCGATGTGATGTTGGTGCAGCCTCGTGTAGAATTCATCCTGTCCTTTATTGATCACATTGCGGGTGATGAGGATCATACAGATAGTGTGGTGGCCTGCGGAGCTGGTCTTATAGGGTAAGTCGTCCTCATCATCTACTGCACATTCATTCGAAAGTTAGTGCATATTCAAACCATTAAAGGAGAAGGAAAGCTACTGAGGCATTTTATTGCCAATAGATTAGCTGCAATAGTGCAAGCTAGAATGCTATATTTATTCTGTAGAATGTTTTGCCATACCCGAGTAAAAAGATCTAGAAACTCTGTTTGTTTAGAATAGGAGCTGCAGTATTAGGCAGGAAGTGATGTCACACCATGTTGAGTCTCTCCCTGCTCTGGGCTCAGATTACAGTAGAGAAGGGAGGGATGGGGGGAGAGGAACAAACTGAGCATGCTCAAGCCCTAGCCCTGGAGGTTTAAGCTGAAAACAGGAAGTCTGATACAGAAGCCCATGAGTACACAATAGATGGAAAGAAATGTGCTGTTTCTTTTGACAGGGACTCAGAGCAACATTACTTTGGGGGTTTACTGGTATATTTAGATGGACCTTTCTGATAAGGCTTACTTAGTTTTAACCTTTCCTTCTCCTTTAAACCGGTCTTATGTATAATAGATGTTGACTCCATTTATATTGGACTACTGGTGTGGGATCCAGGAAGCTCATAATTAGAGAGGCTGCCTCCCATAGAATCTATTTTAATCAAAAAAATTCTCATTCGTAAACAGAAATTTCCTTTTTGTCTGTAATAATAAAGCCGTACCTTGTTCTTGACCCTAACAAAGATATCATTAATGGTTATTGGTGTCGCAGCAATCCTATTGGGCTTAATGTTTTAAATTATATTTTAGTGGATTAAAGGTGTGGAGGTCCGAATTACGGATAGACCTTTTATTCAGATAAGCCCATGTCCCAAGGATTCTGAATAACAGGTTCCATACCTGTACAACAATATGACTTGTAGAAGATGCTGTTCACCAATTTTTACATGAAATGCTCCCAACATTCCTTGTCCATTATAAGTCGTTTTACAACATCATGTAAAGGGTCAAACGTTTCTCATTGACCTTGTGAGAGCAAACTTGTTGCACCAAATCATGGTATTAAATTACTTTCACATTTTGCCTAAACTGCCCATAAAACATGAAGGACAACTCCTTTGACAAGATTACCATTTCTGTAAATGAACATCCATACTAGACTTTCCTTCGAAACTAGCAAAGGGCAACTTAGCCCTGTGTATTTCACCAATGCCAATTACATGTTGGTCAGTGGAAAAAAACAACGGAAGTTTTGTCGCCCGTGGGGGGGAATAATTGTAACTGTAACAAAATGTCTCATTAACCAGTCTTGAAAGATTGTGGGAATCTTTGTGACATCAGAGGATGGTAAATCAGACTTGTGAGGGTTTTTGTTTGCCTTTAACAGAGACTTGTGCACGGCCTTTGGAAAGGACGTCCTGAAGTTGGTAGAGGCTCGACCTATGATCCATGAGCTGCTTACAGAGGGGAGGAGATCGAAGACAAACAAGACAAAAACACTTGCTACCTGGGCGACCAAGGAACTGAGGAAGCTGAAAAACCAAGCCTGGTAAGAATTGTCAAGTGTTTAGTGACCCTGTGTAATTAAAGGATAAGTAAACCTTATAAATAAGTGAGTGTAAAATCGATGAGGGGACTATTCTAAGCACTTTTGTAATGTACATTCATTATTTATTTTTAATTCCAAGATATTAAGGGATACATGTACTGTTAATATGAATGAATTTTGTTACAACAGCGCCACCTGCTGGTCAGTTTCCCACCAGTCTGACCAGCAAGTAGTCAAGGAAGTTGTCAGGAGAAAGAAAGAGGCTGATGTTCTTCTGCTTAGGAAAGATGTGAGAAAGGTTTCTAATTTTATTCTAAAGGTGGCCATACACGGGCAGATAAGCTGTCAAATCGGTCCAAACAACCCATATCAGCAGCTTTATCTGCCCGTGTATGGGGGCTTCAGACGGGTCTTCCCCATCGATATCTGGCCACAATCTCGATCGGGAAGGTTTGATTTTTAATAGACTGACCCATCGGAGCCCCTTGGCGCATCGTAATTTGATCGTTCGAATTAACCCCGATATAGCCATGCCGTTAGTGGCATATCGGGGAAAGATCCGCTCTGTCGCCACCTTTTAGTCTATGGCCACCTTTAGGCAGAAGAACATTGACTACTTGGTGGTCAGACCAGCAGGTGGCGCTGTTGTAACAAAATTCATTCATATTAACAGTACACGTATCTGTTGGAATTAAAAATAAATCCTTAATGAATGTACATTTCTCATCAATTTTACATTTACTTACATTAAAAAGGTTTACTTATGCTTTAACCGCTTGAATATCTGTTCCTAACCCTCCTCTCTTCTTCCTTAGACCTCGCCGGCTGTACGGAGCCCCGAAAATCCCACTGGAAATCTCCAATCTATTTGAAAACAAAATTATATCCCGGAAGTGAGGAGTATGAGCGGATACGTGAATGTTTGGGAATGAGAGGATGAGTGAGTGAGGCTTCAAACATAGCGCATGGATGATGCAACCACAGCAGTGCTGTGAGAAGAGCAGACTTCCTGGGAGAGCGCAAGGGAGAGCCATAACATTGTGTGGCCCCTCGAGGAGCGAGCACAGTGGACCTCCACTTACTGCCGTCTGCTTTCACTGCCTTGTGGCTGGGGCAGAACAGAAGTGACTAGTATAACTTTTTATTTTATTTCCTTAACATCTGCCCCTTTAACTACTTTCCACTTTTTTTTTTTTCCACAACCTAAGAATGTGGGTGCCCCTTGTCACTTGTGCACACCCAGAGAGCAGGGGGGCCCCCAAGCGGAAGGATTCTCAGCGTGAGTGTGTGTGAGTGCAGAGGTACAGCAGTGTCTACACAACGGCTTCATTTGCAGTCTATTCGGATCCGGATCCATTGCTCTCCGTGCATCTGGGCCGATGTAGAGGAACCAAGCGATCCTTTCACCAGATGCACAGAGCAAGGCTCCTACAAATAGAAGGTCTTCTTCTCTAGTGTAGCTCTTGGCACTTCTCCTGCCACAGGCCTCCGTTATTTAATGAGGGATTCAGGAACCTATGGCAGGAAAGTTCAGCAAGGAAAACCCCTCATGTGGATGTCCAATAGTAAAGTAGCGAGCGAAGCTGCCTTTGGCATTTACTTCCTTTTGTTTAACTGCAAAAGGATTAGAAAGAAGTTGAAAAAAAACTTGTCTTGGAGCGAGGGCCTCTCACCCTTTTTACTAACGTTTTTAAACCGTTGCTAAATGTAAAGGGTATAATTTGCATACGAGGGTGACGAATAGCATCGAAATGCCTCCTTACGAGCCCTGTCCCTTTTAATGTGCCAAAGAATCAAATCCTTCAAGTCTGGAATGTGAATTTAATTTTCTGCACTGACGGGGCCTTGCGGAGCTTTGCTCTGCGGGGGGTGCGTTTCTCGCTATGCAGTTCGCTACAGTGGCCTCCTCTAAGCTGTAAAATGGTTACAAACAAACAGTGACTCTGTGCCAGAGCTACGCTGACTTTTATTTCACTGACATGTGATATTTCCATCTCCTACTGCACTTAAACTTAAAAAAAAATTGCAAAAAAAAAATTGCAAAAAAAAAAAAAAAATCATAGTTTAAAAGAGAAGTTTCTAAGTATATTCTAGATACAGACTGGATGCGCGTTGGACCATGGCACTTGTACAAGGTTCTATTTTTTCACTGCAGTTAAAGATAAATAAAATGGTGTCAAACATCCCCAGCCCTCCATCTTGTGTTCTTCATGATATTGGTGATGACCCACCCAATCTTTTTTTTTTTTTTCTTTAAAGGGATTCTGTCATAATTACACTAACACTGCAAATAATTGACTGTACAATATAAAATGTCATTCCTGAAGCAGCAAGTGTATTTAGTTGTAATATTGGTGTGTAGGTGCATCTCAGCTCATTTTGCCTGGTCATGTGATTTCAGAAAGAGCCAGCACTTTAGGATGGAACTGCTTTCTGGCAGGCTGTTGTTTCTCCTACTCAATGTAACTGAATGTGTCTCAGTGGGACCTGGATTTTACTATTGAGTGCTGTTCTTAGATCTACCAGGCAGCTGTTATCTTGTGTTAGGGAGCTGCTATCTGGTTACCTTCCCATTGTTCTAACTATGAAGATTTTCATTCATCCAGGTCATGGTATATCTAGTATAGGTAAATCTCAAAACAACTGGAATTTTAGATTTACCTATACTAGATTCCCATTGTTCTGTTAGGCTGCTGGGGGAGAAAGGGAGGCGGTGACTCCAACTTGCAGTAAAGAGTGACTGAAGTTTATCAGAGCACAAGTCACATGACTGGGAGCCCCTGGGAAATGGACAATATGTCTAGCCTCATGTCAGATTTCAAAATTAAATAGAAAAACATCCGTTTGCTCTTTTGAGAAACTGATTTCAATGCAGAATTCTGCTGGAGCAGCACTATTAACATTTTCCCATGACCGTATCCCTTTAATGTTGGCTAAAATCTTCACCCCTCTCAAGCGGGGGTGGAATATTCATGCAATTTCATAATGTAAGTGGGTGGACCAGTTTGAGAGCGAAGTAGGATCATAACTGGGGTGTTGTACTTTTCTGGGTGTGCCCTTGACCCGCTGTGGACTGGCCAGTCTTCTAAACCGTATGTTTTGGGGGTTCAGTTCTCACCAGTTTGGCTTGAAGTGCAAAATATCGGTGCCGGTGTAATATGCCCTGAATATGTCGTCTCATGGGATCTAGTGTGAAGGACACTGAATTTAATAGGTTGCAGATTCTAACAAAAAGTGCTTGGGGGCCCCCCATCCAATGTCTTGTACAGTGGTTGCAATAACATAGCCCTGCAAGAAGAAATTGGGGTCCCTTCTCAGAGGGGATAGAGACTTGCCAAATGCGTTCATTCATTTTTGAATCTTCTTAAAGAGTACAGAGCTGTGTGTCGTCCTGGAAGTCCCCATAGCAACGGCTCCTCCATAGCAACAGCAATTAATCAATTAAAGGATAAAAATCTTGGCCGTTGTACCATTGTTTATTGGCAGCCGCATGACTTGGGCAGCATTGATTTTTGAGTCGTCCTCTTTTTAATCCAGTAAATTGGACGTGGCCGCCATCTTTGCCAGTAACCGATGCTGCCCGGCGCTTCTACTGGTGGACTCGGTGGTCCTGGTGCTTCCACTCCGTTGTTTCATGTGCAGACTGCGAGGAGAATAAACAGTGACCCAGTGATAGAAACGAACTCGCGTGTGGTGACTGCGTGTAGGACGCGCGTCTCTATGAACTACCTTTTCATCAGGGCCGTGTTGCACCTTTAGACCTTTCATACAAGAGTCCAACAAAAGTTCTGCTGAAGATGAGCCCAGTTTCATATTATTAGGGATGCATCGAATCCAGGATTCTGCCGAATCTTTGTGCCTTGCCAGTCCGAGTCCTAATTTGCATATGAAAATTAAGGGCAGGAAGGGAAATTAGGTGAATCTTTTTTTTTTTTGTCAAAAAATGTTTCCACTTTTTCCTAATTTGCATATTTTCTTTCTCAAAGAATTTGGGGATTCAGCTGAATCCAGAATAGTGGATTTGGTGCATCCCTACACTTTAGGGGTTGATTTATCACAGGCCACACCTTCAAGGAGCACATTATTATTTGTCATACAAGTCAGTGGAGCTACTGGCCTGCAGTTCTCTGCTTGGAGCGCGTTGAACTAAATAACAAGGGGGATTTGTTCAGCAAAGTCTGTCCTCTGCCTGTTGGTTTGTATAGTGAAAGGCCCTTCTGTCTACTCATATTAAGGGTCAGATTCGAGGAGATTAGTCGGGGTGGGACTAATCTCCCCAAACTGCCTTCCCGCCGGCTAGAATGAAAATCGACGGAGGGATGGCACACGGTGCGATTCGTTTCCCCAAAGTTGCCTCACGAGGAAACTTCGTAAAATTAAGTGATCAGAGTGCCGGGTCGAATGAAAATCGCCGGCGGGAAGGTGGGCGACTAATCTGCCCGTTTGTCGCTGCACTTAAGGAGTTGTTCACCTTTCAGTTAACTGTCAGTAGGATGAACAGAGGGATATTCTGAGATAATCTGCTGTTGCTTTTTATTATTTGTGGTTTTTGACTTATTTACCTCTTCAATTTGCAATTTCAGTAATCTGGTTGCTAGGATCCAAATTCCCCTAGAAACCTTGCACTCATTTGAATAAGAGACTGGTATATGAATAGGGGTCGGTCTGAAAAGAGGAGGAATAAAAGAAGTAGCAATAACAATACATTTGTAGCCTTCCTGGGTGTTTATAGATGGGGGTCAGTGACCCCCATTTGAAAGCTGGAAAGAGCCAGAAGAAGGCAAATCATTTTAAAAACGATAAGAAAGAAAGAAAACGTGAAGGGCAATGGAAAAGTTGCTTAGAATTAGCCATTCTATGACATACTAAAAGAGTAGTGTCCAATTCTGGAAATGCATCAGAACATGAAGGGACTGTGAAAAACAAAATAAAGTCCAGGAAAGTCTGAAATCCGGGTTTAAATATAGTGTACGGTGCGTTGTCTTAATGTGGCACAGGGAAGCCATTACTGTGTGACACCCTGAGAGACTGAAGCGCGTGCTCACACACTAACTCAGAGCACACAAACATGCTAGCTTACACCAGCCAATGACTGCACAGAGCTCTGTCTTTTCCTCTTACAGTGAGAGCCTGCATCATTTCCTGTCAGGTGATTAGTGAGTGAGGCAGATCAGCACAAAATGGCGGCTCAAGCTATAGATGTAAACAACAGGCCCGTGACTGGCAGTTTGTGGCTTCAGGCTGTAAGTTGCCATTTACTCACTATTTATTGGGCCCATGAAATGCCAGGGCCTGTGTTAATTAGGTAAAAGGGTATGTTTTCTTAACATAAGGGATACAATACAGGTATGGGATCCATTATCCAGAAAGCTCCGACTTATGCAAAGGCCGTCTCCTATAGACTCCATTTTATACACATAATCCATATTCCTTTTTCTGTGTAATAATAAAACAGTCGCTTGTACTTGATCCCAACTAAGATATAATTAATCCTTATTGGAAGCAAAACCAGCCTATTGGCTTTATTTCATGTTTATATGATTTTCTAGTAAATTTAAGGAATAAAGATTCAAGTTATGGAAAGATAATCCAGAAAACCCCAGGTCCTGAGCATTCTGGATAAAAGGTCCCATACCTGTAATAATAAAACAGTCGCTTGTACTTGATCCCAACTAAGATATAATTGATCCTTATTGGAGGCAAAACCAGCCTATTGAGTTTATTTAAAGTTTACATCATTTTCTTGTAGACTTAAGGTATGAAGATCCAAATTACAGAAAGATCTATTATCCGAAAACCCCCAGGTCCTGAGCATTCTGGATAACAGGTCCCATACCTGTGCCTTGTACTTGATCCCAATCCATATTCCTTTTTCTGTGTAATAATAAAACAGTCGCTTGTACTTGATCCCAACTAAGATATAATTAATCCTTATTGGAGGCAAAACCAGCCTATTGGCTTTATTTCATGTTTATATGATTTTCTAGTAGACTTAAGGCTGGAACTACACGATGCGTCTTCATCAGATCCGGCGCGATGAGAGGAAACGGATGCGACGAAAATAAAGTATTAGAAATGTCGGACCTTGTCGCAGCGTGCATACAACACGACTCTCGAAGACGCATCGTGTAGTTCCAGCCTTAAGGGAGGGGGTGGCTGCCATTGGATGCTGAGAGTTACAGTCCAGATACTGAGACTAGAAATAGCTGCAAAGTCATTGGCTGCTGGGATACAAGGAGAAACAGTCAACCAATAGCTGACCAGCCACTGGCTGGCGGCGCACCAGATCCACAATTCAATTTGGGACCAGCAAGGAAACACTGCAAGTCATGTGACATTTTTTAACGTTCATCGATGACGCCATTTTTAATTTGAGATGCAAATTAGGGATTCACAAAGGTATAAAAAATATATAGGAAGGCCAGTGATCACAATGTTATTAATAGGGAATAAAGATAAATATATAGGAAGGTCAGTGATCCCAATGTTATTAATAGGGAATAAAGATAAATATATAGGAAGGTCAGTGATATGATCCCAATGTTATTAATAGGGAATAAAGATAAATATATAGGAAGGCCAGTGATCCCAATGTTATTAATAGGGAATAAAGATAAATATATAGGAAGGTCAGTGATCCCAATGTTATTAATAGGGAATAAAGATAAATATATAGGAAGGTCAGTGATCCCAATGTTATTAATAGGGAATAAAGATAAATATATAGGAAGGTCAGTGATCCCAATGTTATTAATAGGGAATAAAGATAAATATATAGGAAGGTCAGTGATCCCAATGTTATTAATAGGAATAAAGATAAATATAGGAAGGTCAGTGATCCCAATGTTATTAATAGGGAATAAAGATAAATATATAGGAAGGCAGTGATCCCAATGTTATTAATAGGGAATAAAGATAAATATATAGGAAGGTCAGTGATCACAATGTTATTAATAGGGAATAAAGATAATATATAGGAAGGCCAGTGATCCCAATGTTATTAATAGGGAATAAAGATAAATATATAGGAAGGTCAGTGATATGACCAATGTTATTAATAGGGAATAAAGATAAATTATATAGGAAGGCCAGTGATCCCAATGTTATTAATAGGGAATAAAGATAAATATATAGGAAGGTCAGTGATGCCAATGTTATTAATAGGAATAAAGATAAATATATAGGAAGGTCAGTGATCCCAAGTTATTAATAGGAATAAAGATAAATATATAGGAAGGTCAGTGATCCCCAATGTTATTAATAGGGAATAAAGATAAATATATAGGAAGGTCAGTGATCCCAATGTTATTAATAGGGAATAAAGATAAATATATAGGAAGGTCAGTGATCCCAATGTTATTAATAGGGAATAAAGATAAATATATAGGAAGGTCAGTGATCCCAATGTTATTAATAGGGAATAAAGATAAATATATAGGAAGGGTCAGTGATCCCAATGTTATTATAGGGAATAAGATAAATATATAGGAAGGTCAGTGATCCCAATGTTATTAATAGGGAATAAAGATAAATATATAGGAGGCAGTGATCCCAATGTTATTAATAGGGAATAAAGATAAATATATAGGAAGGTCAGTGATCACAATGTTATTAATAGGAATAAAGATAAATATATAGGAAGGCCAGTGATCCCAATGTTATTAATAGGGAATAAAGATAAATATATAGGAAGGTCAGTGATATGATCCCAATGTTATTAATAGGGAATAAAGATAAATATATAGGAAGGCCAGTGATCCCAATGTTATTAATAGGGAATAAAGATAAATATATAGGAAGGTCAGTGATCCCAATGTTATTAATAGGGAATAAAGATAAATATATAGGAAGGTCAGTGATCCCAATGTTATTAATAGGGAATAAAGATAAATATATAGGAAGGTCAGTGATCCCAATGTTATTAATAGGGAATAAAGATAAATATATAGGAAGGTCAGTGATCCCAATGTTATTAATAGGAATAAAGATAAATATATAGGAAGGTCAGTGATCCCAATGTTATTAATAGGGAATAAAGATAAATATATAGGAAGGTCAGTGATCCCAATGTTATTAATAGGGAATAAAGATAAATATATAGGAAGGTCAGTGATCCCAATGTTATTAATAGGGAATAAAGATAAATATATAGGAAGGCCAGTGGGATCCCAATGTTATTAATAGGGAATAAAGATAAATATATAAGGAAGGTCAGTGATTCACAATGTTATTAATAGGGAATAAAGATAAATATATAGGAAGGCCAGTGATCCCAATGTTATTAATAGGGAATAAAGATAAAATATATAGGAAGGTCAGTGATCCCAATGTTATTAATAGGGAATAAAGATAAATATATAGGAAGGTCAGTGATCCAATGTTATTAATAGGAATAAAGATAAATATATAGGAAGGTCAGTGATCCCAATGTTATTAATAGGGAATAAAGATAAATAATATAGGAAGGTCAGTGATCCCAATGTTATTAATAGGGAATAAAGATAAATATATAGGAAGGTCAGTGATCCCAATGTTATTAATAGGGAATAAGATAAATATATAGGAAGGTCAGTGATTCCCCAATGTTATTAATAGGAATAAAGAATTAAATATAGGAAGGTCAGTGATCCCAATGTTATTAATAGGGAATAAAGATAAATATATAGGAAGGTCAGTGATCCCAATGTTATTAATAGGGAATAAAGATAAATATATAGGGAAGGTCAGTGATCCCAATGTTATTAATAGGGAATAAAGATAAATATATAGGAAGGGCCAGTGATCCCAATGTTATTAATAGGGAATAAAGAAAATATATAGGAAGGTCAGTGATCACAATGTTATTAATAGGGAATAAAGATAAATATATAGGAAGGTCAGTGATTCCCAATGTTATTAATAGGGAATAAAGATAAATATATAGGAAGGTCCAGTGATCCCAATGTTATTAATAGGGAATAAAGATAAATATATAGGAAGGCCAGTGATCCCAATGTTATTAATAGGGAATAAAGATAATATATAGGAAGGTCAGGATCCCAATGTTATTAATAGGGAATAAAGATAAATATATAGGAGGTCAGTGATCCAATGTTATTAATAGGGAAAAGATAAATATATAGGAAGTCATGATCCAATTATTATAGGGAAAAAAAGGAGGTCAGTGATCCCAATGTTTATTAATAGGGAATAAAGATAAATATATAGGAAGGTCAGTGATCCCAATGTTATTAATAGGGAATAAAGATAAATATATAGGAAGGTCAGTGATCCCAATGTTATTAATAGCGGGAATAAAGATAAATATATAGGAAGGTCAGTGATCCCAATGTTATTAATAGGGAATAAAGATAAATATATAGGAAGGCCAGTGATCCCAATGTTATTAATAGGGAATAAAGATAAAGATATAGGAAGGTCAGTGATCCCAATGTTATTAATAGGGAATAAAGATAAATATATAGGAAGGTCAGTGATCCAATTGTTATTAATAGGGAATAAAGATAAAATATATAGGAAGGTCAGTGATCCCAATGTTATTAATAGGGAATAAAGATAAATATATAGGAAGGTCAGTGATCCCAATGTTATTAATAGGGAATAAAGATAAATTATATAGGAAAGGTCACGTGATTCCACAGTGGATCCATTTATTAAGGGAATAAAGATAAATATATAGGAAGGTCAAGTGATCCCAATGTTATTAATAGGGAATAAAGATAAATATATAGGAAGGCCAGTGATCCCAATGTTATTAATAGGGAATAAAAGTAAATATATAGGAAGGTCAGTGATGATCCAATGTTATTAATAGGGAATAAAGATAAATATATAGAAGGCCAGTGATCCAATGTTATTAATAGGGAATAAAAGATAAATATATAGGAAGGTCAGTGATCCCAATGTTATTAATAGGGATAAAGATAAATATATAGGAAGGTCAGTGATCCAATGTTATAATAGGGAATAAGATAAATATATAGGAAGGTCAGTGATCCAATGTTATTAATAGGGAATAAAGATAATATATAGGAAGGTCAGTGATCCAAATGTTATTAATAGGAATAAAGATAAATATATAGGAAGGTCAGTGATCCCAATGTTATTAATAGGGAATAAGATAATATATAGGGAAGGCCAGTGATCCCAATGTTATTAATAGGGGAAATAAAAGAATAAATATAATAGGAAGGTCAGTGATCCAAATGTTATTAATAGGGAATAAGATAATATATAGGAAGGTCAGTGATCCCAATGTTATTAATAGGAATAAAGATAAATATATAGGAAAGGTCCAGTGATCCCAATGTTATTAATAGGGAATAAAGATAAATATTATAGGAAGGTCAGTGATCCCAATGTTATTAATAGGGAATAAAGATAAATATATAGGAAGGCCAGTGATCCCAATGTTATTAATAGGGAATAAAGATAAATATATAGGAAGGTCAGTGATATGATCCCAATGTTATTAATAGGGAATAAAGATAATATATAGGAAGGCCAGTGATCCCAATGTTATTAATAGGGAATAAAGATAAATATATAGGAAGGTCAGTGATCCCAATGTTATTAATAGGGAATAAAGATAAATATATAGGAAGGTCAGTGATCCAATGTTATTAATAGGAATAAAGATAAATATATAGGAAGGTCAGTGATCCCAATGTTATTAATAGGGAATAAAGATAAATATATAGGAAGGTCAGTGATCCCAATGTTATTAATAGGGAATAAGATAAATATATAGGAAGGTCAGTGATCCCAATGTTATTAATAGGGAATAAAGATAAATATATAGGAAGGCAGTGATCCCAATGTTATTAATAGGGAATAAAGATAAATATATAGGAAGGCCAGTGATCCCAATGTTATTAATAGGGAATAAAGATAAATATATAGGAAGGTCAGTGATCACAATGTTATTAATAGGGAATAAAGATAAATATATAGGAAGGCCAGTGATCCCAATGTTATTAATAGGGAATAAAGATAAATATATAGGAAGGTCAGTGAATGATCCCAATGTTATTAATAGGGAATAAGATAAATATATAGGAAGGCCAGTGATCCCAATGTTATTAATAGGGAATAAAAGGGATCCATTTAAGGGATATAATAGGAACGGTCAGTGATCCCAATGTTATTAATAGGGAATAAAGATAAATATATAGGAAGGTCAGTGATCCCCAATGTTATTATAGGGAATAAAGATAAATATATAGGAAGGTCAGTGATCCCAATGTTATTAATAGGGAATAAAGATAAATATATAGGAAGGTCAGTGATCCCAATGTTATTAATAGGGAATAAAGATAAATATATAGGAAGGTCAGTGATCCCAATGTTATTAATAGGGAATAAAGATAAATATATAGGAAGGTCAGTGATCCCAATGTTATTAATAGGGATAAATATAGGAAGGTCAGTGATCCCAATGTTATTAATAGGAATAAAGATAAATATATAGGAAGGTCAGTGATCCCAATGTTATTAATAGGGAATAAAGATAAATATATAGGAAGGCCAGTGATCCCAATGTTATTAATAGGGAATAAAGATAAATATATAGGAAGGTCAGTGATCCCAATGTTATTAATAGGGAATAAAGATAAATATATAGGAAGGTCAGTGATCCCAATGTTATTAATAGGGAATAAAGATAAATATATAGGAAGGTCAGTGATCCCAATGTTATTAATAGGGAATAAAGATAAATATATAGGAAGGTCAGTGATCCCAATGTTATTAATAGGGAATAAAGATAAATATATAGGAAGGCTGCATCTGAGTTGTTTAATTTGGAATTAGTTGTGTTAATTTACAGAACGAAAACTGGAGAGGGAAGTTGTTTGTCCAAATGTTTATGTAAATAACGGTATTTACATTATGTAATTAATGTGATTTAGTTGTATATACACATTTACTTTATGCTTGCGCTATATTAATAAATGTTAATAATTCCTATTGTGCACTGCTGGTCCTATCCCTTGAATCAATGTAGCAGATTCCAGGCATCATTACAGCATTCAGTCCATCCCTGATACATTAGTGTATTTATATTGGGATGTGTGGGGCCCATGAAATAAGAGGAATAATGATGTTCCTTGGGATTTGTGCTGTGCACTCGGCAGCCCCTGAAGTTGTGATTCACAGGAAGTGATGTCACTGTGTGACGGACTGAATGGAGGAGAGGGGGGCTCTGGGAAGAGGAGGAGGAGGAGGGAGGCTGGTGATACAGCAGGACAATATCAGCCAGAGCTCATCATAACAAGGCAAGTGGCTGAGCGAAGCGATTGAGGGAGAGAGGCTGAATTTAACACCCAGAGACGTGGGGATGGGAAATAGGAGAAGTGTCAGCTTCTGTGCACATCTCAATGTCTGTTGCAGCTCAGGGTTAGACAGAGGCCTTCAGCCTTTACTGCTGCAATAAGACCCTGCTGATCCTTCTGCTGATCCTTCTGCATCTGACTGCAGGAACTCACACACAAGAAACAATATCCACTGGGACTAATCTAAGCTCTTGCCTTGTCCTTGTTCTTGTTTGAGGGAAACGTCCGGAGGAAAACTGCCGTCCCCACAGGTTGCCGAGCGCAGAGGGACCCACATTGGCTGGTTCCTCCCCCTGCGCCTGGTCATGGACTCAGTATTCGGCGATGACATCAGTATCATTGCCCAAGAGACCTTTGTGCAGGACGACGATGAGGAGGAGGAGGACTGGGTGGACAGTCCCAACACTGACCAGTCCGGAGACATGTGCTCGGCCTCTCACTTTGCCCTAATCACCGCCTACGGCGACATCAAGGAGCGTCTGAGCTCGCTGGAGAGAGAGAACGCCGCGCTACGGAGGAAACTCAAAGTCTATGAAGTCAAGGTGAGAGCACATGATACGTACCGATTGCTAGCCCTGTGGTACAAAAGTAGGGATAGGACTGTGATACTTTGATACGATCCACGATAACCAATTCCAATTTGCACATTTTTGTTGTGGTCAAAACTGTCAAATTCGACTACAGAGTTATCCCAACTCGATTCAAAAAATTGAATTCCAATATCACGATGTATCATACTCTGCCCCTTTAAGAATTCGAAGTTGACTACTCGCCACCTGAAACCTGCCGAATTGCTGTTTAAGTCAATAGGAGAGGGATCGATTTGCGGCCTTCCTGACATTCAAGTTTGTTCAAAGAATCAAAAATTCAAAGCTTTATCGAATTCGATTCAAGTTTTCCGGTCGTTTAAAAAAAAAAACTATTTTATTAATGAATTTCGACTAGTTTAGGGGAGTTTAAAAAAAAACTCACATGAATTGGAAATTCCACCCTTGATAAATGTGCCTTTAAAGAGATACTGTCATGGGAAAAAAAAAAAATTCAAAATGAATCAGTTAATAGTGCTGCTCCAGCAGAATTCTGCACTGAAATCCATTTCTCAAAAGAGCAAACAGATTTTTTATATTCAATTTTGAAATCTGACATGGGGCTAGACATATTGTCAATTTCCCAGCTCCCCAAGTCATGTGACTTGTGCTCTGATAAACTTCAGTCACTCTTTACTGCTGTACTGCAAGTTGGAGTGATATCACCCCCTCCCTTTTCCCCCCCAGCAGCCAAACAACAGAACAATGGGAAGGTAACCAGATAGCAGCTCCCTAACACAAGATAACAGTTGCCTGGTAGATCTAAGAACAACGCTCAATAGTAAAATCCAGGTCCCACTGAGACACATTCAGTTACATTGAGAAGGAAAAACAGCAGCCTGCCAGAAAGCATTTCTCTCCTAAAGTGCTGGCACAAGTCACATGACCAGGGGCAGCTGGGAAATTGACAATATGTCTAGCCCCATGTCAGATTTCAAAATTGAATATAAAAAAATCTGTTTGCTCTTTTGAGAAATGGATTTCAGTGCAGAATTCTGCTGGAGCAGCACTATTAATTGATTCATTTTGAAAAAATTTTTCTCCCATGACAGTATCCCTTTAAGTGGGTGCTTCTGTATTCGAAGAGCAGAAAATGCAGAGGATCGGCAGTCATGATCTACAGTGCAAATGGCACCCTAATAATCCTAATAATAATCCTAATAATAACTCCTAATAATAGGACAATGTGTTATTTAAGTGTAAGAATATTGGCATTGGTGCAGGGTAGTTTTTAACTCACAGTTCCTGTATTTAATATTTACAAACCTAAAACTAAAAAATCTGCCTCATTCCGAAGCAACTTTCTAATACACATTCATTCAATGTTTTCACTGGTTAATACAACTGCTATTGAAATTGGCTTGTTTCTGAACTGCTGGTTCTGCCTCTTGAAACAATGTAGCAGAGAGATCAAGCTTTCAACAACAGAGATGTCTACTAGTAACAATGTAAAGTGTTGCAGAGTTGCTTACAACAACTTCTTAGGGAAAAAATATGTTTGGATTTACATTTTGCTTTAAAGCAGTTATAGACACAGGAGAGTGAACTGCGAAATGAGAATATACTATAGGGGGTACTACTGGGGGTTCTAGGTATCGGTCGCAGAGAATATACTATAGGGGTAGTACTGGGGGTTCTGGGTATCGGGTGCAGAGAATATACTATAGGGGGTAGTACTAACCCTAATACTGGGGGTTCTAGGTATCGGGTGCAGAGAATATACTATATGGGGTAGTACTGGGGGTTCTGGGTATCGGGTGCAGACAAAATACTATAGAGGGTAGTACTGGGGGTTCTAGATATCGGGTGCAGAGAATATACTATAGGGGGGAATACTGGGGGTTCTGGGTATCGGGTGCAGAGAATATACTATAGAGGGTAGTACTGGGGGTTCTGGGTATCGAGTGCAGAGAATATACTATAGGGGGTAGTACTGGGGGTTCTGGGTATCGAGTGCAGAGAATATACTGGGTATCGGGTGCAGGGAATATACTATAGAGGTTAATACTGGGGGTTCTAGGTATCAGGTGCAGAGAATATACTATAGAGGTTAATACTGGGGGTTCTGGGTATCGGGTGCAGAGAATATACTATAGAGGGTAGTACTGGGGGTTCTGGGTATCGAGTGCAGAGAATATACTATAAGGGGAAATACTGGGGGTTCTAGGTATCGGGTGCAGAGAATATACTATAGGGGGAAATACTGGGGGTTCTAGGTATCTGGTGCAGAGAATATACTATAATGGGTAGTACTGGGGGTTCTAGGTATCAGGTGCAGAGCATATACTATAGGGGGTAGTACTGGGGGTTCTGGGTATCGAGTGCAGAGAATATACTATAGAGCAGTGGTCCCCAACCAGTAGCTCGCGAGCAACATGTTGCTCTCCAACCCCTTGGATGTTGCTCCCAGTGGCCTCAAAGCAGGCACTTATTTTGGAATTTCTGGCTTGGAGGCAAGTTTTGGTTGCATAAAAACCAGGTGTACTGCCAAACGGACCCTCCTTTAGGCTGCCAGTACACCTAGGGGCGACCAAATAGCCAATCACAGCCCTTATTTGGCATCCCCATGGACTTTTTCATGTTTGTGTTGCTCTCCAACTCTTTTTTACATTTAAATGTGGCTCACGAGTAAAAAAGGTTGGGGACCTCTGCTATAGAGGGTAGAACTAACCCTAATACTGGGGGTTCTAGGTATCGGGTGCAGAGCATATTCTATAGAACAAGGTGTGAATATAGAGTAATAGATATGGTAAGAAGTACTTATGACAAAACATTGTTAAATGATTGTAATTAATAATTGTAAAGAAATGAATAACTTGTGGAGCTATAGATTCATGAGGAGGAGGAGGATGAAACAAGACAGGTATGAAGCAGGTATAGAGGGTATTTAGAGGGTAAGTGATGTAGAACAGATATAGAACAAATATATTAGCACAGTGCTACGCAATATGTTGGCGCTATATAAATACATGTTAATACTAATAATAATTACAGATATATAACAAATATATAACAGATGTTGCAGATGTTGCAGGTATTGTAGGTTTACTAAACGTTCACACATAAACTTTCCTTCAGACTGGGCTCCCCTTCCACTGAACTGCACCTCCCACTGGTACAATTCTCTATTCCTGCTCTATTTGCTGTAGGAGAACTGAGAGGAGCAGAGAAATGACACTGCTGTTACCCTTCCCTCTCCATCTTTTTCTCTTCCTCCATAAAGCAGATCCGTATAGGAACCCTGCCTGTCTGCTCCTCAGACCTCTGTCTTATCCCGTTATAATGTATAATGAGCATTCAAATCATGAGCTTTATAATATCTCTAACAATATGCAGTGCTGTTGGTTAAGCGGATTTATTTGCTTGGGAAGCCACAAAGCCCACTCAGACAGCTGGATCTGGGGCTTATCTGTGTGCGGCTGCTTTCTGGCGCTGCAAAGCTGGAATGGATCCACCCACCTACTGTGCAAAATACTTGTGGTGGGCAGAAAGGTGACGAGAAAGCCCAGTGTATATTGCAGAGCAAACGGGGAGGAAAGGCATCTGAGTCTGAGAACAACACAGGCAGTGGCATCATGTAAACAGAGTAGGGTTGCCACCTGGCCGCTATTTTACTGGCCCGGCCAGTAAAAATGATGGTTGTTCCCAATGTTATTAATAGGGAAAAAAGATAAGCATATAAGAAGGCCAGTATTTTTTTCCAGAAAAGGTGTCAACCCTAAAACCGAGGCTCATTCAGGACCAGGACTGGTTTGGAATCCTGTATCAGGGAATGGATTGGCCCAGGGCAGATATGGGATCATATCCCCCGAATATGTGATCAGTCCCCGGGCCCAGGGTAGAGTCCTGCACGGAACCAGTTTTTAAAAACCGATCCGGACCCGCAAGCTGCATTCTTACCCGCTACTCGACCTGACCTGCACGTAGGGTTGCCACCTTTTAAAAAAATCTCTACCAGCCGGTGGAGGGGGCGGGAATAAAAGGGCGGGCCCTGGCTGCAAAGGGGCGGGCCGCGACAATTAAGGGGGTGGATCCATGGCGCGTGATTGGCTGGGCCGATCGTGACGTCAAAGGGGGCGGGCCACAGTGCGCAATTGGACTCAAGCCAGCAGCAAAAAGGTTGGGGGCAGGCCACGGGCATTTGTTTGATGTATTACATATTTACCGGCAGCTACATTGCCGGTAAATTTGTAATACTCGCCCCGGCCTTGGCTGTTGTTTTACCGGCTAGGCCGGTAAATACCAGCCAGGTGGCAACACTACCTGCAAGTGCCTTATCTGCAACCCGATCCGCCACCCGCTGACCATCAACAAACAGGAAGTGCTGTCATTGCCCGCGGTTACCCGCTGCAGGACTCTAATGGCGGCCCACTAACTAAAGGAGAGTCATGAGGCCCGAGTCCACCGGTCACATTTGCTCCTTCGTTTCTGCTTCTCTGGAAAAAATAATCCTGGGTGAGAAACTTTTTCCAGGTTTTGCTAAATCTCTCTTTTATCATTCCTGAAAAAAAAAACAACCCACATGTACATCTTTGGGTATAAATAGCAAATCTATGTATAGCTATAATATTAAACCCCTGAGAACTGTACTGGGATTGGCTGACCCAAAATCTGTGTCTGTTCTCAAAGAATGTTCTATACGTCTCTTTCACATTCTTCACTAATGCTAATGGCTCCCTGTGGAACGTCTTGTGGGTCAGGGGCTGCATGTCAGAAACAAAGAAAAATCCTTTAAGGTTTCTCCTTCTCTTGAATCCAATACTAATTGCTCAGTTATTTGTGTAGTATGGAACTGATCTGCCATACACTATATATATACACTATATGACATCACAATATATCCCCTATATGCCCACCAAAGGCAGGGCGATATTGGGTTAATCTGAATTCCTAGGGCCCAACAATTGGATTGGAATAATAGCAACAGGCACCGACAGTTTTAGGACCACATCAACTAGCCATTACGGTCGTCAATAGCAGGAAAATTCAAACCTGCCCAACCATCAAAAATTGGCCAGATATCGATTGGGGAGACCGTCGGAAGCCCCCACACACGGGCAGATAAGCTGCCAAATTGGTCTAAAGGACTGATATCTGTAGCTTTAATCTCCCTCTGGCCACCTTTACTGACAACTCAAATATTTCTCCAAAGCAAATGTTACTGCCTAAAGGTGGCCATACATGGAGAGATCCGCTCGTTTGGCGACTCCCTCCGATATGCCCACCTTAAGGTGGGCAATATTGGGCTGATCCGATCGTGGGACCTAGGGCCCAAAGATCGGATCCTAACGATGCCTAACGAGCGGTCGGATCGCGGGACCGCATCAACGAATAGATGCGGCCGCGATCCGACGGGATTTTTTGTCCCATCCGATCGAGATCTGGCTGACTTTCGGCCAGATCTCGATCGGTGAAGCCCGTCGGGGGGGCCCCATACACGGGCCAATAAGCTGCCGACACGGTCTGTGTCTATGGTCACCTTAAAGGTGGCCATAGACACAAAGATCCAAAAATATCTTTCCCCGATATGCCATTAATGAGCATGGCTATATCGGGGGTAATCTGATTGTTTGGCCGTATGGCCGAACGATCCGATTATGATGTGCCATGGGCTCAGTCGGAACAAACCAAAAAATTGCGGAGCATGTCGGTCACTGAATCTTAAAATCTTCATTTATTGGAAATCGTTAAAAACATGGGCTCAGTCGGGTCAAAATCAAACCTGACCAATCAACCAAACGACCGATCTCCGCCGGACGAAAGATGTCGGCACACGCCACACACGATCCAAAAATATTACGAATCCTCGATTCGTACGATAGGATCTGTGTGTCTATGGCCATCTTAAAGCTGGCCATAGATGTTGAGATTTTTAAAAGATGCGATCCTCATCGTGAGACCACGATTTTCTCGGAACGATTGTACGAATTTACCATCAACTAAAAAGACCAATTTGCCAGGAAAACAAAGGGGAGCTGCCTGCTTGGCCCTGCAAACATAGATACATTGCACTGGGACCCACAAAGATTTTTTGACCTGCCGATCAATATCCTGACAGATGGCGGGCGGATCTCTCCCTGATATGGCCACCCTGAGCTGGTTGATATCGGGCTGATCTGATCGTGGGCCCTAGGGCCCAACAGTTGAATTATAATGATAGGAATAGAAGCAGTCGAATCTCAGGACCACATCAAGGGAGGGCCCCACACACGGGCCAATAAGCTGCCAACTCAGTCCATCTGCAGCTTTTATCGGCCCATGTATGACCACCTTAAAAGGTGGCCATACACTATTATATATGCTCATTTGGCAAAGTCGACAAACAAGGGGATCTTAACCCCATATGCCCACTTATGGCAGGGTAATATCCAGTTAATGCGAATGTTTGGGCGTAATGGGCGTCGACGGGTCGTAGGTCCTGGATTGAAGGAAAAAATCAAACTTGCCCGATCGATATCTGCCCAATTTGTGGCCTGATATCGATCGGGGGGACCCATTGGAAGCCCAACACGTGGGCAGATAAGCTGCAGAATTGGTCTAAAGGACTGATATTGTCGGCCTAATCTCACCCGTATATGGCCACCTTTACTGCCAATTCAAATATTTCTCGGAAGAGAACGTTACTGCTTTATTACCCTGATTATGTTTGGAGAAAGCATTGTCCCGATGATGGATGGTAGGAAAGTGAACAATCTGTTGGCAACACCTTGCTAGACACAAACAGTGCATTCATGCAAAAAGGACAAAAAAACACAAATCTCTACTTTCATGTACAAACAGGCAGCCGCAACTTTCCGTTTATGACTCATATAGGAGGGATCTTCATTACTATAGCAAAAGAATATCCATAACAATTGACCTTTTTTTACATTTTATTCAATACCAGTCAACAGCTGTTTTGTATGGCCACACCATACAAAATAATCCTTCACTTGCAGTTGACGAGATTGTAAAGGAAGAGAAAAGCTCATCTGGTCCAATTTTAATAAAAGCTTCTTCCTATTCGCATTCAATTCAGTGGGTAAAACACTCTCAGCAGAGAATGTTACAGTTTATTACAGGACTTTACTAGAAGTTGTTGGTCCTACAGCAAACTCAATTTAGGACTCCCCTAAACTTTTAGCCCCCCTAAACAAATAGAGTATTAACATTACTTATTATTTAGTTCTGGGTGATGAAATAGTAGCCTCTATGACAGATGTAACCTCCCCTTTTAATATTTCAATGACTTACAATAACCCATGTGCTCAGCTTCTGGCCTAGAACACACTGAGCATGTGCAGTGCCACGGACACAAAAAATGCTGTAATAAGATCTAAGATCTTGTGGATAATTTTGAACGCTTGAATCATTAATATATAAAATAAAATACAGCATTTTTATGTCATTTTTTTAGAGTTTAGTTTTTCTTTAAGGTTAACTTCCCAGTTATTCACTCATCCGCCCAATGCCAGTGAATAATCAGTCCATCAAACTGTCTATGGACGCATCTCAATGGTCACCATTCAAAGTGTCACATAGTATTCAGCTTTGTCTTTTCTTTCCCCTTGTCCCCAGTATCCCATTATATCAGAATTTGATGATGATCAGAACTTCTCACCTTATGACTCCAAAGAAGATTCACTGTTGAGGACAAAGACCTCACAACACGAGGTAAGAAGGTCCAACACAAGGGTGTAGGCCAACTCACCAGTCAGAGTTATAAATCCTCACAGGCATTTTTAACTGTTAGCTCTAGGGCACAGTCTCCTTTGACTGTCCACAGTCTCCAACCACTACCCAATTAATTGGTTCCACGTTCCAGCTCCTGAAGTAAAGAGCTGAGCAGCCGGGCCTCTATCTCTGCTTGAATCCATTTCTTTTATGGGTTGCCTCTTCTTTACTTTACTTTTGCAGCTTCAAAAGTGTCAGGAGAATGAGGAGAAGATAGAAGAGATGGTCCGAACATGTGAGAAAATGTGTGCAGAGCGAGGCGAGTTACAGGAGGAGCTGAGTGAAATGGTAAGAGATGCAGGTAGTTGTTGGTGAGAGACCTACTTATACATGTGGACTGAATGCTGTCTTTCTAGGGCAGTGGTCTCCAACCAGTGGCTCGTGAGCAACATGTTACTCTCTCACCCCTTGGATGTTGCTCCCCATAGCCTCCAAACAGGTTCTTATTTTTGAATTCCAGGCTTGGAGGCAAGTTTTGGTTGAATACTGTCAGACAGAGGCCCCTGTAGACTGTCAGTCTTCATAGAGGCTACTAAATGGTCAATCACAGCACTTATTTGGCACCTCCAGGAACATTTTTCATGCTTGTGTTGCTCCCCAACTCCTTTTACATCTGGTAGAAAAGATTGGGGACCTTCTCTAGGATCTTTGGTTTTAGCAAAAAAATGCTTGACAAAGGGGTCTGCCCCAAAACGTTGCACCGCACTCCGCAATAAACACTTAAGGTATTGAATTAGACCAGTGTGCCATTGGATTTTTTTGCTTGAGGTACCATTGGGCGGTGGCCGGACATCCACCTGTGTGCACCAGGCATCTCTGTTTAGCCTTGTGTGCGAGGATCAAAACCATATGTATCTTTGTTTTCAGGTCAGGCTACCACATAGGAAGAAGGGGACTTATCAAGCAGCCATGGGAGGATAGTGGAGAATGGACTGGTGACATACAAATAAACAATAATAGAGAGAACTGGATTCCTATGAATTAGTGTAAAGGACACATTTTTAATCGGCTCCATACTTTCCAATCCTCCGCTGACCAAATCCATACATTACCAACCCTTCAATAATGGGAAATCACAAAAGAAGCGGAAATGTTAAACTAGAGTCGGCACAACATTGGGTTATAATTCAGAGTAAATGTAGCAATATGAGTGTGTCCAGGGTGTTGGTAAGTGGATGAGGAACAACATTAAATATGACACTTTTGTCATAAGTTCATGGTATTTCCCATGTGAGTTTATAAACCTTATTTTTGTGCTACTAACCTCTAGTGTGTGTGACTCACGGAGTATATCAGAGCATAACGGGGAGATTACCAGTTTACCAGAGGGATGGTGAGTGTATATAATGTCGCAAGGTACAAGTGAGTCTTTTACTCTTTTCCAGAAAGGTTTGGTTCTGACCCATGTGGCCCACATCCAGTCTCTGGAGCAGCAGTTACAGATGTGCACAGAGCCTCATCCTTTCCCTGGCTCGGCCCTAACTGATCCAGACATGCAGTATCTGTCGCTTCATCACGGCCACAACATGTCACACGGTGAGCACCGATTATCCATCTTTTCTTGTTCCTTAGGGTCTACAATGTATTGTTACAGTTTTACAAAGATTGTAGCTCATATTGCCAATATATAAACCAATATAGCTGGTTAACGGTCATGAGAGATTTGCACAAACTTTTCATGAGGCTTTTGTATGATTATTTGATTTCCTAAATTGATTAGATATGTTTAATATCCTGCCTCTACTTATCTACTTACTTATTAAAGGAGAACTAAAGCCTAACTAAAGAAGTAGGTAGAAATGTTGTACATGATGTTTTGTGCCTCTGTACCAGCCCAAGGCAACCACAGCCCTTTAGCAGTAAAGATCTGTGTCTCCAAAGATGCCCCAGTAGCTCCCCATCTTCTTTTCTGCTGATTCACTGCACATGCTCTGTGCTGCTGTCACTTACTGAGCTTAGGGACCCACTCACAATATACAGTACACATAGAATAGAAATGTCACAATATCAGGCTGATTAGTAATTAATACACATAATTACTACATGGCAGTACAGAAACCAGTGCAATTAGCATCAGAATTGAATAATCAGCAAACCTGTAGCATCAGCTTATATTACAGCCAGGGAAGCTCATTTTCTGCTGGATAATTAGTGACGAGCCCTAAGCTTAGCTTCTCAACAGCCAATCAGAGCCCACTGAGCATGTGAGTGTCACAGACACTTTCCAAGATGGTGACCCCCTGTGACAAGTTTGAAGTCCTGGATCATTGCTGCTATTGACAAGCTCAAACCTTAGCCTCGTGCAATAAGTTCACTATAGAAAATATGCCATTTTAGCCATATTCATTTATAGGGTTTAGTTCTCCTTTAAATGTATTTTCAATTAATAGCATAGAAGTCCATGGCCTACAGAAGACTTACTGAAGTTAAAAGTTAGAGAAGGCTGTGTTGAGCCAGACTATCAGTAGGAACAGAAGCATTAGGGCGTTACTGAGATGGCTCTCACCCTATTCCTTTCACTAGTGCTTGATCATGCCATGAACTGGCAAGCCCCCCGTAGCCTAGACCTGCAGCGGGAAATCGGGGCACAGAGGCGAGATGATGAACTGGAGGAAGCGCGGAGGGATCTGCAAAATGCACAACACAGAGAAAAACAACTAAAGGAAGATGTGCTGCGTCTGGAGGAAGAACTGAAGCAGCTACAGGAGGCCCGGGACCAGGTCAGAAGAACACAAGTCTCCCATGATTGTGTTACTATCCTTCACTACAGACAACCTCCTCTGTACCTACCACTCACTTCCAGTCAATCCATAGCCAACTGGATTAGACCCAACAGCCGGTGCAGAAGTGCATGTTCCTGACATTACCTCCTACTTCATGTTATTACCCTTGCATTATGTTCTGATTCCATGGGGTATGCATGCTGTTACTCATCATCCTCATCATTCTTTCTGTATGTGCTCTTCTCCCATTGGAACGTCTCTGAGCTGCCTCACATTGGGTCCATATATGGTACATGGGACTGAACATAGAACCATGTTGGTGACACCAGATAAAGACCACGCAGCTCATGTAGATTTAGTTACACTATGGTTTACAAGCAAGATGTTCCTCAGCCTGGCATCCCATCGGTTCTGGAATTCTGTCGTTTTCAGACTATTTGTGAAGTGTGAGAGGTGATGGGTATTGTGATGTGATCTACATATTCTGTAATATCGTTTCCAAGTTCTTCCGTTCTGGGCATTAGAAAGCTCCCAGGTGCCCTGGCTGTCATTCCATAGGCCTCTTCTGGAAAGGTTCCTAATGAATTCATTCAGCTTGTGTGAGAGCCAGGGCTTGATTTGATATTTGGAAACAGAACAGGAACTGACCCTCATCCTTTCAGCTTTTCGTACATAACTGGGTCTCCTCTCCGGGGTTCAGGAAGCGCTAAGTGACAGCTCCTCTTTATTTCCCATGCGCTTGTATGAGACAGCTGCAAATTGCTATAAAAGAGACACTATTTGCCTTCCTTTATCAAACACAAAAGCTACTTTCTGACAGCCGGAGAGTCACATAGACCCAGTGATATAGTTAGACTGTCCGGGATTCACATAAAGAATACGCACTCTTTACCTTAACATTTCAGGAATGTTCCTTGTGTAAGAAAATGTTATGAACAATATCCAGACCTCCCCGCCCTTCCTTCCTGGCTGCAAATCCGGGAAGCAAAACAAGGACGGGTTAAATATAAACAATGTTTTAGCTGAGAGTGAAATGCAATCAGGATAACCAGGATTACTGGACAATAAATGATGGGGGGCTCAGGCCACTAAGCATGAAAGTAGTAATGGGATAACTCTAAGTATTCTGCTGAAAGCAGTGGTACTGGTACCTATGGGAACCTACAGCTCATTGATACAAACCTCTTGCTCCTGACCTCTCCCCAAAAATTAACCAGAGCCTCGTAGAAGACTTAGGGGGTTATTTATAGGGATGCACCGAATTCAGGATTCGGCTTTTTTCAGTAGGATTCAGCCTAATCCTTCTGCCGCTGAACCAAATCCGAATCCTAATTTGCATATGCAAATTTGGGACGGGGAGGGAAAAAATGTTTTCCCCTTCCCACCCCTAATTTACATATCCAAAGTCAGATTCAGTATTCAGCCGAACCTTTTGCGAAAGATTCGGGGGTTCGGCCGAATCCAAAACAGTGGATTTCGTGCATCCTTAGTTATTTACTAAACTCCGAAAGCAAAAATCCCAAAAAATGTGTGATTTTTTTTGGTATAAAATCGGACTTTTTAAAAAATCACGAATTCTTCAGGATTTATTATACCCTGAGGATGGAAAAACTCAGAATCAGAAAATCCGGCATCTCAGACCTGTCAAGGTTGTATATAAGTCAATGGGAGAAATCCCAATGACTTTTTGATGTGCGCTGGGTTTTGTGCAATACCCCAAAGTTTTCAGGCAAAAAGCCTACGAAATCTGAGTTTTCACGTGAAAAATCCCAAAAAAATGTGAAAAATTTGTTTTTTTTTTCCCCGCAAAGCAAATTTTCTGGGAAAATCTACTAATAAATACGCCGAAAAAAACCTGTGCGGATTAGATCGGAGTTTGTGGCTGGAAATGTTGAGATAAATTCGGACTTTGATAAATAATCCCCTTAGTTCTACACAGGGAGGCCCATTCATCAAAGTCCGAATTTGTCTCATTATTTTCTGAATTTTCTGAAAACTACTCTGACCAAATCCGCACAGGTTTCTCCCCTTATTTATCAATACATTTTCCAGAAAATTCTCTGTGCGGAAAAAATCACGAAAAAACAAATCGTACCATTTTCATGGATTTTCCACCCGAAAACTCAGATTTTTCATGATTTTTGCCCGAAAACCACGGAATCTTAGGACTATTGCACGAAACCCAGCGGATATCTTCGGGCGTTCTCCCATTGACTTACATATAACCTCGGCAGTTGTGAGATGCCAGATTTTCGGATTCTTTTTCCATCCTTGGGGTACAGGGTCGGACTGGGGGGACCGGGGCCCACCGGGACTGCTGTCCAGGGACCCCCTACTGCGACGCTGCGCATGAGCAAACCGATCCGTGTGCCACGCATGCTGAATGGCGCTACGCCGCAAATTAGTTTTAGGAGATTGCGAGAGGGGGCCCACTGGGTTTTTCCCGGTGTCCAGCCGGGCCAGTCAGCATAATAAATCCCAAAAAATGTGTGGTTTTTTTTTTCCACTAAAAATTCTGAATTTATAGTAAAAACAAAACATGAATTTTTTGGGTTTTTGGCATTCAGAATTTAATAAATAACCCCCTTACTCTTCGTTTTTCATGTGCTAATACTATTCATATGATAAACAGCAGGTTGCCCATAAGGAAGCCTTAGTGACCCAGATATCAGGCCATTAGCAACTCTCCCACTGATATTTGTGCTCACAGACAAAACAAGTGTGTCAGGAAAGCTTGGCTTATTTTATTCACTGCAGCCTCAACCTCTCAAGCAATTGGGAAGCACAATTCATCAGTATAAAAAATACAAGTATGTTATCAAATGCCACTGAAACTGTAGGAACTGCTGTAATGTGCCATATATATATTTATATCTATATATGTGTATAGCCCTGCAATTAGCTGTTCACAGAGCAGCTATGGTAGCTGACACTTAAAGGGTTAAATAAGATACAAACTACGGGAATGGGACATGTTATCCAGAATGCTCTGGATCTGGGGCTTTCTGGATAACGGATCTTTCTGTAATTTGGATCTTCATACCTTAAGTCTACTAGAAAATCACGTAAACATGAAATAAAGCCAATAGGCTGGTTTTGCTTCCAATAGGGGTTAATTATATCTTAGTTGGATCAAGTACAAGCGACTGTTTTATTATTACAGAAAAAAAGGAAATTCTTTTTTAAAATCTGGATTTGCCTGGATAAAATGAAGTCTATGGGAGACTGGCTTTCCGTAATCAAGAGCTAGATAACGGGTTTCCGGGTAACGGAATAACAATTCCGGAGAGGAGAAGCAGTAGATGGAGCCCTATTACACTGCTAGTTAGTCTGACCTGAGTCTTTGTTGTTGTTAATGCAGGAGCTGGTCACTGGACAGACCCAGAGGGAGATGGCCTGGCTGAAGGAAGTTGGGGATGACCAGTAAGTCATTTACCTGCCATTTTTCTTGGAAAGGATATTGTGATATTGCCATAGATTACACAGTGGTCCCTAAAATTCTCTCCTGCAAGCAATGTTTGTATTCAGTGGAATGGTAACTTACAGCCAATGAAAGGGAAGCAAAAACTACAGAGTTCTTGTTTACTAAACAAGCGCAAACTGTTAAAATTTCCCATATTTCATCCACAATCAGGGTCGGACTGGGCCGGCGGGCTACCGGGAAAAAACCTGGGCCCCACCAGCCCAGATTCGCCCCTGTCCATAATGGAACGTTCTATCTCAGTATCCCAGCACAACCACCTTGTCTATGTACCTCCAAAAGTGGTGTCTAGTACCCGTACACATAATACAAGAAGTCTGTGAGTTTCAGCCAACACCTTAAGGTGATCATAGATGTAACAATTACTATTTTTCTTGGAAAAGATGTTTCCAAGAAAGATGGTTGGTTTCAATACACACGTGTAGAGCTGAATGGTCAGATATACATATAGAAACAATAGAATTCTACCTGTATCTGATGATTCAGCACTAACAATGGCCGGTGTTTTTTGTTCCTTCAAAGGCACCAGATCAAAATTTGCCGTCCAGCCCGATCGATGAGCCGACCGATATCCAAGTCTTCTGCCAATATCGGTACCATACACGCATCGAATATTGTATGACAATTCATTTCAAACGATATTACCTGTGCGTCTATGGCCACCTTTACTGACGTTCAATGGAACCATTGTGATTGGATATCTGTGACTTTACTACCTCAAGGGTTTAAATGCCGGGGAAGTCCCTACCACTTCTGTTGAACTTAAGAAGCCACTCAGGGGTGAAACGTTTTCAAGGAAAAACTCTTGACTGTCCAGTTGCCTTTGACTTAATTCTATTAGATACAGTAGAATGATAGTGCCATCAATAATTACCCTTTTTTATATTACAAATTTGAATAGTATGCATTTTATTACCCCTTTAGTTTTAGTAGACTAGTAGCAGGCCTATTGCCAGTGTGTAAATGTTCTATCTTCCTGTCTCCTACTACTAGGGTGAATCTAGCTCTGGCTTACACTGAACTCACAGAGGAGTTGTACCGTCTTAGAGACCTCGCTGCTTTACAGAGTCGGTTCCTGAGGACACTGCTGGAGGAACAAGCAGGTAGGATCATGCAGCCAATAGAAGCAAAATTCACAGGTCTTACTGGTACCTTTTAACCAAAGAAATGAACTTCCAAGTGACTGGGTTCAAATACTTATAGATTTTATGTTCGTCAGTCAGGGATATATTTGAGCAGAAGAAACAGTAGTAGTAGTAATAGTGGCCCAATCCTTGTGAAGGTGATAGAAGTGAATGGCTGCAATTGTCCTACACAAGCAGAAAGGTTCAAAATGACCCTAATGCATAATAACAAGTTGCAGCACGTATGTGAATGGATATTTATATAGCTCAATTTATACAAAGCGATGGACACTTGTGTTTATTATTCTTGAATAATATCAGATCCACTGATCACTAACAGGAAACACGAGAGAGATTGTATTTGGAAACATGTTGCTGTGTATAGCTGTACAAGGCTTTATGTGTATTACTTTACTGCAGTGTAATCTCGGTTTCTTTATTCTGAACATTTTTTCAGGTCAGAGGCATTCACCTCCACATCATCACCCTCCTTGTCCCCTGCGACATTCCCCTTCCTCTATGCGGCACTCCCCTTCTTCCCAGCGGCGCTCTCCTGCTCCCCAGTGCCCATCTCCAATCCATCAGCGGAGGTCCCCAGTGCCTCAATCTCCAGCCCACCAGCGACGCTCCCCAGTGCCACCATCTTCTCCATCACGACGGTCTCCTGTCCCAATCTCTTGTCCTTCCCCTGGACCAACTGATGTTTCATATCCCAAGCCGGCAACCCATGAGGTGAAGGCCTCTTTCCAGGCCCGCCGGAGCTACTCGGAGATCAGTGAGGCTACCCTGTACCCACGAGCACCTCGATCCCTGTGGATGGCCACTGGCACTGCTACCTTGCCCAAGCAGCGTTCCTACAATGAATGCTATGCAGGCAGCCCCCCAGCACTCAATTGTTTCCAGGATGCTTCGCAGCAGTCCTCCGATGAAGAGGAATGGAGCCCCCCATCACCTCCTAGCCCTGAAACTGGAACAGTACGCTGTGCATCTTTTTGTGCAGGGTTTCCCATCCCAGACATTGGCAGCAGGAGGATGTCGGCATCATATTCACGGGCAGAGCATGCACAATCCTGGCCATCTATCAATGTGAGAACTACTACTGTAGTCTTAGTCCTTTGTATAATAAGAAGTCTTTCTATCCTCATATCTAGCTTGGGCCCTCTTTGCCTTCTCCTCAGTATTTAAAATCTCATTCTGTACTATTCTCCCTACTAAAAGTCTTATTATACCTTTTTCTACAGCTGCTGATGGAAACGGTGGATTCGGAAGTAAGAAGCTGCCCTCTTTGCCAGCTGGCCTTTCCCGTCGGGTACCCAGATGATGTTCTAATCAAACACATAGACTCCCACCTGGAGAACAGCAAGATCTAAAGTAAAGGTGTTTTTATCCTACATGAGAAAGTCCCAGTCATGGCCCAGTGAGGTGCGACACTAAAACTAGACACTGATTAAAAACACAAGACAAAGTAGAACACAATCTGGTTAGATATATACACGTTGGAATGGGTACCAAGTAATAAATAATATCACAACACTCTGCCTTTGTCTATAGGCCTATAGTGAACACACCACACTGTAAAATACTACTTTTCTATCTAACATTGCACGGTATAATGATGCCGAGTATCTCTATACATTTATTATGCATTGTATAAGATGCTGAGCATCTGCATACCCATAGTGAACGCACAACACTGTGTTATGATCACTGACTACAACATAAGAAACTGGAATAACACCGATAATGGACGTACGACACTTTTCAACTAGATTCGGAACGTTAGGACTCTCTGCACTGTACAGTGACATGGAGAATCTTGAAGATAGTGGCACTGTGTGCTGTATTATTCTACTTATTATTATTATTATTTCTTGCCTCCTCCTCTCCATGAAGTTGGGTTGGAGGAGCCCTTCTTGTGCCTGATTGAGTTGTCCTGCTTCTGTTCTCTGTCAGGTTGGGAAATATCTCCTGCTGTGTCGCCCATGGGAAGGAAATCTGATCTTCCTGGGAAAAGGAGAAACCGGCCTTCCAGAAACTAGGGATGCACCGAATCCAGGATTCGGTTCTGCCAGGCCTTTTTTAGCAGGATTCAGCTGAATTCTTCTGCCCGGCGGAACCAAATTCGAATCCTAATTTTGCATATGCAAATTAGGGGAAGAGAGGGAAATCGCGTGACTTTTTGTTAAAGTAAAAAAATGTTTTCCCCTTCCCACCGGATTCGGGTCAGTATTCAGCCAAATCTTTCACATAGGATTCGGCCGAATCCAAAATAGTGGATTCGCTGCATCCCTACCAGAAACGTTGCAATGGACAAAAGATACACTGAGGTCCTCGCTACCTTGTATTGTGGCGGCTGTCTGGGGGAGGCAGAAATACCCTCGGACGAGTAGCAGTGTGAAGAGCCGACACAAACAAGGAAGAGACCATATCACTAAATAACGAATGTGCAATTTAAAGTCTTGTTAACCCTCTCACTGCCAGATCAGCCTGATGAGCACTGCCGTGAGTCCTCTCCTTTGCATGCAGAGAAATATCCTGGCCAGGCTATGGCATATAGGGGGTTAAATATTAAGCTTCCTTAAGGGAGTCATGTCTCCCGGACATGTTATACCTCAGCCCCAATCCTGTGTGTGATATGTGTCTGTATATATATATTTATATATATGTATATGCACGCACATAGATATATTTGTTAGTAAAATATCTACTCGTGTATATTCACCGAGCCTGCGTAACCACATCTGTACTTCTGGCTCCGCTGGTCCAATGTCTTCCCACAATTGTCAGGTTGGTGGCGTTGTCGTGAGTGGGGGGGCGGTTGTGCAGAACATTGTGTGATGTGCTCTGCATGACACAGATGTAATACGTGGCACGGCTTGATGTTCCACAGTGCTCTGCGTGAAGTTCCACGTGACGTGCTGCTCTGTGTACAACGCTACTCTGCCGGCCACTCTGCTGCCCTCACACTTGTGTCCACACTAAATCAATAAAAGTTTTTCCTTTTTTTAAATTCTCAAGTCTCTGCATCTCTTCTTGGGGATCCTACGTGATGTCTGATATGTCCAGTGGTTTGCACTACTTGTTGATTACATTTGTCGTTCTTATGGTGAAGCTCTCTCGGCCATTGTCCATACCGTTTTTAATTTCTGTTGTGCTCCATCCACCACCACTGTGAGTCCTTTATTCTTTATACAATTTCTTTGTTTCTTTCTCCGTGGCAAGTTGTGCTTAAAAAAAGTAGTGTTTCAGTCTGATTTATTGAATATTTCTGAATATTTCTGAGAATAATCCTTCTCTTCCACTTCCTGCTCCCTGAATTCCCAGGCTGTGCACTCAGCATTCCCCTACCAGGCATTTGTCCAGCGACTACTTTTGCATTTGCCAGGAATTCTGGAAGGTTGGACAGGTATGTTTTGGGCACCTAGTGGTGGAACAATCAGACTGGCACTTGCAATTCTCACCAGATGGTACAATGGAGGCAAAAGAACTTTTGCACAAATCCCCCTGACTCGTGCCATTGTCTGACAGGAGCGTTGGCTCAGAGTTTCAGGTAAAAGATTATAATATTGGGAGGGTTATTATTAGATCTTCCTAATATTTGGCAAACCCCCAACCAGGTATAATTGTAGCAATGAGCTTTAGATTTGGTGTGGAGTGGCAGGGTAAGTCTCCCTACATACTGCTCAGACATACCAACCCATCACACTCCAGCAGCACTCACTCAGTCAGTTGCTAAGTCAGTCACTCAGTCAGTTGCTAAATCAGTCACTCACTCAGTCAAGTCACTCAGTCAGTCAGTCACTAAGTCAGTCACTCAGTCAGTCGGTCACTCAGTTAGTCACTCAGTCACTCACTCAGTCACTCACTCGGTCAGTCAGTCACAGAGTCACTCAGTCAGTCAGTCAGTCACATATTCAGTCACTCAGTCAGTCAGTCAGTCACTCAGTCAGTCAGTCAGTCACTCAGTCAGTCACTCACTCAGTCAGTCAGCCACAGAGTCAGTCACTCAGTCAGTCAGTCACAGAGTCACTCAGTCAGTCAGTCACAGAGTCACTCAGTCAGTCAGTCAGTCACAGAGTCAGTCAGTCAGTCACATATTCAGTCAGTCAGTCACAGAGTCAGTCAGTCACATATTCAGTCACTCAGTCAGTCAGTCAGTCACTCACTCAGTCAGTCAGTCACAGAGTCAGTCAGTCACAGAGTCAGTCAGTCACATATTCAGTCACTCAGTCAGTCAGTCAGTCACAGAGTCAGTCACAGAGTCACTCGGTCAGTCAGTCACAGAGTCAGTCAGTCACTCAGTCAGTCAGTCAGTCACTCACTCAGTCAGTCAGTCACAGAGTCAGTCAGTCAGTCACATATTCAGTCACTCAGTCAGTCAGTCACTCACTCAGTCAGTCAGTCACAGAGTCAGTCAGTCAGTCACATATTCAGTCACTCAGTCAGTCAGTCAGTCACTCAGTCAGTCAGTCACAGAGTCAGTCACTCAGTCAGTCAGTCACAGAGTCACTCAGTCAGTCAGTCAGTCAGTCAGTCACTCACTCAGTCAGTCAGTCACAGAGTCAGTCAGTCAGTCACATATTCAGTCACTCAGTCAGTCAGTCACTCACTCAGTCAGTCAGTCACATATTCAGTCACTCAGTCAGTCAGTCACTCAGTCAGTCAGTCACAGAGTCACTCAGTCAGTCAGTCACAGAGTCACTCAGTCAGTCAGTCACAGAGTCACTCACTCAGTCAGTCACAGAGTCACTCAGTCAGTCAGTCACAGAGTCAGTCAGTCAGTCACATATTCAGTCACTCAGTCAGTCAGTCACTCACTCAGTCAGTCAGTCACAGAGTCAGTCAGTCAGTCACATATTCAGTCACTCAGTCAGTCAGTCACTCAGTCAGTCAGTCACAGAGTCAGTCACTCAGTCAGTCAGTCACAGAGTCACTCAGTCAGTCAGTCAGTCAGTCAGTCACTCACTCAGTCAGTCAGTCACAGAGTCAGTCAGTCAGTCACATATTCAGTCACTCAGTCAGTCAGTCACTCACTCAGTCAGTCAGTCAGTCACATATTCAGTCACTCAGTCAGTCAGTCACTCAGTCAGTCAGTCACAGAGTCACTCAGTCAGTCACAGAGTCACTCACTCAGTCAGTCACAGAGTCACTCAGTCAGTCACAGAGTCACTCAGTCAGTCAGTCAGTCACAGAGTCAGTCAGTCAGTCACATATTCAGTCACTCAGTCAGTCAGTCACTCACTCAGTCAGTCAGTCACAGAGTCAGTCAGTCAGTCACTCACTCAGTCAGTCACTCACTCAGTCAGTCAGTCACAGAGTCAGTCAGTCAGTCAGTCACATATTCAGTCACTCAGTCACAGAGTCAGTCACAGAGTCAGTCAGTCAGTCAGTCACTCAGTCAGTCACTCAGTCAGTCACAGAGTCAGTCAGTCACAGAGTCACTCAGTCAGTCAGTCAGTCAGTCAGTCAGTCAGTCACTAAGTCAGTCAGTCAGTCACAGAGTCAGTCAGCAAAAAGATTTACAAAAATAGCAGGGGCGTTGCAAGTAGGTTTCAATAAAATCAGTTGTGAGTAAATTACAAGTACAAACAGGATCTGAAAAGCAATGGTACCTTTTTTTACATCACTCAATCCTCCACTATCCCATCATGCAACGCAATTCTCTATAGTCCTCCCGCATCCCGCCATGCCTAGCGCCTCCCCATGACTGCGCATTTCCATCTCCGTTTCCCAACTTCAGGGCAGCCGACCAATCACTGCAGAGGGAAGGAAGACAGTAGCCAATTAGCAAGCGGTTTCTGTTGTGTTGCCACCAATCAGCGCCGTAGAGGGGCTTATCGAGTTCTTCAGCGTTGAAGGAACCGGCTGCTGCTTTCGGTTTTGTATCGTGAGGGAGGCAGAGAAGCGTCGCCAACATGGTGAGACTGGGCGGGTGGGAATTGGGGTGTGAGTGAGGGATATTTGGGGGGTTAGGGAAGCGAGTTACAACTAGAGGGATGTGTGACTGTCCGGCTCTGTATCAAACAAACATCACACAAATGCCATACCAACACCACACAAATACCACACAAGCACCACACAAATACCACACAAATACCACACAGACTCAAACAGCACACAAATACCTGTAACTATAAATGTGTGTGTGACACAGAGACTGTATTGATGTAAATGCCAATAATAGATTTGCTTTAAACGGAACAGTAACCCAAACCATGAAAGTGTCCCAAAGCAATGGAAATCTAATGTTTATTTTATGCTGTCGGGTCTCTAGACTTGGCACCTGACCAACTGCAACACCGATGCTTAGGAAACCCTTCTACAGTTTCCAGCAACCTGACTGGTGGAGATACATGACAATCAGGAACGTGACCATTGATGGCCAATCATGTTGCTGACAAGCCGGGACCTTCCTTAAAGGACTGTCCCAAAAAAAATGTTTTGCCTAATAAAAGAAAACCTAATTCTAAGCAACTTTACAATATACATTCATTACACATTTTCTATGGGTTTTAAGTTATTTGTATTTTTCTGCCCCATTCTATTGTCTGCCCTGGTGTAACGTAACGAACAGACTTGTTTTCCAGGAGGACACAGGCTTTTGCTACATTATTTAAAAAGTAACAACCAGGAGTTAAAGCGGTAGTTCACCTTCAAACAACTAGTCGTTTTCCGATAGATCACCAGAAATAACGACTTTTTTCCAATTACTTTCAATTTGAGACTGTTTTTCTAATATTTAAGTGTAAAATGTAATTATTTTTTTACCTTCTAAAGCAGCTCTGGGAAGGGGGGTCACCGACCCTGTAAAACTGTTCTAAATTGATACATTTAGTTGATACATTTCTTATCTTTGTCCCTGAGCAGAATCCCTGAGTTTCATTACAGGCAGCTGTTAGAATTGATACAATAGTTGCTAATACTCCAGAGATGCTGCTGAGAAATGGATCAATTAATTGTAGCAACTTGTAGCAAATTGTAACTGTTCAGATGTTCTGGATCACTGAGCTGCCAGACTCAAACACCAGAGACAGGAACTTTAAACTTAGATCTTGTATAAAAAAACGTTAAAAAAGAAATAATGGAAAGTAATTGAAAAAAGTCTTTATTTCTGGGGAACAATCTGAACGCAACTGAACTGAAAAAAGTGTTTGGAAGGTGAACAATCCCTTTAAGCAAATGCCATATCTGAGGGTCCTAGAGTGAAGCCATGTGTTAGAGTCCTGCAGCAGGTCGGTTACCTGCAAAAAAACGTGCACCCTGCGGAATGAAGGGAGGATTTTCAGGGGTCGCAGGTCTCATCGTAAAACTTACCCCTTTTTAAGTTTTACGAAACTTGTTTCTGTCCCGTCTCACTTTTGACGTCACTTCCGGTTTGCAACACTGTCACTTCCTGTTTGATGGTGGTTGGCGGGTCGGGATGCGGATAAGGCAGTTGCGGGTTCGGGTCAGGTAGCGGATCAAAGTGGCTAAATATGGGGGTTGCGGTTCAGGTCGCGGGCTGAAAATGCGAAAATTCGGAATTGGTTCCGTGCAGGACTCTACTGTGTGTTACTAGATAGAATGGTGCATATTTAAGATACTGAATGGTAAGTAGACGTAGATCACAAAGAATAGGAAGTTCTAAAAGTATTGGGGGTCTCAGTGACTAAAACTCTGTATTTTCTGGCTATATGATACCTTTTTTTTTTTTTGTTCTTTCTCTCCTGATCAGTCGATTATGTCGTATAATGGTGGGGCCATCATGGCCATGAAAGGGAAAGACTGTGTGGCCATTGCTGCAGACCGACGTTTCGGGGTACAGGCACAGATGGTAACCACCGACTTTCAGAAGATCTTCCCTATGGGGGAGCGCTTGTACATTGGATTGGCTGGCCTGGCTACAGATGTTCAGACTGTGTAAGTGGGGGTGCAGATATTAGGGGAGCAGTGATATTTACAGCTCAGCATGCAATGGGAGGCCTTGTGTAGAACAAAACTTTAATGGGTGTCGTTTTCTTTCGCCCAATATATATCAACCAGGGCCCAGCGCTTGAAGTTCCGACTCAACCTCTATGAGCTGAAGGAAGGACGTCAGATTAAGCCCAAGACCTTCATGAGCATGGTGGCTAATCTCTTGTATGAGAGAAGGTAAGGAACGTCCAGTACAGCTATGGAAACCAGTTATCCACAAAGCTCCGAATTACGGAAAGGCCGTCTCCCATAGACTCCCATAGACTCCGTTTTATCCAAATTTTTAAATTTTTAAAAATTTTTAAAAACGATTCGCTTTTTCTGTGTAATAGTACTTGATTTCTGTGGAATTGTACTTGATCCCAACTGAAATATAATTAATCAGTGAGGTTCTGGAATGCACTTCAGTTAATGACTATAAGAGGGACTTGGATGATTTTTTGGACAGACATAATACAAAGGCTATTGTGATACTAAGCTCTATAGTTAGTATAGATATGGGTATATATCATTTATGTGACAGTAGGGAGGGGTGTGTGTATGGGGCTGGGTTTTCATTTGGAGGGGTTGGACTTGATGGACTTTGTCTTTTTTCAACCCAATTTAACTATGTAACTATTGGAGGTAAAACTAGCCTTTTGAGTTTATTTAATGTTTGGGTGATTTTCTAGTAGACTTAAGGTATGAAGATTCAAATTATGGAAAGATCTGTTCTCTGGAAAACCCCAGGTCCTGAGCATTCTGGATAATAGATCCGATAACTGTAGTAACATTTGTGGCTCACCTGTGTTTTATGAGACGCCCTCTTCCTTATGAACCGGAAGTTCCTTAGACCTTTTGGGTTTGTGCCTGTCTTATGGTCCCACGTTTGCTCAAATGTCTTTAGTTCAGATAAAAAAACGTTATCATTCCTCATCCATGAGTGGGATGCTGGGAGTTAAAGAGCCATTAGCTGCCCATTAGGGTTTCACCAACTCAAGAGCCTTACTGTTTGCTTGTCTGTGAACAACCAGGCCGTAGCTTGACTGAGAGACTGGACGATGATAAGGAGAGGGATTGAATAGAAAGTATCACAAACATTAGAGCATCACAGAGCAATAGTTGTGCGGCTGCCAGGGTCAGTGACTCCCCCCCCCTCCATTTAACAGCTGATTGAGGCAGAAGGCCGCAAATAATTTTTAAAGGTGTAGAAAATGAAGACCAACTGAAAAGTTGCTAAGGAATTTTTTTAATATGCTAGAATTTCGTTTATTTTAGACGGCTACAGAAGTATTGTATCTTTAAATAAAGTCTACTCTGGAGCAACAAATGTACTGAACTAGGCCATTTGTATTTTACTGATCTTTATATTCACTAGGTTTGGCCCTTACTACATAGAACCTGTAATTGCCGGCTTGGACCCCAAAACCTTTCAGCCTTTCATTTGTTCTCTGGATCTGATTGGATGCCCCATGGAGACTGAAGACTTTGTGGTGAGCGGAACGTGCTCGGAGCAGATGTATGGAATGTGTGAGTCCTTGTGGGAACCAGATATGGTGAGTATTGGCTTGAGTTCCATTGCTGTACAGAGACGTCTGCATTTCTTATTTAATAGGCGATATATTGTGCAGGCAGATGTTCTGCAGCGAGTAACCCCTACTGGTTCTTGCTGTGTATAAAAGGAATGCATGCAGCGGCATAATAGTAGTACAGCCTGAGAGCTCAGAATATTCCAGGGTTTGTTTCTGGTGCTGAAACATAACTGTGCCCAAGGTTTGGGAGGGATGAAGCAGCTTTGCTATTTGGGCCAGTGTGTGGGGAGACGTTTATCTTCACAAGGATTCATTTCTTGTCTCTAAAAGGAGCCAGAAGACTTGTTTGAAACAATCTCTCAAGCCATGCTCAACGCAGTGGATAGAGACGCAGTGTCGGGTATGGGAGTGGTCGTACATGTGATGTAAGTAGCACACAAATACTTGCTCCATATGAGGCCAATATTCTATTTGGGGTCACACGGGGGAATATGTTATTCGTTAAAGAGCAGCTAATGGAATAACGTCCGGTTCTGCTGCAATGTTAATATTGTATATGTGCCTCATTCAGTCAGAGGGAATGGAATCATTGGAGATGTAGGGAACATGAAATCATTTGTCTAACTCGTCATCAGTCAGGATGATTGTGTGCAAAGATTTTTCCACATTTATATCTAATTGACTTAGATCTCATTTTAGCACCTATGGGTATATATTAATGCATGTCTGCAGAAGGGAAAGTTATAATCAATGTGCCCTAATGTTAGGCAGTCCCAGTGATTTTAATAGGGATGTTCACCTTCCAAACACTTTTATCAGTTCAATTGTTTGCAGATTGTTCCCCAGAAATAAAGACTTTTTTTAAATTACTTTCCATTTTTTATTTACAATTTTTTTTCAAAATCTAAGGTTAATGTTGGGTGCGGGTTGAGCTCTTCTTCCTGCCCTCCCCTCCGCCACCAGGAACTGCCGGCTTCCTACTTGATTTTTTAAAGACATGTGCCTCCTGCCCCGCCCCTTTTGTGACATCATCGGCGGGGTGGCGCCAACCTTAAAGTGGTAGGAAGTCTGGCTCGGGCGGGTTAGGGTCAGGTGTTACCCGACCTGCACATCACTAAAACTCAGGGATTCTGCTCAGCAGAGCCAAAGAACTATATCAACTAAATGTGAATCAATTTTGAATATTTAACAGGGTCGGCACTTTAGAAGGTGAAAAATGAAACTTACACTTCACTATTAGAAAATAAAAAGTAATTGGAAAAAGTCTTTATTTCTGGTGAACTGTCTGAAACCAACTGAACTGGAAAAAAAAAGTGTTGGAAGGTGAACAACCCCTTTAAGTGATACCCCAGTTAACAGAAAACTGCACCAGGCTGGGGTACTTCTATAGGTGCACCAAGAGGCAGTATTTTTTCCTACTCCTGTTGCCCCAGGCTTACACATGTGCAGTAAAGTGAAAGAGGCGGCTTTTGCTTAAAGTTCATCCTCTCACTTTACTGTGCTTGGGGCCCGGAGCAAAGAAGAGCAGAGGAACGCCCCACGAGTACCCCAGGCTGGGGATTTTTCTTGCTAACAGGAGCACTTGCCCAGGGTTATCAGGTAAGTGATAATGACTGGGAATTGCCTGACATTTGCTACCTTGCCAACTGATTTCAACTTTCCTTTTCATTTAAAGGGGAAGTAAGCTAAATATTTACTGATTAATTCATGGGACTAAATGACCTGTACTTTTTACAGAGAGAAAGATAAAATAACCACACGGACACTAAAGGCTCGTATGGACTAACTCTCTGCCCCTGGATTCTGCCTCTGTCATATCATTTTTTTTTCTTTTTATTAAAAAAAAACAAATCTTCTCTGAATGCCTAGTGTTTGTCTTCCATTTACCCTTTAAATAAGTAGAAGAAAAACTGGAAAGTGCTGTGTATTCCTTCTATATTATCTACCCTGTAGAACAAAGCTGCAGAGAGAGGAAAAACAATATCACTCACTTTATTAAATTGTACATTTTTTGAAGGGGGGGGGGTGTTAGGAGACATGGCAAAATGATCATCTCTGGAAATATTAACCTGTTCACTGCCAACACAAGACACCAATACCACTGTGGTGTCCAGATATCCCCCGCTTAATCCCCCATGGTTATTGCAGGGGCATATTCTTCTAGGGATGCATCAAATCCACCATTTTGGATTTGGGCCGAATCCTTCGCAAAAGATTCGGCCGAATACCGGATCCTAATTTGCATATGCAAATTAGGGGTGGGAAGGGGATAACATTTTTTACGCGTGACGATATCACACGATTTCCCTGCCCGCTCCTAATTTGCATATACAAATTAGGATTCAGATTTGGTTCAGCTGAATCTGAATCCCGGCTTCGGTGCATCCCCATCCCCCCACATGTTGTAAGGATAAAGGTGGGGAGGACCAATGGTTAATGCTCACATCATTATTTAAAAAATGAAAACTGACAACCAGATATACAATGATTAATATTTCTTAAATACATACAAGTTCCAAAGTAAAAGATGACCTAAGAGATTTAAACATAAAAAAAATGCATAAAAATCCCTTTTTTCTTACAAATAAAAAAAAAAAAACAATTTAGCATCATGTTAATAAAACAATACTGTCTAATCAATGAGCATTTGTAACAGAATGCTACCTTATATGTAAACAGATTACAGAACACTTTACATTAAAGACCTGGGACAGGAAAAACTGCTTCCTTTTATACAATTCGCTATTCTGCAGCCTTCCGCTAGGGGGAGTGATGGGTTAAACACAACGGGTGCCTGTACGGTTGGGACCTTCTCTGCTGGGGGATGATTTATAGAAGGAATATGTTGTTGGCAGTGTTTTACATTTTCTAAAATCCAGCCAGCTTGTCAGTGTAGAAAACAGTCTGTTCCATAAATATTTGGACAGTGACACTATTTTTTTTATCCTATTGGCTCGGTCACCCTTTCCTGTCACATTTAAAGGGATCCTGTCATCGGAAAACATGTTTTTTTTTAAAAACGCATCAGTTAATAGTGCTACTCCAGCAGAATTCTGCACTGAAATCCATTTCTCAAAAGAGCAAACAGATGTTTTTATATTCAATTTTGAAATCTGACATGGGGCTAGACATTTTGTCAATTTCCCAGCTGCCCCTGGTCATGTGACTTGTGCCTGCACTTTAGAAGATGCTGCTGTTTTCCTTCTCAGTGTAACTGAATGTGTCTCAGTGGGACCTGGATTTTACTATTGAGTGTTGTTCTTAGATCTACCAGGCAGCTGTTATCTTGTGTTAGGGAGCTGCTATCTGGTTACCTTCCCATTGTTCTTTTGTTTGGCTGCTGGGGGGGGGGGGGGGAGGGGGTGATATCACTCCAACTTGCAGTACAGCAGTAAAGAGTGACTGAAGTTTATCAGAGCACAATTCACATGACTTGGGGCAGCTGGGAAATTGACAATATGTCTAGCCCCATGTCAGATTTCAAAATTGAATATAAAAAAATCAGTTTGCTCTTTTGAGAAATGGATTTCAGTGCAGAATTCTGCTGGAGCAGCACTATTAACTGATGTGTTTTGATTTTTTTTTTTTTCCCCCATAACAGTATCCCTTTAAGCTCTTTCACAAAACACAGGCTTTCATTTATCTGTATTATATTCAGAGGTGACCTATGGACTCCTGTCCAAGGAATCTAAAGACTTATTAAAGATCAAGGTTGGAACCAATGTTAAGGTGAAATAATCTCCCCAAAAAGTGCACTGGATTTACTGAAGTTACTGCATGAAGTTCAAGGACATGTAAATGGCAATATTAATCACTTATTGGGTGATTTGGATAAGCATTGCCCTTCTAGAAACCTTAAAGGGGTTGTTCACCTGGGAGTTAACTGTCAGTATGATGTAGAGAGGGATATTCTGAGACAATTTGCATTTTCATTTGTGTTTTTTTTTAGTTATTTAGCTTTTTATTCAGAAGCTCTCCAGTAGGGATGCACTGAATCCAGGATTCGGTTCGGGATTCGGCCAGGATACGGCCTTTTTCAGCAGGATTCAGATTTGGCCGAATCCTTCTGCCCAGCTGAACCGAATTCTAATTTGCATATGCAAATTGGGGGTGGGGAAGGAAATTGCTTGCCTTTGTCATAAAACAAGGAAGTAAAAAATGTTTTCATCTTCCCACCCCTAATTTACATATGCAAATTAGGATTTGGATTCAGTTCGCTATTCAGCCAAATCTTTCGCAAAGGATTCGGGTGTTCGGCCTAATCCAAAATAGTGGATTCCATGCATCCCTACTCTCCAGTTTGCAATTTCAGCAATCGGGTTGGTAGGGTTCAAATAACCCTAGCAACCATGCATTGATATATATAAGAGACTGGAATATAAATAGGTGAGGGTCCGAATAGAAACATGAGTAATAAAAATAAGCAATAACAATGTATTTGTAGCCTCTCAGAGCATTCGTTTTTTTTAGATGGGGTCAGTGATCCCCCATTTAAAAGAAGGAAAATAATTTAAAAAATAAATAATGAAGACCAATTGAAAAGTTTCTTGGAATTGGCCATTGTATAATACTAAAATGGAACTTAAAGGTGAAAAACCCCTTTAATAATACAAGTAAAATATGAAACATTTGTATCCAGACATTGACTATACTGCTATGTATATTTTCTATGATATTTCTCAATATTTGATCTCTGGATCTCCCCGGATGGCAGATATTATTTTGAGGGGGTAAGGGTGATATGTGGTGGTGAATACTTGAACTACAAAAATGTAAGGGGACAATTTGTCTGAAATCCTTGCTGAACTACAACACTCAAAATCCTCCATGTAAGGGACTGGCAGTTGGAGGACCCAGTAAATTATAGTTCAGCAACAGGGCACTAAGTACTGACTGCACTCTAATTTATAAACTAATTTGACCCATCAGAATGACCTTTACTTTCAATATTAAAATCATGTAAAAATGCAGAAGGGGTAAGTAACGAGATCCTTCCCAGGATACCGGGAGTTGCTAGAAACAGGACATGCAGTTCATTCACACTCATGCAGACTCTCACACTCCGGCTCAAGGCGTCAGGCTAATCTCTCCGGGCAAAAGGGTGTGAGGAAGAGGAGGAAGGAGGAGTGCAGAGGACGGCGCTACATGAGGATGTTGGACATAAACTCGATGAAGCGTTTGGAATACTGCTCCGGATTCACCGTGGAGATTTCTGCTCCAGCCTGCAATGGGGAAATGGAAACAGAAGTAGTTCCTGGTCACTGATCGTTTATGGGAAACAAAAAGGAAAGAGTGAGAGAGAGTAGTCGGCTACACAAGGTAGGTCTGAATTGAGATTTCCCGGGGGCCGGGGGTTGGATTTGTACGAGCCGGGCTCAAGCTTACCCCGTGCTTTACAGTTTTGGCGGCGTGTGCAGCTTTCTTCTTGGCATCGTAGGGAGTAAGAATGTCTATAATGGCCATGAAATACACTTCCTTCTTGGGAGCATCTGCAAATGATAATACATAATAACCAGTAACCTCTGAGGCGAGAAAGGAAAAACAAATGCTAAATGATATCAAACAGATCTTGTCCCTTCCTCTTTGCCAATTTAATACTACAGTGGCCACCGCAGCAAAGCCACCCAGTTCACTATATGTCGTAGCTAAAGGCGGTCACTTTTAAACACCCGCCTACAATTCCCTGGGTGATTATAAGGCCCGGCAGTACAAAGCTTTTCAGACAATTCTCCATCCCTGTACAACTCACTTTATTACACAAACAAGGATTTCTAGACAATTCTCCATCCCTGTGCAACTCACTGTCATGGCTCTTCATCGCATACACATCCACGGACGGGTCAAACTCTCCAGGTCCAAAGAACCGTGGAAAGTTGAGAAGATTTCCAGGACTGTCCGGGGGGGTTCCGTAGGAGCAGATGGGGTTCCCTGAGCTGTCCTCACACTCCTCCTCTTCTGCCCTCTCTTCCACCTCCATCTCTTCTTGCTCTGCCCGGTCCACATCATGCAGCCCAACTAACAGGCTGTAATCCATTATCTTCAGCACAGACAAAAACTAAGGGGAGGAGAATAAACATTTTTAGAAAGAGGTTCTCAGGGTAAAGAGCAATTGGCCGTTGATTCAGACAGGGGCTCTTGTGTGAAAGTAAATGCACCCCATGCTGCATACCTGCTCTGTTTCCTTATATATATTCTATTAGGGATGCACTGAATCCACTATTTTGGATTCGGCCGAACACCCGAATCCTTCACGAAAGATTCAGCCAAATACCGAATCCTAATTCACATAATGAAATTAGGGGTGGGAAAGGGAAACCATTTTTTACTTCCTTATTTTCTGACAATTTCCCTCCCCGCCGCTAATTTACATATGCAAATTCGGATCGGCCTAATCCTGGATTCAGTGCATCCCTATAACCTATATGATCTGCAGCGTTCTTACCTCCACATCTCGCTTTAACTTCTCCAGGAACATCTTCTTGTTCTCCTCCCCAACGTGCAGCTTCTGCCCCTCGTTCAGAAAATCGTTATCTTTAAACGTAGGCAGGTCCTTGGCCTGTAAGTTTTATGCAACAGCTCAGAAATAGCATCGAGCAATGCGCTGCACATGGAATGATCATTTAATACGGGTACTAAGGCAGATCTCAGGGTTTATGTTGCAGCAAATAAGTATTCTTTTTCAGTGTATACACTCGTTAACAAGCCTGCACTGGATGTATAAATAGTATTGTGGCTTACAATTAATATGATGTGCATCTGAGCTCACCTTTTCTTTGCCGCTGGCTTCTCTAGACACTGTGGAGCCCTGTAGAGGAGGGAAAAAAGGATAAATATAAGGGAGCTTGAAGCATTTCCCACCATGTTGTTGGTGGCCTAAAAAAAAAAGTTTTTTCCCCAAATTAGTAGACACACACACACAAAAACAAACAATCCCAGAGGTCCCTTCCCAATTGCAAAAAGGGATTTCCCAGTGCAGTCTCCTTCTCCCGTACGTTAAAGGGATACTGTCATGGGGAAGAAAAAAAAAAATTCAAAGTGAATCAGTTAATAGTGCTGCTCCAGCAGACCTCTGTACTTAAACAGATTTTTTTAGATTTTATTTTGAAATCGGACATGGGGCTAGACATATTGTCAGTTTTCCAGCTGCCCCCAGTCATGTGACTTGTGCTCTGATAAACTTCAATCACTCTTTACTGCAAATTTGAGTGATATCACCCCCTCCCTTTCCCCCCTGCAGCCTAACAACAGAACAAGGGGAAGGTAACCAAACAGCAGCTCCCTAACACAAGATAACAGCTGCCTGGTAGATCTAAGAACAACACTCAATAGTAAAATCCAGGTCCCACTGAGACACATTCAGTTACATTGAGTAGGAGAAACAACAGGCTGCCAGAAAGCAGTTCCATCCTAAAGTGCTGGCTCTTTCTGAAATCACATGACCAGGCAAAATGAGCTGAGATGCACCTACACACCAATATTACAACTAAATACACTTGCTGCTTCAGGAATGACATTTTATATTGCAGAGTGAATTATTTGCAGTGTAAACTAATTTAGAAATAAAAACTGCACCATAAAAATCATGACATAATCCCTTTAAATGCAGAGCTGCATCATATGACACGGCCAGTCCTATGCTACTCTGTGTTTAAAGCTCAGTTATATGGGAAGGGGGTGGGTTTCCTTGTCCTTTAGACAGTCTAAGCGGTCTGCTCCCCAGATATTTATACATTGTTACCTTCAGGTCGTACTTGCGATGAACCCCAAGTCGATGACTGAATACATTTCTGGTGACAATCATGTAGGTCTCCACTCCATCCACAGTGAGTCTGTACATCCCCAGGAACTGAGGCAGCAGAGTATTTCCATGGCACTCCACTATAAACTTGAGTGCAAGAGAAGGCAAAGGTTATTTTCGTGCACGGCTAAAATCTTTACTTCCTTGTTTTGTGACGAAAAGTCACATGATTTGAAGAATTTGGATTCGGTTCAGCCAGGCACAAGGATTCGGCCAAATCCGAATCCTGTTGAAAATGGCCGAATACCGAACCAAATCCAGATTCGGTGCATCCCTATATCTCTGGGAGGCGAGCACCTACCTGGTGGTATTTCTTTAGGATATTGTGCATCTCTGCCACATCCTCGCTGGATATTGTTTTAATGACGAACCGACGATCGTAAGTGGTGAGGAAACGCGAGCCAAACCGCCCTTGATTCTCGCTGTTTACTGGAGCGCTGCGGGTCAATGAGTTCTAAAAGGCAGATAGATATCTTAGAGAGATCTTATCGTAAAAGAAACCCCAAAGCTGCTTGAAAATCCCAGCTACGGAGTGAATATCAATAATTCAGTAAAGGAGAACTAAAGCAAGAAATCCCGGTGTGATTCCAGTCTCGGGTAGAAGGAGAACAAGTGGAATCACTGGAGAGACTGCCATCCCTCCCGGCAATTTTAGCTTTAGTTCTGCTGTATAATTGGAGTCTATGGCAGAGTTGCAATTGGTCTCACGCACCTGGTAATCCTGATCATCGATTCCAAACCTCTCTCGCAGGTTTCGGAAGACCATGGGACAGTACTCCTTGAACTTGAAACGGCTTGGCAGGTTCTCCCTACGGATAAGGGGGTGGTTAGGCTTCATCAGGACAGTCTTCATTAAAATTCATTCGAAAAATTCGATTTTATTAAAGGCCTGGTTATCTGATCATGTTATAAGCTATGTTCTCCTGGCAGCGGTTTATATGTAGGATTAAAGAAACAGTAACACCAAAAAATTTGTGCACAGAATCCCTACTATAGTTCATATAAACATGTTGCTGTGGGGGCAGCCATTCAAGCACAGGATACACAGTAGATAACATAAGTACTACTATAGTTTATATAAACAAGCTGTTGTGTAGCCATGGGGCAGCCATTCAAGCACAGGATACACAGTAGATAACAGATAAGTACTACTATAGTTTATATAAACAAGCTGCTGTGTAGCCATGGGGGCAGCCATTCAAGCACAGGATACACAGTAGATAACAGATAAGTACTACTATAATTTATATAAACAAGCTGCTGTGTAGCCATGGGGGCAGCCATTCAAGCACAGGATACACAGTAGATAACAGATAAGCTCTGTAGTATACAATGGGATTCTTCAGAACTTATGTTATCTACCGGGTATCCTGTGCTTGAATAAATCTAACAAAATAACTGCCTTTTGCACAAATTCTGCATGTAGAGAGACATGAAGACAGAATGAAGAGAAACAGATGCTGAGAGAGGAATAGTGAAGATAAACTTGATTATTTTAGAAATGATGCCGAATTTTTAATTTGATTGTATTTAGAAGTCTCTTATTTCAGTATGAGGAAGCTTATATTAAATTTTCATTTTCGAGATAGTTCCCCTTTAAGCAGATCCAAGAAGTGCCCTAGTCATCACTTACTGTCCCCCCTCAGGTACAGAGAAGGGATTTATTTCCCATCAGCATCGCTTTCTTCCTTACATCCCTCCTGCCCTGGATTATTGGGGAGTCAGAGCCCGTCTCTATAGCAGCATCTTTATCTGCACCTCATTCAGGATGCAGGTTGCTTAGCAACCAATGGACCCCCTGCTCTTCTAACTTACTTGTTGAAAAGGTGATTGTCCACTTTAATTTTACTGTAGGCTTTAAAGTCATCCGGCATCAGCATGACAGGAGCGGGGACATTGCTCAACTCATTGACCTGAAATGAATGAAGCAAAGCATCATGGGACGTAGCTCTCTCGTTCTTCACCAACTGGAAATACGTTTCATTTTCAGCTTTTATACTGAGCAGGGGGTGCAGACACCCCTTTAAGTTAATTATGTTAGCAGTTTTGTCTATTGCTAGTTATTTTTAATAGTTTTGCCTCATCTGACTGTTTCCATCTTTCAAATGGGGGGTCACTGACCCTGACAACCGTTACCTATTGCTCAGCGAGGCAACAATTTTACTGTTACCTTTTATTCTTTATTTTTCTATTCAGGCCCTTTCTGATTTATCTCCCAGTCTCTCACTCAAAGCACTGCCTTGTTACTAGGGTAACTGCAACCCTAGCAACCAGTGAGGTGCTGAAACCTCAAAGTGGAGAATTGATGAACATAAAGCTTATTAATAAGCATTAAAGGATAATAAGTCTTAATAAAGGGTAACTTAATCACTTAAATCAAGCCATACAAGGGGGTGGGGGTCTTAATGATCCAGGTTAAGGAGGCAATTAGGAAATGTAGAGGTGGTATGTCAGTGGCGCAGTACAACAAACACCCCCCAAATGTCTCCATGAAATTCATTTACTTCTACTGAACAGGGATTGGAGGGGCATCTGGAAGGGGTTAGTTGAAGGGGCACAGGGATTGGAGGGGCAGTTGGAAGGGGCACAGGGATTGGAGGGGCAGTTGGAAGGGGCACAGGGATTGGAGGGGCAGTTGGAAGGGGCACAGGGATTGGAGGGGCAGATTAAGAGGCACAGGGATTGGAGGGGCAGTTGGAAGGGGCACAGGGATTGGAGGAGCAGATTAAGAGGCACAGGGATTGGAGGAGCAGTTGGAAGGGGCACAGGGATTGGAGGGGCAGTTGCAAGGGGCACAGGGATTGGAGGGGCAGATTAAGAGGCACAGGGATTGGAGGGGCAGTTGGAAGGGGCACAGGGATTGGAGGGGCAGATTAAGAGGCACAGGGATTGGAGGGGCAGTTGGAAGGGGCACAGGGATTGGAGGATCAGAGGAAGAGGCACAGGGATTGGAGGGGCAGAGGAAGAGGCACAGGGATTGGAGGGGCAGTTGGAAGGGGCACAGGGATTGGAGGGGCAGAGGAAGAGGCACAGGGATTGGAGGGGCAGTTGGAAGGGGCACAGGGATTGGAGGAGCAGATTAAGAGGCACAGGGATTGGAGGATCAGAGGAAGAGGCACAGGGATTGGAGGGGCAGAGGAAGAGGCACAGGGATTGGAGGGGCAGATTAAGAGGCACAGGGATTGGAGGGGCAGTTGGAAGGGGCACAGGGATTGGAGGGGCAGATTAAGAGGCACAGGGATTGGAGGGGCAGTTGGAAGGGGCACAGGGATTGGAGGATCAGAGGAAGAGGCACAGGGATTGGAGGGGCAGAGGAAGAGGCACAGGGATTGGAGGATCAGAGGAAGAGGCACAGGGATTGGAGGGGCAGAGGAAGAGGCACAGGGATTGGAGGGGCAGTTGGAAGGGGCACAGGGATTGGAGGGGCAGAGGAAGAGGCACAGGGATTGGAGGGGCAGTTGGAAGGGGCACAGGGATTGGAGGGGCAGATTAAGAGGCACAGGGATTGGAGGGGAAATTGGAAGGGACACAGGGATTGGAGGGGCAGATTAAGAGGCACAGGGATTGGAGGGGCAGTTGGAAGGGGCACAGGGATTGGAGGATCAGAGGAAGAGGCACAGGGATTGGAGGGGCAGAGGAAGAGGCACAGGGATTGGAGGGGCAGATTAAGAGGCACAGGGATTGGAGGGGCAGTTGGAAGGGGCACAGGGATTGGAGGATCAGAGGAAGAGGCACAGGGATTGGAGGGGCAGAGGAAGAGGCACAGGGATTGGAGGATCAGAGGAAGAGGCACAGGGATTGGAGGGGCAGAGGAAGAGGCACAGGGATTGGAGGGGCAGTTGGAAGGGGCACAGGGATTGGAGGGGCAGAGGAAGAGGCACAGGGATTGGAGGGGCAGTTGGAAGGGGCACAGGGATTGGAGGGGCAGATTAAGAGGCACAGGGATTGGAGGGGAAGTTGGAAGGGACACAGGGATTGGAGGGGCAGATTAAGAGGCACAGGGATTGGAGGGGCAGTTGGAAGGGGCACAGGGATTGGAGGATCAGAGGAAGAGGCACAGGGATTGGAGGGGCAGAGGAAGAGGCACAGGGATTGGAGGGGCAGTTGGAAGGGGCACAGGGATTGGAGGGGCAGTTGGAAGGGGCACAGGGATTGGAGGGGCAGATTAAGAGGCACAGGGATTGGAGGGGCAGTTGGAAGGGGCACAGGGATTGGAGGGGCAGATTAAGAGGTACAGGGATTGGAGGATCAGAGGGATTATATTGCCAGGCGGCTGCCCCTCACCGTATGGTTGACCCCCCACATGAGGACACTGAGGAGCGGCTCACTGGCGCGGAACAACTTCACTTTCTGACACACGAAATGTTTCTTCTTGGTTTTAGTTTTACTGGCGCTGCCAATGATGGAAATTGCGCCGCCGCCGCCGTTCGAGGCCATGACGTTCTCCCGAGATCCCTCCGCTGCTGCCGGCCCTTCACTCTCGCGCTTCCCTCCCTCCCGGGGAACCGGCCTCTGTCAGCAGCCGCTCATACCCCCGGTCCCCCGGCCTCTCCTCTCCCAACCGCCGCCGCTTTCCCTCTCACAGGCCCCGGAGCAGCCGCTAATCCACAACACTGCGCCCAGTCCGTTCGGCTGTCGCTCCTGATGGTGAAGGTCCGTCGGTTCCTCCCGGTGCAGCGCAAGTCTCGCTCCAGTGGTTCCGGTCCGGCCCCCAGATCCGGGCAAGATGGCGGCCAGCAGAGAGGCGGGGCGGGCGGCGGCACCTCACAACTAACACGGGGGCGCGCGAGTGCGGGGGGAGAAGGGCAAGGGGCGTTTGGAGGTGGAACTGGTCTGCGCTACATTAGGGGGAGGCCTCCGAGTAATTAGTGGAAGCCACAACCGGGTCTGATAAAAGCAGTGACACAAGGGAGGAGGGTGAGCTCCCCCGCCAGCCGCAGTGTAATGGTACGTCCCAGAGCAAAGTGACAGGTCCCTGAGTGACAGGCGGCTCCACAGGCTCCTTCTCTTCTCACTGGAACAACGTGTGTGACTTCCCCTCATGTACTGACTCTTATACCGACACTAATACTGACTCTTATACTGACACATCTCCTCCCCTATCTCCCACACTGACGGACAGTGACTGGGATCTGCCTCAGGGAAGAGATTGTGATCCCACCGGGACCCCGTAGTCTCCATATAGTCACCTGGTCACCATAGCAACTGTTTACTCACTGCCTTATTATTGGGTTTCATACAGAGAAATGATTATTCTCTCATCTCTTCTGTCAGTCACTCCCACTGCTCCTCGTTATTTTACTTCTTTCAGTCACTTCTTTTTTGTTGGGGGAAAGGAGGGGAATTGGGGAAAGGAGTAAAGGGGGAATGGAGGGGTATTGGGGGAAAGGAGGGAAATTGGGGAGAAAGGAGGGGAATTGGGGGGAAAGGAGTAAAGGGGGAACGGAGGGAAATTGGGGAAAGGAGGGGAATTGGGGAAAGGAGGGGAATTGGGGGAAAGGAGGGGAATTGGGGAAAGGAGGGGAATTGGGGGAAAGGAGGGGAATTGGGGGGAAATATGGGGAACGGGGGAATGGAGGGGTATTGGGTGAAAGGAGGGGAATTGGGGGAAAGGAGGGGAATTGGGGGAAAGGATTAAAGGGGGAACGGAGGGGTATTAGGGGGAAGGGAGGGAAATTGGGGAAAAGGAGGAAAATTGGGGGGAAAGGAGCAAAGGGGGGAATTGGGGTGGAAAGGAATGGGAACTGGGGGGATGGAGAAGGGGAATTGGGGGGAAAGGAGGGAAATTGGTGGGAAAGGAGGGGAAATATGGGGAACGGAGTAATGGGGGAACAGAGGGGTATTGGGGGAAAGGAGGGAAATTGGGGGAAAGGAGGGGAATTGGGAGGAAAGGAGCAAAGGGGGGGATGGAGGGGAATTGGGGTGGAAAGGAATGGGAACTGGGGGGGTGGAGAGGGGGAATTGGGGGAAAGGAGGTAAATTGGGGGGATAAGAAGGGGAAAGGAGCAAAGGGGGAATGGAGGGGAATTGGGGCGGAAAGGAATGGGAACTGGGGGGATGGAGAAGAGGAATTGGGGGTTGAGGGATTAGGATATTTAGGAAATGTTATTATATCACTCAGCTGATTGATTTAAAGGAACTGGGGGATAGAATAAGATTAGGAGTGGGGGGGAGTAGAATATTTGATTATATTAGTGAGTATCAGGATGTAGAGGAGAATCAGTGAGACGGGACAGAGAGGGGCAACTGGGATTAAAGTGGCAGATTAAAAACATAAATAGTCATTTCTTTATAATATTGACATTATTTGAGGTTAAGTATTGGTTAAAGTAAGTCAAATGAACCCTGTAGAGAAAACATACACATATATATATATATATATAATATCTCTCTCATATGAAAACACTATAATAAATACAGTATGTGTGTGAATAGAGAAGCAGTGAGTCTGTGAATAAGAAGTTGGAATTTTGGGCTAATGACACAGATGATGAGTGACTGTAGGAATGTCTGTGACACCTCAGTCAGATAAACTAATATGTGACACTTACATTTATTACACGAGGGTAAGAGCAGCGCAAATCCAGCAGAGGGGGTATAGCTCAGTGGTAGAGCATTCGACTGCAGATCGAGAGGTCCCTGGTTCAAATCCGGGTGCCCCCTCACATGTTTTGTTTTATTTTTAACATCTTCTTTGCCCAATTGTATTACACATCAGCATCTCCTTATTACTGTCCAACAATGAGCCCCTATCGCCCACTTCATGTCAATGTCAATGTCATTGCTGCTGCTTAAGAAGTCCCTTTAAATCCCACGTGATCCCATTGGGGGTTCCAAGCCTCATTTTGATGTCCTTTTCTTCCGGGCGCAGCGTGATGACGTCCCCAACAGCGCGCCGTTTAGTTTGATGCTGACTGGAGAGGCGAGAGGGACTGAGGGATAAAGAGTCGCTGGAGCCATGGGAGGGGGAGATCTGGTAAAGTATAACGGGGTCACAATATAGACTTATATATCTGTATAACCGGGACATACACTGAGTCTGCGCAGTCTCCTTCACTTACTTATTATTAGACTCCACTGTCAAGTCTCCTGTACAGACCGATTGTCTGACGCTTTATGTTTTATTCTTTATTCTTTCTGCTTTTTGTTCCCCTTTAAATTAATTGTCAGTCTCATGTACAGAGGGGGATTCTGAGACCATTTGTAATTGCTTTTCATTTGTTAGTATTTGTGGTTTTTTACTTATTTAGCTATTTATTCAGCAGCTCCCTAGTTTGTAATGTCAACCATTTGGTTGCTAGGCTTCAAATTCCCCTAGCAACCATGCATTGAGCTGTATCAGAGACTGGAGTATGAATAGGAGATGCAATAATAATTAGTTTGTAGCCTTGCACAGCAATTGTTTATTTAGATGGGTCAGTGACCCCCTTTTTATTCAGCAGCTCTCCAGTTTGTAATTTCAGCAGTCTGGTTGCTAAGGTCCAAATCCCCCTAGCAACCATGCACTGATTTGAATAAGAGACTGGAATATGAATAGGAGAGGCCTGAATAGAAAGATGAAAGATTTCAGCAGCTATGTTGTTGCTAAGGCCCAAATTCCCCTAGCAACCATGCATTGATTTGAATAAGAGACAGGAATATGAATAGGAGAGGCCTGAATAGAAAGATGAAAGATTTCAGCAGGTATCTGGTTGCTAAGGCCCAAATTCCCCTAGCAACCATGCACTGATTTGAATAAGAGACTGGAATATGAATAGGAGAGGCCTGAATAGAAAGATGAGGAATAAAAAGTAGCAATAACAATACATTTGTAGCCTTGGGGCAGAGACACACATGAAGATTCGGGGAGATTAGTCGCCTGGAAACAAATCGGCTCTTCATTCGGGCGACTAATCTCCCCAAACTGCCTCCTGCCGGTTAGAATGTAAATCACCAGCGGGATGGCAGTCTGGTTGCCTCACGAGGAAACTTCGGGCGACTTCGGAAAACAAATCACATCCCGCCGGTGATTTAGATTCTAGCAGACGGGAGGCAGTTTGGGGAGATTAGTTGCCCGAAGAAGAGGCGATTTGTTGCCAGACGATTAAATCTCCCTGAATCTGAGCGTGTGTCTCTGCCCTTACAGAGCATTTGTTTTTTTAGATGGGGTCAGTGACCCCCCCCCCATTGGAAAGCTGGAAAGAGTCAGAAGAAGAAGGCAAAAACTATATAAATAAAAAACAATGGAAAAGTTGCTAGGAATTGGCCAGTCTATAACATACTAAAAGTTAACATAAAGGTGAACCCACCCCTTTAACTCTCTAGATTTCCTTCATAGGTTTCTCCCGACCTATAGAGCGATCCAGTGGCAGGAGTGTAGCGGCGTCTTTATCCTGCAACTCCCTGCAACCCCTAACCCTCAATTAGGACTGGAAAGAGTCAGGAAAATAAGCAAATCATTTGATTCCGCAAGAATTAAAAAAGAATAATAAATGAAAACCAATTGAAATACTGCAAATAATCAGCTTTTCTATAACATATGGGGTGGCTCACCTTTTAAAGGAAAAAATGAAAGTTTTTTTAAGGTAATAAAAAATATAATGCAGTGTTGCCTTGCTGTGTTCTGCAGGGCAGAAAGATTCGTCCGAATCCTGCTGAAAAAAGACCAAATCCCGAAACGAATCCTGATTCGGTCCATCCCTATTCTAAGCAACTTTTCAATTGGTCTTCATTATTTATTATGGATGCACCAAATCCACTACTTTGGATTTGGCCAAACTCCCAAATCCTTCACAAAAGATTCGGCCAAATTCTGAATCCTAATTTCTATATTCAAATTAGGGGTGGGAAGGGAAAAACAGATTTTACTTCCTTGTTTTGTGACAAAAAGGCACATGATTTCCCTCCCTGTCCCTAATTTGCATATGCAAATTAGGATTCCGATTCTGTTTGGCCGAATCCTGGCTGAATCTCGAACTGAATCCTGGATTGGGTGCATCCCTGTTTATTTTTTTGTAGTTTTTGATTTGTCGCTTTCAAACAAGAGTCACTGACCCCATCTAAAAAAAACAAAAAAACAAATGCTTTGTAAGGTGGCACTTTATAATTATTACTTTTTATCACTTGTCTTCTGTTCAGTCCCTCTCCAATTTATATTCTCGTCACTTATTCAAATCGGTGCATGGTTGCTAGGGGAATTTGGACCTTAGCAACCAGACGGCTGAATTACAAACTGGAGAGCTGCTGAATAAAAAGCTAAATAAGTCAAAAACCACAAATAATAAAAAATGAAAACCAATTGCAAAGTGTCTCAGAATGTCCCTCTGTACATCGTACTAACAGTTAATTTAAAGGGGAACAAACCCTTTGAAACCCATGACTGCAGCACATACTGGATTATTACTGGATTATGTCTCTGTCTCATTGGCTCCTACTGACTTTGTTTCTCCGCCTGTCCCTGGTCAGAACCTGAAGAAGAGCTGGCACCCCCAGACCCTCCGTAACGTGGAGAAGGTGTGGAAAGCGGAACAGAAACATGAGGCCGAGAGGAAGAAGATCGAGGAGCTACAGAAAGAGCTGCGGGAGGAGCGAGCGAGGGAGGAGATGCAGCGATACGCCGAGGACACGGGCGCGGTTAAGTAAGATGGAAACCCAACGATGCTTTCATTTTGTTCGGGCAGTGACCCATTGGGTGAGCCGTGTTCTTTGTTCTTCTCAGGAAAAAAGATGATAAACTGGACTGGATGTACCAAGGCCCGGGGGGTGCAGTGAATCGCGAGGAATATCTGCTGGGGAGACCCGTGGACAAATACATCCTGGATAAAATGAAGGACCCCGAGAGCGGCCCCTCCTCTGAGACCGGACTCCTCCCCGGCTCCATATTCTCAGCAGCCGGAGCCAATTCCACCCTAGACATGGCCAACAAGATCCGTGAGGATCCGCTCTTCATGATCCGGTAATTCTTGTTCTCCGGTCACAACATTACAAGTCTAAACGTGTAGTTCAACTTTACATTAAAGGCATTGATCGCCTTCCAAACACTTTGCTTATGGTGAACAATCTGAAAACAACAAAGTCTTTTTTTCAATTACTTTCCATTATTTATTTTCTTACCTTTCTCCAAAAATTTAAGTTTAATATTTGTGTCTCTGGTGTCTCAGTCTGGCAGCTCAGTGATCCAGGAGCATCTGAACTGTTACAATTTGCTACATTTAGTTACTACATTTAGTTGGTACAATTAGTTGCTGCAATTAGATGCTGCAATCAGTTACTACATTAAGGCTAGGGGCACACGGCGCGATTTCGCCGCGATTCTGCGCTGGGCGAGTTGTCGCTGCGTTTTTTAAGCCGAAATAGCTTTGCTAACTTTGGCGCTGGCGTCAATGCAAATCGCGGCGAAATTGCTGCGCTAATTTACACGCGGCGATTCTTTTTCTACTGTCGCCCGGAAACGCCCAGCGAGGCAACTTCGGACGACAATAGAAAACGAATCGCCGCGTGTGAATTAGCGCAGCGATTTCGCCGCGATTTGCATTGACGCCAGCGCCAAAGTTAGCAAAGCTATTTCGGCTTAAAAAACGCAGCGACAACTCGCTTAGCGCAGAATCGCGGCGAAATCGCGCCGTGTGCCCCTACCCTCAGGGTTAGTTCACACAAGGAGATTCGGGGAGATTTTGTCGCCTGGCGACTATTCGCCTCTTCTTCTGGGTGATGATCTCCCCGAACTACCTCCTCGTGTCTTCGAACTTCGGGCGACTTCTGAAAACGCAGCGCCGCGTATGCTTTAGCGCAGGCGACTTTTCATTATAGCGGATGGGAAGACACAAGGAGGAAGTTCGGGGAGATTGTCGCCCAGAAGAAGAGGCGAATAGTCGCCAGGCGACAAAATTTCCCCGAATCTCCTTGTGTGAACTAACCCATAGTTGCTACAATCAGTTGCTACATTTAGCTGCTACATTTAGTTGCTACAAGTAGTTGCTACATTTAGTTGCTACAATTATTTGATACGTTAAGTTGCAACATTTAGTTGATACATTTCTCAGCAGCATCTCTGGAGTATTAGCAAGTATTGTATCAATTCTAACAGCTGCCTTTAATGAATCTCAGGGATTCTGCTCAGCAGGGACAAAGATAAGAAATGTATCAACTAAAGGTATCAATTTAGAACAGTTTATAGGGTCGGCGACCCCCTCCCAGAGCTGCTAAAGGGTCAGGGCACACGCTCAGATTTGTGGAAATTAGTAGCCCAGCAACAAATCTCCTCTTCTTCGGTGCGACTAATCTCCCCTAATTGCCTTCCCGTCGGCTAGAATGGAATTGCCGGCAGGATGGCATTCGGAGCGATTCGTTTTCCGGTTTCCTCCCAAGGCAACTTCGGAAAGCGAAGTGCCGCGAGTGCCATCCCGGGAAGGCAGTTTGGGGAGATTGTCACCCCGAAGAAGAGATTTGTTGCCGGGGCAACTAATCTTCCTGAATCCGCCTGTGTGTCCTGACCCTTAAACCCAGGATTGTCTCAGTTTGTGTTTGAGTAAGTGCTACGTCCGATGAAGCTGCATTAGATCCAGTTGAGCTGAAGCTTTGGTCTCAATCCAGTAAAGAAGCAGAACAACCTTCACAAATCAGCCCGGGAGCATTAGTCCGAGTCGCTGCATAAAATGTAATGACTTGTCGTCTTGGTTGCACTTTGAATTTTACAGGAAGAGAGAAGATGAGAAAAAGAGAGAAGTTCTGAAAAATCCTGTGAAGATGAAGAAGATTAGAGAAATGGTGAGCGGATTCTGCTTCTACTTAAATGACTTTATCTCTGCTGCATAGAAACAATATTTATATAAGTTTTGGCTTCTCTTAATTAGCAAGGCTTTAATTAGCATTAAATATCCTTTTAGTACTGGGACTGCTCTAACTCTGTACTGGACAAGACTTCTTGATAAACTGGATTCACTTTCAATCTTCCTGTGAATTCGTAAACGTAGCTTGTGCTGACTTCTCAATAAACTTGCCTGAATTCAAAAATATCCTTTAAGTAAAGGCAACGGAACCCTGACTTCTCCGACTCTTTAAACTCACAGCTGCAGAACAGCCTGGAGCAAAAGAGCAAGAAGAAGAAGAAGGAGAAAAAGAAGCGGAGAAAGGAGAGAAGGGCAGAGTCCAGCAGTGAGGAGGACAGCGGTGATGAAGAGGAAGACCATTGCAGGAATAGGTAGGGCTTTAGGGTTCAACTAGAGAAAACACAATGGACTGGGAGACATTATGGATTCTAGAAAGGAAAACATTGGGCACTAAGGAATTCCTGGAGGGGTTGATGGTTGTAGAAACTGCAAAGTTACCCCTTAATCATCAGACAGGAGTATTTGGTATATGGAGAAGGGTTAGACGAGAAGAATATTTGGACAACATAAGAAATGGTTACAGTGATAATGGTTGGGAAGGTAAGAAGAGAGGCGGAGTGAGGATTTTTGGGAGGAATAAGGAGTCTGATGTGAAAGAAGAGAAGTGTGAGGAAGGTGAGTATGAGGGTTGCTGGGCTGGATACTGTGTTAGGCCAGAGGGAATTTGCTGCTAAAGAGAAGAGGTGGGTGAGAAATGCTGTGAAATCCAAATGCCTTTATGGCACAGTTCAGAGTTCAAAGCTTCAGACGAGAGAAGGGTTAATTTAGTGCCATCTAATGGTTCTCACACAGAAATGACTCCACAACATTTGATACATCTGCTAAGGGGTTAAACATAATTGGTTTATTGACTGCAGCTCCCAATAAAACAACGTTTTGATTGGTCCTGCCACTATAAAACTATTACACAGATAATCTCAACCCTTCTACTCATTTGTTTCCTCTTTATTTACTTTTATTAATGTCGGTCGTATTCTCTCCCCTCAGGTCTCACAAGCAACGCAAACGTTCTCCTTCCCCCCAAGCTCGACACAGGGAGTCTGGATACGGCCTCCAGGTCACTTACCTCCAGTTGCTGGACTTGCTCATACGCTGGGGATGTACAGGGGGGAGGAGGAATGAGGATAAGGGGGAGGAGGAGGATGAGGAGAAGGATGAGGTTGAGGAGAAGGGCAAGGTTGAGGAGGAGAAGGTGAAGGAGGAGGTTGAGGAGAAGGATGAGGTTGAGGAGGAGGATGAGGTGAAGGAGGAGGTTGAGGAGAAGGACGAGGTGGAGGTGGAGGAGGAGAAGGTTGAGGAGGAGGTTGAGGAGAAGGACGAGGTGGAGGAGGAAGAGGAGAATGAGGATAAGTAGGAGGATGATGAGCAGGAGGACAAGTAGTAGTAGGTTTGACTGGGAATAAATCGGCCTTCATTGCTATTTGCACCAAGCAGCTCAGAGAGTATCCGGGTAAGTAACGAGTATCCTCTACTGACAAACTTTCCTTGATATTCAATAAATTAAGCCAAGAGCTGCCAGACTAAAAGAACTTTCAGGGTTTAGTGAAGCATGCTGGGAACAAGGGGCAAGGATCGGAGGTTGCCACATAATTGTCACGGAGCAGTGTTACTTGTCTCACAGGTCAGAGATCATGGACAAGTCAGCAGAGGAGGCCACACACATAAGGACAGAGCCCGGGCACATTCCCAGAGCCCCCACCGTGACAACAAGGGGCAAGTATCCAACTACCCGGCACAGGGCACATTATAAATATCTGTCGGCTGCTGTGCAAAACCTGCAGGGAAATATCTGTACTAGTGATGATACACCGAGTACTAAATCCTCTGACAACCCGTTTATTAGGGATGCACTGAATCCAGCATTCGGTTCCAGATTTGGTTTTTTTCAGCAGGGTTCGCATTCAGCCGAATCCTTCTGCCCAGCATATGCAAATTAGGGACGGGGAGGGAACTTGCGTGAAAAAAATATTTTCCCCTGCCACTCCTAATTTGCATATGCGAATTAGGATTCGGTTCGGTATTCGGACAAATCTTTCGCAAAGGATTCGGGGGTTCGGCTGAATCCAAAATAGTTTTTTTGGTGCATCCCTAACTTTTATCCCAATAGCAACAGAAATAAAGGTTTGGCCAGACTGCCCAGACATCACGGCTTCAGATTTGACTCTACTAAACACAAAAGTTTCAGCCAAATCTGAATCTTGGAATCAGTGATTTCATTTGCTCAATTCCCAAAACAACTCCTGCATTCGGCACATTTTTCTCGACTCGGCCGAGTCTCCCAGGGAAAAGAAAAATGTTTTGTGTTGATCCCTGAGAGGTGCAGTCACATATTGGGACCACAAAGAAAGTTGGAGACTGCTCAGTTGATTTTGATCTCTCTGGCTGAACTCGAGACAACAAGAGCCGCGTTTTCTAATAAAGTGACACTTTATCTTTTGTCATTTCCCCACGCAGGTCTAAGACGGGGGGCTCATACGGAGGCCGGAAAAGGAGCCCCTCCCCACAGAAACAAGAGCCGTACAGGAGACAGCGGCCTTCGGGTTATACCAAGTAAGAGCTTTGCACCAAACTGTAGCAGAGACTCCATTTATATTACTCATCGCATATATGTTCCTCTCGTGAACTGCAACTCCCATGTGCTCTCAGATGTTATAGGCTGGAGTTTAAAGCAGCTGGAGCCCCATAAATATTAAACTAAATATATGTCCCTTGTTGTAGTGGAACATTAACTTTGTCTAAAAAATACACATTTTATATATATATATATATGTATATATATATATATATATATATATATATATATATATATATATATATATATATATATATATATATATATATATATATATATATATATATATATATATATATAAAAAAAATGTATATGTTCTGAGTAAGGTAATTCTAGTGGAGGAGCTACTGAGACTACTGCTTGTTTCCCTGTGAAGCTGGATTAATCCCTATGATGCTCACTAAATACAGGGATATAATTAGGAATGCACCGAATCCACTATTTTGGATTCGGCCAAACCCCCAAATCCTTTATGACCGAGAACCGAATCCGAACCGGGTGGGAAGGGGAAAACATTTTTTACTTCCTTGATTTGTGACAAAAAGTCACACGATTTCCCTCCCCGCCCCTAACTTGCATATGCAAATTCGGTTCCGCCAAGGCAGAAGGATTCGGCCGAATCCAAATCCTGCTGAGAAAGTCCGAAACCTGGCCGAATCCTGAACCGAATCCTGGATTCAGTGTATCCCTAGATATAATGGGGAAAAAGGCGCCTTGTGTTGAAGGGCAAGTGCCAGGCTTCATGCCCCTCCTGTGCCCGTGTATTGAGTGGTTTGGGGCGCAGTCTCAGTTCTGCTTTATCTCCTCCCTAAGGAAACTCTCAGCTGAGGAGCTTGAACGGCGGAGGCAGGAGATGATGGAAGATGCCCAACAGCGGGAGAAGGAAAGAGAGCGCAATGTCAGAAGGTTCTATCAGGAGGAGGAGAAGGACAGACCGAAGGAGAGCAAGTTTATACAGTAAGGAATAAAACAGAATATATTTGACCTTTATGGAATCTCAAAAACCTTCTAACACAAAGAAACCTCAGGTTTAGGAGCAACTAATTTCTGCTTAAAAATAACAATGAAAAAGCGCCAGTTGCAGGTTGAGCTCAGATTTTATTGGTTGTTCTGAGTTACTGCCCAGTGTTTATAAATGAGCCCAAGTAGCACTTCTTGCTTATTCTTTACAATACTAGAGATCCATCTGGGAGTAAAACACTTGCACCAACATATTGTTGTCTTGTTCAAACACATTGCACTTAGCTGCAGTGTATCCTGAGTGGACTTGTATTAGACCAATCCAGTTCCAATCCAAGGGAATGTCAGGGATTCTAATGTTTTACCTGATACCCTGGGCCAGTGACACTCGCTAGTGGGCAACCCTCTTGCTTTGTGCACGTGTGCAGTAGAGTTAAACCCTGGACTTTAACAACAACATAAAAACTGATTTCACTTTAATGCACATGTGCGACTGCTGGATTTTGAAGAAGGAAGAGAATCCCTCGCTCACAAATCTCCCGACTGCAGCAGTTTTCTGGTAACTGGAGCACCAGCCCGGGGTATTGGCTCATTACAATCCTTGGGGTGCCCTAACATTTGCCACTTCTCCTTTAAAATGTCTATTGGTTGTAGTTGTGACACTTTTATTTCACCTGTTGGTTCTTCAAAGCAGCAGTGAGCGAAGGCAGTTCATCCAATTCCGCTTCTCCTGTTGTTGCAGTCGGGATACTACTGATCCCGTAGCCTTTGTTCATATTCGCTCTTCTTATTACAGGGGAAAGGGGGTAACGGTAAACTAGAATAAAGATCTGCTATTGCTTTATACTGAAACATATTAGATACAGGTATGGGACCTGTTATCCGGAATGCTCCGGACCTGGGGTTTGACCATTTCCGTAATTTGGATCTCATTGCCTTAAAGGGATACTGTCATGGGAAAAAAATTTTTTTTCAAAATGAATCAGTTAATAGTGCTGCTCCAGCAGAATTCTGCACTGAAATCCATTTCTCAAAAGAGCAAACTGATTTTTTTATATTCAAATTTGAAATCTGACATGGGGCTAGACATATTGTCAGTTTCCCAGCTGCCCCCAGTCATGTGACTCGTGCCTGCACTTCAGGAGAGAAATGCTTTCTGGCAGGCTGCTGTTTTTCCTTCTCAATGTAACTGAATGTGTCTCAGTGGGACCTGGATTTTACTATTGAGTGTTGTTCTTAGATCTACCAGGCAGCTGTTATCTTGTGTTAGGGAGCTGTTATCTGGTTACCTTCCCATTGGTCTGTTGGGGGGATATCAGTCCAACTTGCAGTACAGCAGTAAAGAGAGATTGAAGTTTATCAGAGCACAAGTCACATGACTGGGGGCAGCTGGGAAATTGACAAAATGTCTAGCCCCATGTCAGATTTCAAAATTGAATATAAAAAAATCTGTTTGTTCTTTTGAGAAATGGATTTCAGTGCAGAATTCTGCTGGAGCAGCTCTATTAACTGACTCATTTTGAAAAAAATTTTTTTTCCCATGACAGTATCCCTTTAAGTCTACTAGAAAATCATATAAACATGAAATAAAGCCAATAGGCTGGTTTTGCTTCCAATAAGGATTAATTATATCTTAGTTGGGATCAAGTACAAGCGACTGTTTTATTATTACACAGAAAAAGGAAATCATTTTTAAAAATTTGTATTATTTGATTATCATGGAGTCTGTGGGAGACAGAAATTCTGGATAACGAGTTCCCGATAACGGATCCCACACCTGTATTTAATGAAAAGAATAAATATTAATGGATCATTCTATTCAGTAACGACCACTTATATCCTGTCTCCACTTTCCAAGTTATTTATTTGTGGTGCAAAATGAGACGGAATCGCAGCACCTCCCTGGAAAACGATGTTTTTGGCTAAATTCAGGGACTTTTTGTTAACGGTTTGGTTTCTGTATCCGTCTGTCCCGCAGTCAAATGAAGCTCGAGAGCGCGGCCTCGTCATCAGTCGAGGATCGAGTCAAACGAAACATTCACGGGATCCAACGTACGTCTGCCGCCCTGGAAAGGAACTTTATGAAACGATGAATTCTCATTCGTCCGTGGCCTCCAGCAATTAAACGTGGCTCCTATAATGACTCACGGACGTTTCTTTATCTCCTCCAGAGAGAACAAGGGAACCATTTAATCCCCTTCTTTCTCCCTCTCGCTGTGACACAGTAAATTGCCCAAAGTCCCTGGAATTTCCCCTTTGTTTCCGACTCACAAAACTCGTTCTCCTTCGAGTGCAACAGGCGAGAAATCGATCAAAAATGTATCGTTTGCTGCAACGAGATGTTTAAATACTTTGTTTTTTAACTGGGATTTTATACTCTATCCAATCGCAATAACCGGGCAGAATCTGTCCCTTTTAACTAGGGATCTACTAAATCCAGGATTCAGTCCGGGATTCGGCCTTTTCAGCAGGATCTGAATTTGTACAAAACCATATGCAAATTAGGATTCGGTTCGGTATTCGGCCAAATCCAAAATCGTGGATTCGGTCCATCCCTAGTTTTAACAGTGGGGAAGATGCAGAGAGGCTTTATATTTGGTGCTGAGCCTGGATCACTAACACGGCTTTCATTAGCCCTTCATGTGGCCACTGATCCTGCTGGTGGGAGGAGCTTTCCTCTTGGATTTCATGAAATATCCTCAAAGTTCTTTCTGTCATTCCTCCATGAAATGGTGCTGATCTCACACTGTGTGTATTTACTCGGCTTTTACTTTGTTCACACAATTTAATTTTTTATTAAAGGATTCTCTTTTATACTTAAAATGTTTGCCTTTAATCCTTATAAAGGACTTGACAATTGTTTAAAAAAATAAGAATGTACCAGTGCATTATACTCATTTAGATATAGAAGAATTGAGCTTTTCTGGCTGATTTATTGAATATTTCTGCAAAACCCCTAATAATCCCTCCCTTCTCTTCCACTTGCTACTCCCTGAATTCCCAGGCTGTGCACTCAGCTCACTGCACTGTAGGACAGGAACCAATCAGCAGCTAGCAGGACCTGATAGGGAACTGAAGCCTGTCTGTGCTTGTGTGACTGCAGGGCTGTGATTGGCTGTCCCCTCCTAGACACGCCCACCCCTCATTTGAAACAGGGACCAGAGAACATCTATAGGGAGCTCTAATAAAGGGGCTATTTTGAAAGATAATAATGTAAAAGCGACACCATATATTACTTATAATTGGCTACACAATTAGGCTTTTTTCACTTATCCTATATGTCTTTTAAAAGAAACACATTAGCACATGGATATTTCTGTTGTTACATTTAGACTATTACATGTGACGTACAGTAAATATTCAGATTTGATGCTTCTGTACAAGTCTAACAAGAGAACACTGGGAAAGTAAAGTGAGATGGTAGCGCTGCAAAACAAATTTCCTTTTTTTCCCCTGCCGGCTGAATGACAACATTATCTGCATCCTGCTGAACAGCTTCTCATTGGCTATTGGGATGTTCCAATCAATCTCCTTATTCACAAACTTGGCCAGATCAAAGGTCTCTAGGGTTTGAAGGTCCATGGCTTGGACTAGTATTGGTCTAGTATTAAACTAGTATTGGATCCATCCAAGATAAAGGTCTATTCTCAGGCAGCCCCTTTTGTTTCTCCTTATTCACAAACTTGACCAGATCAAAGGTCTCTAGGGTTTGAAGGTCCATGGCTTGGACTAGTATTGGCATTGGACTAGTATTAAACTAGTATTGGCCTAGTCTTAAACTAGTATTGGGCTAGCCTTAAACTAGTATTGGGCTAGTCTTAAACTAGTATTGGGCTAGTAGTAGACTAGGATTGGGTCCATCCAAGATAAAGGTCTGTTCTCAGGCAGCCCCTTCTCTGTTTCTCCTTATTCACAAACTTGACCAGATCAAAGGACTCTAGGGTTTGAAGGTCCATGGCTTGGACTAGTATTGGCATTGGGCTAGTCTTAAACTAGTATTGGGCTAGTAGTAGACTAGTATTGGGTCCATCCAAGATAAAGGTCTGTTCTCAGGCAGCCCCTTTTGTTTCTCCTTATTCACAAACTTGACCAGATCAAAGGTCTCTAGGGTTTGAAGGTCCATGGCTTGGACTAGTATTGGCATTGGGCTAGTATTAAACTAGTATTGGCCTAGTCTTAAACTAGTATTGGGCTAGCCTTAAACTAGTATTGGGCTAGTAGTAGACTAGGATTGGGTCCATCCAAGATAAAGGTCTGTTCTCAGGCAGCCCCTTCTCAGTTTCTCCTTATTCACAAACTTGACCAGATCAAAGGTCTCTGGTGCATCAGACCTTGGGCTCGGTGGTTTTCCTGTGAGGTCCGGAGTGCGCTGCCGCAAAGATTGACTAGTAGTGCAGACCAGACTTAATGACCAGACACGTGAGCACACAATTGTGGTACCACAGCCAGACTGGGGGCAAAGAGAAGTAATAGAGGTGCAACTCACTATCTTCTGCCTGCTCTATGGCAGCTCCCATTCCTTCCATCATCTTGTGCTGCGCCCTGCTCTCATCAGCTTTACTTTTCTCTATTTGCCACATCACAATGGCGAGTGTCACTCAGTTAGGGATGCGCCAAATCCAGGATTCAGCCAAACCCTGTTTTGCATATGTAAATTCCGGGTGGGGAGGGAAATCGCATGACGGTCACAAAACAAGTAAAAAAAATGTTTCCACTTTTTCCTTTCCCATCTCTAATTTACATATGCAAATTAGGATTTGGATTCAGTTCTTGCCCAATCTTTCACGAAGGATTTGCCCGAATCCACTGCATCTCTACACTTAGTAGAATTCACAATGGGGGCATTTACTCCAGTGTATCTTCGTCAATTGTTGTAAATCACTAATAACCAAACAATCAATTTAATGAGGGGGAGGGGTGTTATCTTCCACATAATGGCACATATTTACCAGGTGTCACTCAGTATTTATCAGTCGAGCCCCCAGGGTCTGCCAATACATACGCACAGGGGGTCATTTATCAACACTGGGCAGTAACCCATGGCAACCAAATTGCTGCTTTCATTGTTCTACTTGCAGCTGGCTTTATAAAGCTAATTACTGATTGGTTGCTATAGGTAACTGCCCATGGGCAAATTTGCCCAGTGTTGATAAATGACCCCCACAATGTCCAACTGCCGTAGACCCAGAAAGTGTAAACCAGGCTACTGACCCTATTCCCCAACCCACACACTGGGGGGTACCAGGGCTCATGTATTGGGCCTTGAGGGGAGTCGGATGAGATGGAGTCGGGGGCAGTCGGACTTTCCTACACAAGCGACATTTAATGGAAGGATTTGGTCTCAGGAACTGAAAATACTGTATAGGGGGACCCTCTGATACTGGGACCTCAACGGAACATTGTCCTACCCCAGCTTGTAAAGGCACAGTGTTACCATGGAGATTCCCAGAACAGTCGGACTGTGAATTTCTTCCATTGAGTCAGGGCAAGAGTTTTGTTTTTCCTTTAAGGTTTGACCTTCAAAATGAACCCAAATCACGACCAGCAGACTCCCGTGTTTGTTACATCTTTTTTATTTTTACAAGGGAGGAGGTGTTCATGCGATGCTGCCTGCGTTGGACGCAATCCTGGGCCACAGATCGGCGCATTCCTTTGCCACAGGGCCTGTGATAGCCGAGCCTGAAGCAGAGAGAAAAAAACGTTTTAATTTACATTCTTGTGGCAAAACTACTGAAATCTCCCTTGGAAATGTCTTTCCTTTCTAAGTCTTGCAGCCCCATTACTAAACATGGGATATTCCCTTTTAGTGCTGATGGTCAGCTCTTATGCCTAGATTCTAGGCTGTGTGTTGCTATGAGAACACACTGGTGTGGCCCAGATCAATATTTTAGAATATATGGCTCCTGCACTCACTCATTGGAATTAAAAGGGTTAAATATTAGGGATGCACCGAATCCACTATTTTGGATTCAGCCGAATCCTTGTTGAAAGATTCGGCTGAATACCGCACCGGATCCTAATTTGCATATGCAAATTAGGGGCAGAAAAGAAGAGTGGAAAAAAATCTTGTGGCGAGAAGTCACGTGATTTCCCTACTCGTCCCTAATTTACATATGCAAATTAAGATTCGGCCAGGCACAAGGATTCGGCCGAATCCAAATCCTGCTCAAAAAGACAGAATCCCGAACCGAATCCTGGATTCGGTGCATCCCTAGTAAATATTTATGAATACTACATTCTGCTTTGTGAATCATCATTTTAACAGCAAGTTTAAGATTTGTAGAAACATCTGGACATTCCCACATCTAAAATCGTCTCTCCTGGAAAGGCCAAGGATTTGGGACCCCCATCAAAGGAGAGCCAATAAGAAGAGATCCACTTGTCACATGACTGATTGAAGTAGAACAGCACATGTCGCTGCCTCTTCACCCAAAAGTCATGTCTTTCTCTCCTCTTCCACGACAACTCATGGTGCCACGGGGCAGACACTGCAAGTGCTTTGAGAAGAGGGGTCGGTTTGAGAAGAGGGGTCGGTTTGAGAAGAGGGGTCGGTTTAAGCAGGGAGCCCCATTTATTCACTACTCCAGCTGAATATTCTCAATGTGATCAAACACCAAGCAATTCAGTCAGTAAGGGAAACACCCTAATTTGGTGCAATTTTATACACAGTTCTCTGGTGGGTTCATTTTTCACTGTCAGTTACCTCCATCCACACATCATGGCAGTTAGAAAGTACCTTTACATACAACTAAATCTCTTACCTTTCATCTCCCCCTTGTTGTTCACTATCACCCCCGCATTGTCTTCAAAATACAGGAACACCCCGTCTTTTCTCCGGTACGACTTCCGTTGCCGTATAACCACTGCCGGATGCACTGCAGATAAGAACAAACTGACAGTTAGTGGAGGCTGAAGCAGATGTTTGTAGCCAAAGAAACTCTGAATAGACCATAGGCCGTCTGAACTCGTCTCTCCTGCAAAAGGCAAGGATTTGGGACCCCCATCAAAGGAGAGCCAATAAGAAGAGATCCACTTGTCACATGACTGATTGAAGTAGAACAGCACATGTCGCTGCCTCTTCACCCAAAAGTCATGTCTTTCTCTCCTCTTCCACGACAACTCATGGTGCCACGGGGCAGACACTGCAAGTGCTTTGAGAAGAGGGATTGTTTGCTCAGTGGGCTCTGATTGGCTGTTGAGAAGCTAAGCTTAGGGCTCGTCACTAATTATCCAGCAGAAAATGAGCTTCCCTGGCTGTAATATAAGCTGATGCTACAGGTTTGCTGATTATTCAATTCTGATGCTAATTGCACTGGTTTCTGTGCTGCCATGTAGTAATTATGTGTATTAATTACTAATCAGCCTTATATTGTGACATTTCTATTCTATGTGTACTGTATATTGTGAGTGGCTCCCTAAGCTCAGTAAGTGACAGCAGCACAGAGCATGTGAATCAGTGAATCAGCAGAAAAGAAGATGGGGAGCTACTGGGGCATCTTTGGAGACACAGATCTTTACTGCTAAAGGGCTGTGGTTGCCTTGGGCTGGTACAGAAGCACAAAACATCATGTACAACATTTCTAGCTACTTCTTTAGTTCGGCTTTAGTTCTCCTTTAACCATAGATGAAGTTAGTAATAGAAGGAAAGCTAATCCACAGTTGCAGACAGGCTTTATGGGCTGTGATGCAGTAATGTTTCAGGAAATGTTACAGTTTAAGGCAAAATGCTCCGTGTAATGATTGTGTACAGGCCACTTACCCTTCTTCCTCAGTTCAGGTTTTCCTTTCTTCACTGTGGCCATCACCATGTCTCCAACCCCAGCGGCCGGCAGTCTGTTCAGACGTCCCTTGATGCCTTTCACAGAGATGATGTACAAGTTCTTTCCACCTAGAAGGGGGGGACACCATTAGGCCCATTAGCAAAGGCTGCACCACGTACTCAGCAATGCAGGTTATTTGTGATTGTGTAAATAAAAACAAAAACAGAACTCACTATCCTTTGAATAGTAAGCTCCTTGCTTTAAAAGCACCAACCACTTATTTTGTTCACGTAACTTTGTTCTAGTAAAGGGGAACTGCAGTCAATATGGAGACACTGCACGGAACAGAATATATTTCCCCACCAAACACCAACCATATATAAAACACTGGGGGAAAATATTTGAAGAGAAAGAGAATGTATAAAGTGTCACATGACTGATTGAAGTAGAACAGCACATGTCGCTGCCTCTTCACCCAAAAGTCATGTCTTTCTCTCCTCTTCCACGACAACTCATGGTGCCACGGGGCAGACACTGCAAGTGCTTTGAGAAGAGGGATTTGTTTCTACACTTTACACACTCAGGGAAAGCGGAAGAAGGAAAGGCTAAAAGTAAGTCAGCATTATCAGAAAGATCTATATAAATACACCAGTAACCCCTCAAAGTAATGCTGCTCTGAGTCCTCTGTCAAACAGCACATTTCTTTCCTTCTATTGTGTACTCATGGGCTTCTGTATCAGACTAACTGTTTTCAGCTTAAACCTCCAGGGCTAGGGCTTGAGCATGCTCAGTTTGCTCCTCTCCCTCCCCTCCCTGCTGTAATCTCAGCCCAGTGCTATGAGTGAGCAGGAAATTATGTCACACCAAGGTAATATGGCAGCTGCTATCCTAAAGAAACAGAGCTTCTAGAGCGGTTTACTCAGGTATTGTAAAGAATTCTGCATAATATAGTCTTATAGCTTGCACTGTTGTGGCTGATCTATTGGTAATAAACTGCTTCTGTAGCCTTCATTCTGCTTTAAAGAACAAGAAACAAAATTCCTAATGTTCTTTCTTGTTCATTAAAATAATTTTGCTTTCACTGAGCCAGAGTACTTTGGACACAGAGGAAATTTAGTAGCAATGGGCAATTTTTACACAGGTACTATAACCCATAACAACCAATCAGGGATTTTCGTTCAGCTTCTAACTTGCCACAGACACATGAAAGCAAATTGCTGATTGGCGGATACTGCACTTTCCCAGTGTGGCTATCTGAGCCCCGGTGTCACCACTAAAGTAAAAATCAAGAGAATAAACGTTGAATTAGCGCCGAGCAGCATTTAAAGCCCAGTGGTGCCTCCAAGCAACGCTTAATAGAAGAGACGAAGCTAAATTGTCCAATCTGGCCGTATGGTGGTTTGAAAGACTTAATGATGTTATCAAGTTAAAAAAGAAGTAGCAGTGCTACTGTAAAAGCAGGAAAACACAGAATACCTTTAAAACAAGTGAATGTAAAACTGATGAGGGGGCTATTCTAAGCACTTTTGTAATTTACATCCATTATTTTTTATTCCAAGTTATTAAGAGAATATGAATTGTTCCAAGAGCTCCAGCTGCTGTTCATTTTCTGACCAGCAAGTAGTCAAGGAAGGAGAAAGAAAGAGGCTGATGTTCTTCTGCTTAGGAAAGATGTGAGAAAGGTTTCTAATTTTATTCCTAAGCAGAAGAACATCAGCCGCTTTCTTTCTCCTGACAACTTCATTGGCTGCTTGGTGGTCAGAAACTGATCAGCGGGTACAAACATCCCTTAATATCTTGGAATAAAAAAAAAAAAAAAATGATGCAAGTGACAAAAGTGCTTAGAATAAAACCCTCGTCAATTTTACACTCACTTATTTTGAAGGTTTACTTGTCCTTTAAAGATACAATGAAGAGAAATATTGCACTGCAGCCCTTACCTGTGTTGTCAGCGCAGTTAATGACGGCTCCCACGGGGAGACCAAGGGAGATGCGAAACTTCGCACCGGATGAACCTCCGCGTCCTAAAGGCGACAAAGCCGAGTTAGTGAATGAAAACAATATCAGAACCCTTCAAAAATATTTGAAGAGAAAGAGAATGTATAAAGTGTCACATGACTGATTGAAGTAGAACAGCACATGTCGCTGCCTCTTCACCCAAAAGTCATGTCTTTCTCTCCTCTTCCACGACAACTCATGGTGCCACGGGGCAGACACTGCAAGTGCTTTGAGAAGAGGGATTTGTTTCTACACTTTACACACTCAGGGAAAGCAGGAGGAGGAAAAAGCTAAATGTAAATAAGTTGTATCAGAAAGATCTATATAAATACACCAGTAATCCCTCAAAGTTTTCTCGCTCATTATTATATATATATATATATATATATACACACACACACACACGCACACACACACACACACATAAAAGAGAGCAGCATATACTCCTGAGAGCAAAGTACAATGATCAGTAAGTAAAACTATAGGACACAAGGGATAAAAGCTCATGGGAGATTTAGTAGCAATGGGCAGTTTTTACACAAGTACAATAACCAGCCCCAGTATTTGAGCCCCGGTGTCACCACTAAAGTAAAAATCAAGAGAATAAACGTTGAATTAGCGCCGAGCAGCATTTAAAGCCCAGTGGTGCCTCCAAGCAACAGTTAATAGAGAGACAAAACTGTCCCGTGATGTCGGTCCCGTGTGGATTGAAACATTTACAGATTGAGACGAATAAACACTGTTCACATTTGTCAAAATCGACTGTTTCTACAGTTGGACGATGTGATTCTTTGGTGATCACCGACCTTTACTGTTAGTGGGGAGTGCGCTGAATAAATGTATAATATATATATAAATATGGCACCCCTTAACTACTGTGTGACACTGCCCTCTGCTTGTCACAACCTCGTAACCCTTCAGGGGCAACGGAGGCATAGAGAGGGGGCAACGGAGGCATAGAGGGGGCAACGGAGGCACAGAGGGGGGCAACGGAGGCATAGAGGGGGCAACGGAGGCACAGAGGGGGCATAGATGGGGCAACGGAGGTATAGAGGAGGTAAAGTGGGGCAACAGAGTAGGAGAGGGGGCAACAGAAAAATGGCATGCACTGACAGCACCTTATAATACATAAACTTCATATATATACATACACACACACACACACAATTATATACACATTACACACACTATAACACATATATATAATACACAAGTCAATATAAAGTCACTGTAGCCCAGTCACACAGTCTGACATTAGTGAGAGATCAGAATTAGCAGAGAATAAGCAGAGAATTAGCAGAGACAATGAATGTAAGAGAAAAGTGACGGTAGATAAAACATGGCTTCCCCTCAGAGGATCAGCAAGAGATTCCCGGGACATTTAAGGTTTCCCCGCAGCTCCCACACTTCCCACTATCGCTCATATGGACACGAGGGGAGAGAGTGGGGAACAGAAAGAGGCCTCACATCATTTCAGCCATCGGCAACGCGAACAAAGCGGCAGATGACGACGGATTTAAGTCACGAGCGCTCAGCCCTCACCTCTCTTAGACATCTTGGTTACCGGAAAGAGAAAGAGGCGGGCGCAAGGGATGCCGGGATATAGCAGCCAGTTGAGCAAGGGAGGGAGACAGGGGGGCGGCACCACGTGATATCGTCAGTCTGATTGGACGTGCCGTACGTTGGACGGCGCAGCCACGTGACCAGGAAATGGGAGGCGTGGCGTGAAGCTAATGGCTACTTGTGACGTTATCACCTATAGAAAGTAGAAAGTCTGTCAGTTACAATAAGGAAAAGGTTGGGATCGTTTTATTTATCATTTTCCCAATATTTCAGTTTTTGTACAAAAAAGCCAGAGCGTTAGAAACAGTTGTAATGAGTTTGTTTGTAGTGAAATAATAAGTGACAGTCCCAGTCCCTCTCACTTGTCTTCTCTTTTATTTCCTGTTATTTCTATTATTTACTTCTCAAATACTTTCCCCATAATTCCTCTCTCTACTATATTCCTCTATAAACACTCTCTCTTCATTCTCTCTTCATACACTCTTTTTATCCTCTCTTCATTCTCTCCCTTCTCCCTTCACTCTTCATTCTCTCTTCACTCTCTTCATTCTCTTCTCTTTTCATTCTCTTTATTCTCTCTTCATTCTCTCTCTTCACTCTCTCTTCATTCTCTTTATTCTCTCTCTTTATTCTCTCTTCATTCTCTTTATCCTCTCTTCACTCTCTCTTCATTCTCTCTCTTCATTCTCTTTATTCTCTCTTCATTCTCTCCCTTCACTCTTCATTCTCTCTTCACTCTCTTCATTCTCTCTTTATTCTCTCTTCATTCTCTTCACTCTCTCTTCACTCTCTTCATTCTCTTCACTCCCTTTATTCTCTCTTCACTCTCTTTACTCTCTTCACTCTCTTTATTCTCTTCACTCTCTTTATTCTCTTCACTCTCTCTTCACTCTCTTTATTCTCTCTTCACTCTCTTTATTCTCTCTTCACTCTCTTTACTCTCTTCACTCTCTTTATTCTCTTCACTCTCTCTTCACTCTCTTTATTCTCTCTTCACTCTCTTCACTCTCTTTATTCTCTCTTCACTCTCTTTATTCTCTCTTCACTCTCTTTATTCTCTCTTCACTCTCTTTATTCTCTCTTCACTCTCTTTATTCTCTCTTCACTCTCTTTATTCTCTCTTCACTCTCTTTCATTCTCTTCACTCTCTCTTCACTCTCTTTATTCTTTCTTTATTCTCTCTTCACTCTTCTTATTCTCTCTTCACTCTCTCTCTTCACTCTTTATTCTCTCTTCACTCTCTCTTCATTCTCTTTTCATTCTCGCTTCATTTTCTTTTCATTCTCTCTTCTCTCCCTTGGTCGCCTCTGGCTGATAAATGACAATAAAACCTTCTTTTCTATTGGTCATGAGCTGAATTCGTCTCCAGTTCATTATCCATCAGGGTGACGGTTACATCTAAGTAAGTGATATTTTATATGAAATTCACACATGAAAGGGTACGACCTGCCCAGACTCAGGGTTTCCAGGTTGGCAGTTTTCCTAATTTAAAGGCCAGGCTGGTTTTGAAAGTACAAACTAGCCAAGGGACAGATTTGGGCTACTTTTTGAGCCTTTGGCTGGTTTGTTTAGAAATCAGCCAAAGTTTTTTGTTGCCAAGCCTGTGTCTCCCAATGCATTTTGGGTAATGTTGTTTTTGTGTAACAATTTGCCAAGTTGAATGGAAACTACAATACCCAGCATGCAATGGGACTGACTTGTGTAGAAGTCTGAAATTACCAGATTTGGGTCTCTGTACCCCAGTCTCCTGTCACTCTTAAACATTCTCACATTTTCCAGTGACTTTCCTCAATTTCAGACAATTTTGGGGCAAAAGTCTTCTGGCCACCAAAATGTCTAGAGGTTCAGCTGTTTTACCAATATTTATTGAAATTGCCCTAATGGGGCCCCTATACCTCCTGGGCCCCCTCTGTAATTACCCTGGGGACGGGCGAATCTGTCCCATTTTACATCATCAAAAAATTTGCAAAACAGACAATTTTAAAATGGCGTATATTCACATATATATTCATTTACTTTTTAGACTTTTTTTAACTGCGCATATTGTGCTATTTTTTGGCTACTTTTGATGTGCCTCTTGGCTAATTTTGGGGCTGGTTTTGTAGCCGACTTTGGCTGGTTTTGAAAAACAAGACCTGGCAACCCTGCCCAGACTGGCCATCTGGAAACTGGGGGCTGCATTAAGCTGCCATAGACTGTTGCTTTATAATGGCCTGTGTATGGCTGTTTGATAGTGATGTGCGGGCCCAATACCCAAGGGTTCGAGCCGACCTCACACCCCCCCTTTTCGGGTCACGGGCACGGGTTGAGCTTTTGACTGCTCTCCCCCCCCCCCACGACCTTACAAATGCCGGCTTCCGACTTTGAACTTTTATATGTCTAGCCTGATTCCTTCTTCCACCTCCCAGTATGATCACTCAGGACCGCCATCAGAAATCGCAGGGCCCCATACGACAAAATTTCCTGGGCCCCCTGAGCTGCGCCCACCGCAAGCCCCACTTACAGGTCTGCCCTCCCCAACCCACAGGTCCGCCCCCCACCACACAGTAAAAAAACAAAATAAATATTGGTGGCTAGGGTTCCCACATGTTAATAAAAAGATATTGGTGGTCAGGGCCCCCCATAAAAAAACATTTGTGGCCAGGGCCCCTCCATTAAAAAATATTGGTGGCTAGAACCCCCCCCCCACCACACATTATAAGAAAATTGGTGGCCAGGGCCCCTTAAACATCCATGCCTTCCCGAAGTCAGCAGCTCTCACAAAGATGGGGGGCCCGGCTAATCAAGTAAGTGTGGCGTAGCAGGGCCCCACTTACCCTCGGGGCCCCCTACAACTCTCCCCCCTATCCCCCCCTGATGGCTGCCCTGTGATCACTAGTGTAGGTACAGGCCACAAGCCAATTACCAAACACAGGGAAATGCTAAAAGCTTCAGATGTTCCAGTTCTCGGTTGCTGAAAAGGAAGCAGAGGTAAATACAGCAGGAGATCTGAGCCAAGAAACAGGAAGTCTGATCGTCAGTCAGGAACAATATGGATGTGAGTTCTATAATATCCAGCAAAACAAAAACATTGAACAGAATATTGTCAGGAAAACTGAGGAACCATTATCTTGACTGCATTATAGAATCAGCTGCGAGGAAGCAAAACGTTCCAGTATTTAAATGCAACATTTCAGTATCACTTTAAGTGCATTACTGGCCTTTTTCTTAACTGTTGGCTGGTGGTAGGCCCAAAATACTTGCCTGCTTGGTCAAATGACACTGACACGTTCCTATTAATATCTGAAATGCGTCAGTATTTTTTGTAAAGTTTGGTTACGCTAAAACTAGGCTTGTGCTAAATCCATGATCTTCCCCTTTACATAAGAGCAAAATTAGCTTTTATTTCCCTTTGAACTAAATAACTAAAATCATCTTGTGCCTGAAGTACTACCACCCAGCTAACGCTTTATTCTTGTCGTTATTAACAGGCTCTGCTGTGGTTTGATGCGGTGACAATCGCAGAAATCGTCCACTCACAATAGAGAGAAAGACTGACTCTGAACAAAGGCGATTCTGAGCGTTGACCCGTGCGGAGAGTCGCAGCGGATTTTTCCTGAGTCAGAATTTCCCGTCTCTGCAACTCCAGCCTTTGTTTCTCTGCAGCAGTTTCATCATAGGACTTTGTTGCATGAGTATTGGCACTTTGCATGGTAGTAATAAACTGCCCATTAACACAATTAGTTCATCTTAACTCTATCATAATCTACATATTGATAAAGAATGGTTTGGGGATAAAAAGGCAGAAGATGCAAATACTGTATATATATATTAGGGATGCACCGAATCCAGGATTCGGTTCGGGATTAGGCCAGGATTCGGGCTTTTTCAGCAGGATTCGGTTCGGCCGAATCCTTCTGCCCAGCCAAACCGAATCTGAATTCTAATTTGCATATACAAATTAGGGGTGGGGAGTAAAATTGGGTGACTTTTTGTCACAAAACAAGGAAGTAAAAAATATTTTCCCCTTCCCACCCCTAATTTGCATATGCAAATTAGGATTCGGTTTGGTATTCGGCCAAATCTTTCACGAAGGATTCGGGGGTTCGGCCAAATCCAAAATAGTGGTTTCGGTGCATCCCTAATATATATAGAGAGAGAGAGAGAGAGAGAGAAGATAAGAAAGAAGAACTGGAAAGGTGGGAATAAAAGATGGAGAATGTATCCAGCGCCGGATTTCAATGTCGGGCGCCCCTAGGCCGCGCAGTCTGACCAGGCGGCCGCGCGGTCCTAGCGCCCACCTCACCTCCCCTTCCCAGTGCGCCGGCGAAAAAACGCTGGCGCAGCTGCTGTAATTGCGTGGGGACGCACACATCCCCATAATGCGGCTGGGCGGCATGCCGCCCCTATTTTTTGCCGCCCTAGGCCCGGGCCTATGCGGCCTTGCCGCAAATCCGGGCCTGAATGTATCAAGTGTCACCTTAAGGGCAGAGACACTCTTCCCCAGCACCTCTTTTGCTGCTCCAGCGGGAGGTGGGATACGTCAGTGTAGCACCTTTTTCGGGTTCTGTTAGAGAAATGGAAGGCAGGGATCTGGAAACTACCTGATTTTCTGTCTTTTCAGCATGAGCAATGGGGACAGCTCTAATGGTGAAGACACACAAGTAGTAGCAGCTACTTATTACAGTTACAAAATAGACAATAGTGGTAATTGGCTTTGCTGAGACGCTACACATGTTTTAGTAGAGTCAAATCTCAGTGTTGTCTATGGCAGGGCATTTTGTAGCCATAAAAAATAGCTGCCGGCTAGAATCTATATCGCCGGCGGGATGGTACTTGGATTGCTTCGTTTTCTGAAGTCGCCCCAAGTTGCCTCACATGGAAACTTCAGCCGACTTCGGAAAACGAAGCGCTCCGAGTGCCATCCTGCCGGCGATATAGATTCTAGCCGGTGGGAAGGCATTGCAGGGAGATTAGTCGCCCGAAGAACAGACGATTTGTCGCTGGGCCCGAATCTCCACGTGTGTCTCTGCACTTAGGGTGAAGACACACAGAACTACTAGTAGCAGCTATTTTTATGGCTACAAAATGCCCTGCCATAGACAATATTGAGAATTGCCTCTACTAAAACACATGTAGCGTCTTAGCAAAGCCAATTACCACTATTGTCTATTTTGTAGCTGTAATAAGTAGCTGCTACTACTTGTGTGTCTTCACCCATAGAGCTGTCCCCTTGCTCTTATGCTGAAAAAACAGAAAATCAAGTTGTTTCCAGATCCCTGCCTGTCTTCTCTCTACCAGAAACATAGAAGGTGCTACACTGACGAATCCCACCTCCCCCTGGAGCAGCAAAAGAGGTGCTGAGGAAGAGAGTGAGAGGAGTGGGGTTCAGGAACAGTCAATATTGAGAGGAAAGAGATGTTTTTGGGGGGGTATGACCCCCTTGGCATCTATGTAAAATTCTCCAGGCAGTGGGGCAGAAGGCAACTGATATCAACCTGTGGCATCATAAGTTACCCAGACGCCCCTGCCCTTCTGCCCACTGTGTTAATTTGCTGTAGTGCTGCAAAAGAGAGAACAAGCCCGGACTTATCAGACAGATGATCAGAGATGGGATCTACATTATGGCTGCCTGGGTGTCACAGAACATTACAGGAAGGATGTACAGTAAGTTGCACAACTAACAGGAACAGAACCCGTCGGTAATTTAACAATTACATGTGACCAAGATAAATCTGACATTATATGTCATTCAAACAAATGCATTTTATATACAGTTCCAACTGTCAGTGTGTTGGGCCATTACCCCACATACTGGATTTCCAGGTTGGGATAAAATGATGTTCAGCTGGCCATCGATGCAAAGATGTAGTTGTACCAACCGAAGTTTCATACGATTTTCAGACCGCGTGTGGCTCGCCCTGACATTTTTCAGGCCATGGATATCGTTGTTTAGTCAATTGGACAGGTTGGAAGATTTCGGTTGGCTAACGATAATTTCTCTGCATGTATTGCCTTTGTGATGATCTCAATGGGTGACTGTCACTTCTATTTGTCGGACTTAACTTCATACCTCCCAACTGTCCCTTTTTCGGAGGGACAGTCCCTCTTTGGACAGCTCAACCCGCAGTCCCTCATTTGTACTGGAAAGTCCCTCTTTTCTCTGCACTGAACAGCCAGAAAAAGAAACAAAGTTTCTCACTTAATTGGCTTTTAGCAGAGAGCCCAGAACAGCTAACAGGTGCAACTAAGATACTTTCTAACAATTTTGAGACACAGAAACACAGTTTAGATAAGGAGAAATATTTTCAAACTTTCATAACCTGCCAAATTTTGTAAAACAAACATGGTAATTAGGGGGTGTGGCCACAGAAAGGGGTGGGGTCAAACAATTGCTGCGCTACGTGCGGAGAAAATTTTTTTGTCCCTCTTTTTACTTCCAAAATGTTGGGAGGTATGTCACTTTGCTACGATTGATGTCACAGCCAGAACATCGTCTGATTTGTTCTTTTACTACTTTTTTTAATCTGAATGGTTAGTGGCAGGTCAGAAGATTAGAGTCCAGTAAAGAATATTTCAGTGGGGGCACTTACTGGACAGAAACTGGCTCCATTGTACTAAACGTCCACCGTGATCCCAAGCAGCAAATTCATATCAGACTTTGTGCAAAAAACGTAGCACCAAGGAAGCCAGTATTTAAAAATAAAAAATCCAAAATGCCTCTAATTTGGGCTGCCCGCTTAACGCGTTTCATGGCCACTTCATCAGAAGCCCAGGTCGGAAGATTTCAATATAAGATCGTTCGTTGGATACAGGGCTAAAGTCTACACAACATCATCCATGGAGCTCTTGAACAATTTCCTGAACGGCCACATCAGGCCCAGGGGCCTCCACTTGAAACGTGTTAGGATTTAACCTAATCGTGGATTCCGTGAATCCCAAGTACAAACTGTCAATATCCCAGAATTGCCACTGAATCTTCCATGAATCCGATTAACTGGACAGTAGGAATGAGCATGAGACAGAGATGAGGGGCATCATATTTACACCGTGGATGTAAGCGGAGGCTTTAGTGAATTTTATTCATAGGATTTGCCTGTAATGGCACGGAAAGGAAGAACAAAATCACTGCCATGTCTAATTTTATACATTGTGATTTTTGGGAGCAGTTGTAGAACATTCTTCACGCAATTTGCATGTTTTATGGAGGTGGAGTGTTTGGAATCAGCCCGATTGTGTATCAGCGTCGAAGCTTCTGTCAAAACAAAAGCCTTGTGTTGTTTTTTTTTTTCTTTTTTAGCCTGGTTGTATTTTTCTTCAAACAGATTGTTAAATGTATTTCAAGCCTTAAGTACAAGACAAGAGTGTGTGTCTGGAAAGGTCTATGGAGACCAGCCCGGCCTTAGCAACAGCTGCCTCCCACCTTGCACAGGAGAACTTGCCTAGTGACAAATATACAATATTTACTAATAATCCAGCAAAGCACATTTGCTTAGTGTATTGAGGTATACCATCCATGATCAGGAAATTCATCATCCAAAAAGCTCAGAGTTACGCAAAGGTCCTCTTCCACTGACTATATTTTCATCAAATAATTCACATTTTTGAAAATAATTTCCTTTTTCTGTGTAATAATAAAACATAAGATATAATGAATCCTATTGGAGGTAAAGCAATACTATTGGGTTTCATTAATGTTGAAATTCTTTTTTAGTAGATTTAAGGAACAGAGATCTAAATTACAGAAAGACCTCTTAGCCAGAAAGCCCCTGGTCCCGAGTATCCTGGGTGTTCTGACTGATGGTCGAAATGTGCAAAACAATCTTCCCTATGGGTGTGGGGCAGTAGTATAAAGATTTTGCACTGACATTCTACTTCAGGCACCTGAATTGCCCAAACTTGGGACTCCAGAGACAGAGGGCTCACATGTATTGAATCAGCAGAAAAGAAGATGGGGAGCTAATGGGGCATTTTGGGAGGCACAGATCTCCCCGGCTAAAGGGCTGTGGTTGCTTTAGGTTCTATTTAGTTCCGGGGCCCACCAGGATTTTTCTTGGTGTCCTGCCGGCCCAGTCTGACCCTCGTACTGAGGGTAAGGACATTATTTGGGCTGGGGGGCATGCAGGAATGGATGTAGGGTTTAGCAGAAGAGGCTCATGCCTGGGGGTAATAGGGGAGAGAAGCAGTGAGTGCAACAGGGTGGGGGCAAAATAGGCAGAGTGTGTCATCATTAAAATACAACCAGGGTCGGACTGGGATGGTGGAACACTGGGAAAAAACCTCATGGGCCCAGACCTGCTCCCTGACCAAGTCAGTTGTTCCTGCCGTCATCTTCCCTCTCCAGGCTGGTTGCATCAAAATACAGGTGTGTGCGCGGGGGTGGGTTCTGAAAGGGTTTATATGTGGGGGTGGGTCTGAAGGTGCGTGCGCGGGGGTGGGTTCTGAAGGTGTGTGTGCGGGGGCAGGTTCTGAAGGTGTGTGTGCGGGGGCAGGTTCTGAAGGTGTGTGTGCGGGGGTGGGTTCTGAAGGTGTGTGTGCGGGGGCGGGTTCTGAAGGTGTGTGTGCGGGGGTGGGTTCTGAAGGTGTGTGTGCGGGGGCGGGTTCTGAAGGTGTGCACGGGGGCGGGGTGTGTGTGCGCAGGGGCGGGTTCTGAAGGTGTGTGCGCGGGGCGGGTTCTGAAGGTGTGTGTGCGGGGGCGGGTTCTGAAGGTGTGTGCGCGGGGGTGGGTTCTAAAGGTGTGTGCGCGGGGGCAGGTTCTGAAGGTGTGTGTGCGGGGGCAGGTTCTGAAGGTGTGTGTGCGGGGGTGGGTTCTGAAGGTGTGTGTGCGGGGGCGGGTTCTGAAGGTGTGTGTGCGGGGGTGGGTTCTGAAGGTGTGTGTGCGGGGGCGGGTTCTGAAGGTGTGCACGGGGCGGGGTGTGTGTGCGCAGGGGCGGGTTCTGAAGGTGTGTGCGCGGGGCGGGTTCTAGGTTCTGAAGGTGTGTGTGCGAGGGCGGGGTGTGTGCGAGGGTTCTGAATGTGGGTTGTAGGTTCTAAAGGTGGGTTGTAGTGGGGCTCTGAGACAGCAGCCTGGTGGCCCCTCAGTCCCACTCTGTTCATGGAGCCCAACTGAACAATATTATGAGGAGAAATACGGCTCATTCCCTTGAAACAAGAAAACAGTCGAAGGGGGCACCCGGATTTGAACCAGGGACCTCTCGATCTGCAGTCGAATGCTCTACCACTGAGCTATACCCCCCCACATCTGTTCTACTTTTATAAAGTGGAACCATTCCGTTGCCTCCCCCCCTTATATATTAAACATGGAACATTCCTGTGGGAGGTGGGAGGAGTCAGGGCCCTGGGGGACTCCCTGTGGAAGGAGCTTGATTTCTTATAGTGACAAAATAGACCGGGAAGGAACATGTTTTATGGAAAGGAATAATCCATGTGGAAGGGGGAGGAAATACAGTCACGTGACAAGAACCGGAAAACAAAACATGTGAAGGGGGCACCCGGATTTGAACCAGGGACCTCTCGATCTGCAGTCGAATGCTCTACCACTGAGCTATACCCCCGCTCGCTTCTAGACGGCCTGCCGTAGTGTCTCTAATAGAAAGTAGCCGCCTACAGGCCATACTGATACTTTTACTTAGTTCTAGCCTTAGTTTCCCTCGTATTACATAGAGAACGCTCACGCACATTTGCGTACGGACGCGCCTACGTGGCACCAGGAGAGGGCGCTGTGCGCGCATCCGGCCCATTCACTACTCTGTGGCCGAGGCTCTACGGTATTGAAGCGTTACCAAGGCAACGTGCTCGGACGTGGGCGTGTTGCCTGCGCCAGACGGTGTATAAATTATAACATAAATAGATTTCTTTTGCGCCTCAGTAAAAGGCCGTAATTCACCCGCTGAGTATCGAGGCGCGCTCCCGCCTCAGTGACAATGTGCGCGCGCTCCCGCTAGGCCCCGCCCCGTTCTCTCCGTGCCCCGCGCGTCCCCGCGGCCTCCGCCCCTCCTGTGTGTTTGTCACCCGACAGCAGCGCGGCCGAGAGACTGAGAGACAGCGGCGACCCGGAGCGAGAGACGGACAGGGGTCGCCTGGGAGAGCTGAACATCCTCCTGCTTCTGTCACACACTCACCGGCAACATGAACCCGAGCTGCGGCCGCTGCGGCAAGATTGTGTATCCCACCGAGAAAGTCAACTGTCTGGATAAGGTAATGGGACCAATGCGCCCACAGCCAGTGTCGCCGACCCCACACACGTCTCACCTGCTGACACTAGTGTCTCTCACCTGCCCCTTGTACCTCTCTCCTCTCTCATTCTCCTCTACACCCCCCTATCACCAATGAGACATTGAACACAACATACAGTTATATACACCTATATACACCTATATACACCTATATACACCTATATACACATATATACACCTATATACACATATATACACCTATATACATCCATATACACCTATATACACCTAAGCACTGACAGTCACTCATTTACTCTACTTGCACCTGCCCCAAACATATCACTTGCACTACAACTCCCAGCATCCCGCTACAACTCCCAGCATCCCCACTACAACTCCCAGCATCCCCACTACAACTCCCAGCATCCCCCTACAACTCCCAGCACCCCCTACAACTCCCAGCCTCCCTCCTACAACTCCCAGCATAAGCATCCCCTACAACTCCCAGCATCCCTCCTACAACTCCCAGTATCCCCACTACAACTCCCAGCCTCCCTCCTACAACTCCCAGCACCCCCTACAACTCCCAGCCTCCCTCCTACAACTCCCAGCATCCCTCCTACAACTCCCAGCATCCCTCCTACAACTCCCAGCATCCCTCCTACAACTCCCAGCATCAGCATCCCCCTAAAACTCCCAGCATCCCTCCTACAACTCCCAGCATCCCTCCTACAACTCCCAGCATCCCTCCTACAACTCCCAGCATCCCTACTACAACTCCCAGCATAAGCATCCCCCTACAACTCCCAGCATCCCTCCTACAACTCCCAGCATCCCTACTACAACTCCCAGCATAAGCATCCCCCTACAACTCCCAGCATCCCTCCTACAACTCCCAGCATAGGCATCCTGGCTGCATTATGCACATTATGTATTTCAGTGTAAGTATTGGGTCCAAATATAATCCCCAGATTCAGCCACAAAACTCCTGAAATATTCCTTCCTACAAACTGTGCTGCACAAATGTAACAACTTGTCATATTCACATCATCTCTATTGCCTTTCCTTCTCCTCACAGATTCCCACATTCCTTTTCCCTACAGACTCCCACATTCCTTACAGACTCCCACATTCCCTACAGACTCCCACATTCCTTACAGACTCCCACATTCCTTACAGACTCCCACATTCCTTACAGACTCCCACATTCCTTACAGACTCCCACATTCCTTACAGACTCCCACATTCCTTACAGACTCCCACATTCCTTACAGACTCCCACATTCCTTACAGACTCCCACATTCCCTACAGACTCCCACATTCCTTACAGACTCCCACATTCCTTACAGACTCCCACATTCCTTACAGACTCCCACATTCCTTAGAGATTCCCACATTCCTTACAGACTCCCACATTCCTTACAGACTCCCACATTCCTTAGAGATTCCCACATTCCTTCTCCTCACAGGGGAATGGGATGCTGTTACATGACTCGCTGCGATGTGTTAAAGTTGGGGAAGGAAAACAGATACTGAGTCTATTTAAGCAGGTTAAACCCCAGCAATTGTATTCAGGTCAGGTGTAACATTTGGGGGGCCTGGCCCCTTCGTCAGACAGAGGATATTGTTTGTGTTAAAGTTGGGGAAGTCGCAGCTCTAACTAATGTCAGTGATCAGTCCATGTAACGTCGCATAAGTAACACCCAATGGTGCAGCAAAGTGTTGACTGTCAGTGCTATACATGCTGTATATATATATATATATTATCCTAAATAGATTGTCACACACATATATATATATATATCTAATAGTGTTGTGATGTGCTGGTGGGAATGTCATGCCCAGTCACTACCCACTCGCACTGCTGCTGCTGCTTAAATTCCCATTGCAGTTCATAGAGTAATTCAGGCTCCCTGATGCCTTTACTGTCATGTCTGTTGGATGGACGATACTGTTTGGCTGATATAGAAGAGCTCCTCTGAATACGCCACATTTATTTAGCCAGCAACTGTGAAAAGGGGTAGCACTTGTGTTATTGGGGAGACATTAACCCTAAAGCAACACCCACTACATTAGTTCTGCCTTGTAAACGAATGGCTCTTATATGAGATATATGAGATGTATATGAGATATATATGAGATGTATATGAGATATATATGAGATATCATTCCTAGTCCCAAGCACACAGCTGTCTGTATTACTTCCCATGAAGCATTGGATTATTACACAGGAGCTGCACATGAAGAATCATTTCGGGGAGGTTGTGTTTGAATCCCACCTCTCTGCACTTTATTGTCCCCTTAGTATTGTAATGTGCCCATTCTGGCGGGTGTCGCCCATGTCTGTGCCTTGTTGCAGCCGGAGCTGGAGTGTAAAACGGAGTGTATATTTACCCTGCATTCCTACTGCCCCCCTCCCATTCTATCCGCCATGTATGCGGAAGTCCATGAGTCCTGGCATCTACTACTGCACAGCTTTATTTTCCCAACATTAACTCCTCGCCTCCCTCTTGTGTCTCTCCAAGCTCTGGAATCCCCTCCTTCTCCAAACACCACCAGCCACACACAACGTTCTTGGGCAGGTCAAAAGCCGAGGAATGCCGACATCTCCGATTGGTCAGGAAAAGTAAAAAAAAATCTGCATTTAGAGCAGCAATGTGCATGTAAAATAGTTTTAATTTAACCAAATGGGGGTGGAAGCTTAAGAGCTGCAGATAGAGGAAATGGTTAATAGTGCGGAGAGACCCCACCCTGCCCGAGTTTGACCCCTGAAGTTCATTTTCCCAGGGCTTAAAAATCTTGATAGAAACTCTCTCCCCCTCCTCTTCTTCTAAATGGTCTCCTTTTGTGGCCGGCTTCCGTTCCACTCAATGGCTGTGTGTGTGTGTGTCTGTGTGTGTGTGTGTGTGTCTCTGTGTGTGTGTCTCTGTGTGTGTGTCTGTGTCTGTGTGTGTGTGCTGTCAGTATGTATGTAGTGCCCGTGTGTGCCTCTGTGTTTCTGTGTGTGTCTGTGTGTGTGTGTGTGTCTGTGCTGTCAGTATGTATGTAGTGCCTGTGGTTACCAAAATACGTATCCCTATAATTATACAGTTGGTTCCTTTCGTTGCCAGTTCCCTTGTACGTATCCCAGAAGACATGAGGAGCATCAGAAGAAACATGTAGGAGGAGGCGCTGGTTCTTTCCAGCATGTCGGGCCCTATCACTCCCCATTGCTTCCTCTCTAGTGTGACCATTCACAGGCCTTTTCCTTCCGCTCCAACCTGCCTTCTTTTCTACTTCCTTGAGTCTTGCTACAACCCCTTTTTTGAGTGGAGATTGCTATAGATGGAGCAAGAGCTGGAGCTCTCTGCCAGCACAGCAACTGTCACAACACCAACTTCCTTCATTGTGGTTTCTTCTTTTCCCCTGCTACTTTTATTAGTAGTCTAGTAGTAGTAGTAGTAGTGTGTATTACTCCTCACACACTCTCTCTAACCTGGTGGTGGTGGTGGTCAGCGACTGCTCCTTTTTCTATTTGCTGAATCGATTGAATGAATTATATCTGGTTTAGCCACTTCTCATTATGGGCTCTCAACCCTACATCTGACTCCATACTCAATAGGACCTGAAAACTATCCACTAGTAAAGTGATCCCCAACCAGTAGCTCATGAGTAACATGTTGCTCTCTAACTCAGTGGTCCCCAACCTTTTTTACCCATGAGCCATGTTCAAATGAAATAAGAGTTGGGGAGCAACACAAGCATGAAAAAGTCCCTTGGGTGCCAAATAAGGGCTGTGATTGGCTATTTGGTAGCCCCTATGTGGACTGGCAGTCTACAATACTTGGCACTATACTTAAAAAATAATCACCTGCTTTGAGGCCACTGAGAGCAACAGTAACATGTTACTCACGAGCTACTGGTTGGGGATCACTGGTCTAACCCTTGGATGTTGCTCCCAGTGGCATCAAAGCAGGAGATTATTTTTGAATTCCAGGCAAATTTTGGTGCATAAAAAATATGTACTGCCAAACAGAGCCTAAATGTAGGTTGATAATCCACATAGGGGCTATCAAATGGCCAATCACAGCACTTATTTGGCACCCCGGGAACATTTTTCATGCTAGTGTTGCTCCCCAACTCCTTTTGGTTCTGAATGTTGCTCACAGGTTCAAAAGGTTTGGGTTCCCTGTCTTAGGGGATAAAATATTCCCGTTTTTAGGTATTGTTTTGCATTAAATTGACGTTACAAGCATACTGAGCAATGTACTCCTTTATGCTGGGTGACCCATACACAGAATAGTTTTACAATGTTTATGGTTAGGGATGAATAATTAATAACGGGGTTGTACAGTCTAACAAAACATCATAATTCTAAGCAACTTTTCAATGCATATTTTGCACACGTTTCCCATGGTTTTAAGGTTATTTGTAACTACAAGTGATAGCCGTATGTCTCTCCCCTTTCTGCACTGCTGGTTCTGGCTAAAACAACTGTGTAGCAGTAGCCAGCCGATAAAAAGACCCGTTCAGAAGCCTGCAAGTCATTGTGGAACATGGAGTCTTGTCCAGAGGAGAGCTGATCTTTGCTAAGTAGTTTCCAGAGTCAGAACCAGCTAAATGAACATTGATGATGAATTTCTTTGTGCTGGGCTCAATGTTTAGCTTGTACAGGTATGGGGCCGGTTATCCGGAAACCCGTTTTCCAGAAAGCTTCGAATTACGGAAAGGCCATCTCCCATAGACTCCATTATAATCAAATAATTCACATCTTTAAAAATGATTTCCTTTTTCTGTGTAATAATAAAACAGTCGCTTGTACTTGATCCCAACGAAGATATAATTAATCCTTATTGGAAGCAGAACCAGCCTATTGGGTTTATTTTATGTTTATATGATTTTCTAGTAGACTTAAGATATAAAGACCCAAATGACGTATATCTGAAAAACCCCAGGTCTCGAGCATTCTGGATAACAGGTCCCATACCTGTAAAACAGTAGCTTGTACTTGATCCAAACTAAGATATAATTAATCCTTATTGGAGACAAAACCAGCCTATTGGCTTTATTTCATATATTCATGATTTTCTAGTACTAGGACTCAAGGCATGAAGATCCAAATTATGGAAAACCCCAGGTCCCAAGCATTCTGGATAACAGGTCCCATACATGTAATGCCCTTTTCTATGTTTATTTATTAATAAAAAATAAAACCCAGATCGCACACGGACATTGCTTCACATGCAGTTTCCATGTGACCAAAGTTGGGATACTGGCATTTAGTCAGGTCACATGGTGTGCAAGGTAAGCAGCTGCCTGGCAGTTTGATAGTTCAACTAGTAGCACCTTCTGGTCAGAAATCAACCAGTCTGATCTGAAACCTGTTGAATTGCTGATCATTTCTGGAGCTAAATAGTCGGTTAACTACCAAGAAATAAGCAGCATGGCAGCATCTATTCAGGGCAATTCCTTGGTATAAGGCTGATGGCACATAGGGGTGTATTGTTTTGTGGTTTCCCAATTTCAGACAGGTTGTGTCTCGCCTAATCTTGTTGTCTCTTGCACTTACCTAGACCAGAGACAGCTGGAGGCACTTACTGTTCTGCACCATCACTAGTGATAATTGTACAACATGAACATTTAGAAACAATAAATAGCCGTTCCGATAATAACTGATAATTTGTGAAAAGGCAGGTTTTCTTTTAATCGGCTTAGCCGTAGTTAGAAAAAGTCACGCGGAGCAGCCGCATTCCTATAGAGAGATAAAGGAGTGTTTGAATTGGAGTGCCAAATGAGACACCCTGAAAATAAACCCTCGGCGCGGGGAGGACCGCAAGCTCCTACACCCTTCAATGAGAACACGTGCCTACACAAGTTGATTTTAGATTGGAACACTAAGCTGAACAACTGATTTTCTTGCTTGGATTTTATAAAGAATGGCCTACACTGGATATGTATGTGGGCCAATGTTCGGATCATAATAGGGGGGCTAACCTCAGGTCCCAGTCCAACCATGATTAAAAATAATGGGCACAATAAATAGACACTTGGATCATAGATATCCACAGAATATATACAGGGACATGCCAATAAGATTAGTTTTGTGCCCCCTTTTAAACGGCTATTTAAAAGTCAGATAAATACCACGATGCAGCAATATTATTCTATTGTGTTGTACTCACGAATAGCCAGTGCAGCTTTTAGTTCCCTTCTTTTGTTGTAGTTGGAGAGTATTTTAGTGAATCTATAAAGCACGTGGCCCTAAAGAAATAGCCTAAAAGCACTTTGACATTCTATCCCTTTGCTGGAAAGAAAAGGTCTCTGACTTTGTATCTTAAAGGGGAATTCACCTTCCAAACACTTTTTTTTTCAGTTCAGTTGTTTTCAGGTTGTTCTCCATAAACAAAGGCTTTTTTTCCGTTGCATTTATTTTTTACTGGTTTCCCAAAATTGAAGGTTAAAGTTTAATGTTCCTGTTAGAGTCCTGCAGCGGGTCAGGTACCCACGGGTTACCCGCTAAAACCTGCGGTACGCTGCGGGTTGTGGGTAAAGACGCAGGTTTGTGGGTCGCGGGTCGTCTCAATAACGATTTTTACTCCTTTTTTTCTGATCACGCCTACTTCCGATGACGGCACTTCCTGATTCTTGATGGACAGCAGGTCCGGGTTGCGGATAACGTACTTCCGGGTCGGGTAGCGGGTCCAAGTGGGTAAGAATGTGGGTCCGGGTTGCGGATTGCAGGTACGGATCGGGTATGGGTTCCAAAAAGTGGACCCGCGCAGGACTCTAGTTCCTGTATCCGGTGTTTGAGTCTGGCAGGTCATGATCATAATATAAACTTACTATTTGCTACATTTAGTTGATACAGTTAGTTGATATATTTCTCTGTGTAATAAATATAAGCAACTATTGTATCCATTCTAACAGCTGCCTTTAATGAAGCTCATGGATTTTGCTTAGCAGGGACAAAGATAACAAATGTATCCACTAAATGTATCCATTTAAAACCGCTAAAGAGTCGGCGACCCCTCCCAGAGCTGCAAAACTTTACACTTCAATATTAGAAAAATGGTAACAAATAGAAAGTAATTGGAAAAAAAAAAAATCTTTATTTCTGGGGAACTATCTGAAACCAACTGAACTGCCTCTTTAAATGGATACAGGACAATGTCAGATATTCGCTTAATTAGATCTATTGCTGCAGAAAAGTATTTCCATCGGCCCTAGTATGGGGCCTGCCGAACTGATATCTTTGAAAATTGGGCAGATATCAATCCTCTCGGGGTGAGGACAGCTTTGGTCATTGACATGGTTCTCCTGAATTTACTGTAGTTGTGATCAGCTCAAGATGGGCAGATTGGGGAAAGATCCTCATTTTTTGTTGCCCTTGCCAAACGAGCAGATCTTTAGGTGTTTGGGCAGCTGAAAGGTACATGATAAGAATGTTTTTGTCTTCTAACCGCTCTACAACTTGAGAACAGTTGACGTAACCCATCCTGTGCCATTCTATTCACTAGGATACTGCAGTGTAGTGTGGACTTCATGGCAGTCCGGGTTTGGGCAGCTTGAAACAAGTTGATGTTGGTCGTGCATCTTCTTTCTCCATTTGGCACCAGTATTCTGCCGCCCTTCCATTTGCCATGATCATTTTCTTATCCACTGTAGTGCTAGTCAAGGTATATATTGCCCATGTGGCTTTAGCCCCTGGGACAGTCTCATTTGTGCCTCTATCTGAGCAGGAGGTTGTGTTGGGAGGAGTGACTTAGTATGTGAGAAAAGCAAAGGAAGTTGTCTGTTTATCTGTAATGAAATGACCCGTGTTCTTGCTAAACAGCTTAAAAGGATTCTGTCATGATTTTTATGGTGTCGTTTTTATTTCTAAATGACACTGTTTATGCTGCCAATAATTCACTGTACAATATAAAATGTCATTCCTGAACCAACAAGTGTATTTAGTTGTAATATTGGTGTGTAGGTGTATCTCAGCTCATTTTGCCTGGTCATGTGATTTCAGAAAGAGCCAGCACTTTAGGATGGAACTGCTTTCTGGCAGGCTGTTGTTTCTCCTACTCAATGTAACTGAATGGGTCTCAGTGGGACCTGGATTTTACTATTGAGTGTTGTTCTTGTGTTATGGAGCCGCTGTTATCTTGTGTTAGGGAGCTGCTATCTGGTTACCTTCCCATTGTTCTGTTGTTAGGCTGCTGGGGGGTGATATCACAGTAAAGAGTGACTGAAGTTTATCAGAGCACAAGTCACATGACTGGGGGCAGCTGGGAAACTGACAATATGTCTAGCCCCATGTGAGATTTCAAAATTAAATATAAAAAAATCTGTTTGCTCTTTTGAAAAACGGATTTCAGTGCTGAATTCTGCTGGAGCAGCACTATTATCTGATGCGTTTTCCCATGACAGTATCCCTTTAATGAACAGACCCGTGTTTTTGCTGAAGAGCTTAAAAATGTAATGACAGGGCCGGGATCATCCACAATGCCGCATGTCTGGCAGGTATTTTAGTATCTGTTGCCTTTGAAAAGAAGGTTTGTGTAATGAATGGTATTATTTTACCTTCCTACTCATCCTTTCCCTTTGTGAATTCTCTTCCAACTGGTGACATAACTTCCACCGACCATTTACAGTCTCAAGCCCCCAAATTACCTTCCTGCAATTTCCTCTGATCTCATGTCAGTAGAACGGCCTCCTCCAGCTAATTCTATCATTGTGTCCCCCAAGTTAGAGCAGATTCCCAAGGAATCTTCAGTTAAACTCGTTTATGCAAATCCGTTTGTCGGGGATTCATTCTTTTGCAGGTGATACTCTGCACTTCTGTTTTGCTGCTCACAATGATAAAAGGCCGGCCAGTCCCAGTGGATTCTAACTGTCAGTTTATAGTGTTAGGACGGAATACTGTGTTTGTTGGTAAGCTCACGCCAATTGCCACGCTGAGGTGTAAATGACTGTAAATGCTTGTGCACGCTGAGCGTGCGGGTGTTTGTAAGGATCCATTATCCGGAAACCCGTTATCCAGAAATCTCCAAATAATGGAAAGGCTGTCTCCCGTAGACTCCGTTATAATTAAATAATCCAAATTTTTAAAACTGATTTCCCTTTTCTGTGTAATAATAAAACAGTCACTTGTACTTGATCCCAACTAATATTTAAATAATCCTTATTGGAGGCAAAACCAGCCTATTGGCTTTATGTTTTCATGACTTTCAGAAACATCCGTTATCCGGAAAACCCCAGGTCTCGAGCTTTCTAGATAAGTTTCCGTACCTGTAACAATTTTGTGCTTTACATTCCAAAGGCCAGTGTCGGACTGGCCCACCGGGATACCACGAAAACTCCCAGTACTAGGAGAATAAAGAGGTTGAGTGAAGAGAGGATGAATAATAGTTTGGAAAGTATACTCACTATCTAAGGTTTTCTGGTGGCCCCACAGTCTAAGGTTTGCTGGTGGCCCCACAGTCGAAGGTTTGCTGGTGGCCCCACAGTCGAAGGTTTGCTGGTGGCCCCACAGTCTAAAGGTGGCCATAGAAAGACCATTCGTTTCAATACACACGTGTAGAGCTGAATGTCAGATATACAGGTAGATATACGGAAGAAACAATAGATTTCTACCTGTATCTGACGATTCAGCACTAACAATGGCCGATGTTTGGGTCCCTTCAAAGGCACCCGATCAAAGTTTTCCATCCAGCCCGATCGACGAGCCGACCGATATCCAAGTCTTCTGCCGATATCGGTCGGCTCTTTTTCCACCATACACGCAACGAATATCGGACGAAAATTCGTTTTGTACGATATTATCTGTGCGTCTATGGCCACCTTAAGGTTTACTGGTGGCCCCACAGTTGGTTTTCTGGTGGCCCCACACTCTAAGGTTTTCTGCTGGGCCCCTGGCTTCCCAGTCTGACACTGCCAAAGGCCAAGCTTGAGAAGATACGTCTAGGCCTAATTTATATTCCTGAGCCATGAACAGGGACTCCTTAATAAGCCCAATGTTATCTAGCCTGTTTGGGATAAGCTATAATCGTCTCCCCAAGCCTTCCTGGCCTCTATTGTGAATTTTAACTTGGGGAGAGGAGCCAGGAGTTCTCCTCAAAAACATGCTGCACGATAGGGAACTGAGGGGGACTTTCCATGCTCATTATTCAGCCGAAGCCGGAAAGCTTCAGGCAGAGACAGATAAAGGAGCAATATATACAGCGCTATATAAATAAATGATGATGATGATGTACCTGTGTTCAACATGATCTAAATAAATAAGCCTTATTCTTTTAATAAAATCTATTTTCTCTGATCATTTTGTTGTCGCTGCTGCTTCCTCCACCCTCTGCAATCAGGAGAGTGTAAAGATCACGGTTTACTGATAAGGGGTAATTCATTAGACCAGGGTTTTTAACTAAAGGAGACCATTTCATTGACTTCTTCTTCCAGAGGGTCCAAGGAAGGGTGGGCTTTATTGTAAAATAAAAGTGCTTTCAGTCCCACTGTTCTGTAGTGTTTAGTATTTAGTACAACATACGTTGCTAGCGACTTCTCCTCTTCTTCAAAACACCAGCAGACTGGCCCACTGTTTGATGATACACCGCCACCCTCGTGTTCCAGTCGTACCATTCAGCTATTGAGGCTGCGTGCATGCGCTTTACTAAAACTGCTTAAAGGGGAACTTTAAATGAAGCTTCAGCATACTGAAATAAGAAAATTTGTAAATATAGTCAAATAAATATTCTGCATCATTTCTGAAATAATAAAGTTCATCATCCCTATCCCTCTCAGCATCTGTTTCTCTTCATTCTCTCTTCATGCAGCAGTTGGGTGTCAGATATTCACTGACAGTTACATCCAATATATCTTATAGGGGGGCTCCTTTTGCCTAGAAGATGTATTAGAGCTCACTCTATTAAACTCACCAGACATCATGTCTCTCTACATGCAGGATTTGTGCAAAAGGCAGTTATTTTGTTTGTACCCCCTATAAGATATATTGGATCTAACTGTCAGTGAATATCTGACACCCAACTGCTGCATGAAGAGAGAATGACGAGAAATAGTGATGATGAACTTTATTATTTCAGAAACAGTACAGAATATTTGATTTTATATTTCAGTATACTAAAGCTGATATTAAATTTTCATTTTCGCGAGTTCCCCTTTAAGAAGTTCTGTACTGGGCATGCTCAGACATGACAAATACCCACAAATTGAAATAATACTTTTGAAGACCTCATGCTGTTTGAGGGACATAAAGAGAGATAAAGGAAAGTCACATGGGGGTATCTATCTCAGTGGCTGCCTCTTCACTTAAGGCACCGGTTACTTTATACAATGGGTAGTATCCCCCTTTTATTTGGTGTATATAGTAACATGCGTTGTTGTTGTTACTTCTCCTAATCTTAGACAACTGTTCACTATTTCTAGCAGAGGTTTGACCTGTATCTGTTCCTTTTTAGTTCTGGCACAAAGCATGCTTCCACTGTGAGATCTGCAAGATGACTCTGAACATGAAGAACTACAAGGGATATGACAAAAAACCATACTGCAATGCGTAAGTACAAACTGTCACATTAGCCAGTGTCTCTGCCCCATAATATGTTTTACTAGCACACGGACTTACTGCCGCCCTTCATTCAAATCCAGTATTTTTGGTTGGTCTAGCATTTCTGATTAGTAATGATTTTTTTCCCCTTTCATTGGTTAGTTTCCCTTTAAATACCATTTATTTAACGTAGTTGTAACAGGCTTTGACCAAATGCCATTTGGGCTATGAAATGCATAAGGCATTTTTGAGATTACTTTTTTTTTTTTTTTTTAAATCCACTTTTTACCCTTTATTTTTTTTTTTTGAAAGAGGTTCAGTTTGTGTCTCTTGTAATGTTTGGATTGTCAGAGGACTGGAGTATCTACAGACACACCCCAGCCAAAGGCAGTCTTCAGCATTCCTTTGTTTCCACCTATAATATATACATTAAATTGATGTGAGACTGGACCCTGGATTCCAGGTCTTCTCTTGTGCCCTGGAGGCCCAAACGGTCACTGCATTGTACAAGTATGAGACAACTTCACTCTTAAGGTGGCCATACATGATAAGATCCACTTGTTTGGTTAGGTTGCCGAACGAGTGGATCTTAACCCGAAATGCCCACCGAAGGCAGGGTGATATCTGGTTAATCCAGTCATTCGGCCCTAGGGCCAAGCGTTCGGATTACAGTGAAGCAAATGGCAGTCGATATGTTGTAGGACCGCATCAACTAGCCAATGAGATCCTCTGTTTCAGGAAAAACCAAACCTGCTTGATCGATATCTGGCCAATTTTTAGCCTGATATTGATCGGGGAGACCCCCACACACAGGCAGATAAACTGCCGAATCAGTTTAAAGGAGAAATATCCGCAGTTTTAATCTTCTCGTGTATTGCCACCATTAGACAGGCCCTGTGGGAAAACAAGAGACTGCTAATTTAACCTTCTCACTTCGCCCTAGAGTTCTGCTTGCTGAGAAAAGTCCAAAAAAGCCAGTACTTTCCCTTTAAAAAATTCTAAAGCCAACAATACTCATTATTGTTTCAAGCTTTTTTTTTTGTAGGTGAGGAAAGAGGCAGCAAAAATACTCTAATTGCAGTTCGAGTGTGTGTGCGCACACGCGCACACACACACACACACACACACACACACACACACACACACACACACACACACACACACACACACACACACACACACACACACACACACACACACACACACACACACACACACACACACGAGTCAGGAGTAGTGTAGGCAGCAGTTTGCCTTGTGATATCTCTGCAGACCACTGAGGTGTGTGTAGGAGGGAACGGAAGAGCTCGCTGGTGTAAAATACCAATTCTATTCTTAAAGGGCCAGTCACAGCAGGACACGGTAGTATGAATAAAAGACTATAATAGTATGTAGTGGGCGGAGCTTTTCTTTAGACATAACTGGTGCGAACCCTCTCCGATACAAAAAACAGGATTTCTGCTTTGAATACAAGATGTTTACATGTACAGTATAAGCTTTATGTAAATTCATTTGCTGCTCTTACTGGTCTTTTGTGCCAGAGCCACTTGCCTAACCAGTCTGCCGCTTCAGTCGTATTAACGAGGCTGGGGTGACTTTTCTTTGCTTTCTGCTGGGACTTTGTAAGGAAAGGAAACCAGGGCGGAGAGGCTAATGAAGCGACAGATTCCGGACATTCCACAAACATGACATGACATCTCTCTCTCTCACAGTTTATTCGGGTCACTATCCGCTCCCGGGTCACCCAATTGTCCTGGCTGAGACCTGTAGAACGTTTGCAGGCCCTAAAAGGAAAGAGCATGGCAAGTGTCCATGGCTTCCAGGCATACATAGTTCCTTTCAGATTCATGGTGCCCCCTCTATCAATCTATCATCTGTTCCACTTTCCTTATTTATGCACAGTTTCTTAGCATCTCTTGCTTCCACTTAAAGGAGAAGGAAAGCTACAGAGGCATTTTATTGCCAATAGAGTCGCTGCAATAGTGCAAGCTAGAACGCTATATTTATTCTGTAGAATGTTTTACCATACCTGAGTAAAAAGCTCTAGAAACTCTCTGTTTGTTTAGAATAGGAGCTGCAGTATTAATGTGGTGTGACATCACTTCCTGCCTGAGTCTCTCCCTGCTCTGGGCTCAGATTACAGTAGAGAAGGGAGGGTTGGGGGTAGAGGAACAAACTGAGCATGCTCAAGCCCAGGGCAATGAGGTTTAAGCTGAAAACAGTTAGTCTGATACAGAAGCCCATGAGTACACAATAGAAGGAAAGAAATGTGCTGTTTCTTTTGTCAGGGGACTCAGAGCAGCATTACTTTGAGGGTTTACTGGTATATTTAGATGGACCTTTCTGATAAAGCTGACTTAGTTTCCTTCTCCTTTAAGGTGCCCATAGACCTTACAATTACGCTCTTTCCTGGAAAAGATCTTTCTTTGTTGGTTTCAATACACACGTGCAGAGCTGAATGGTCAGATAGACATATAGAAACAATAGAATTCTACCTGTATCTGATGATTCAGCACTAACAGTGGCCCATGTTCGGTGGCCTTCAAAGGCGCCTGATCAAATTTTCCGGCCAGTCCGATCAACGAGCCGACCGATATCCAAGTCTTCTGTCATTATCGGTCGGCTTGTCTCCCACCATACACGCACTGAATATCATACAAAAATTTGTGTTGTAAGATGTCATCAGTGCGTCTATGGCCACCTTTCCTCTGTTCCATTGCCACATCCCTGTCTGTAATCTGTGCTCCCTCCTTATGTCAAGCCATTTACCTGCACTACTTTACTTCCCCTTTCCTCACCTATGGTTGGGTTTTCCAGATACAGGAACTTACATAATATGGATCCCCATGCCTTAAGGCTGCTACAAATTTTTTTGCTACATCCTAAGGGTCAGGGCACACTGGCAGATTTGGGGAGATTAGTCACCCGGCGACAAATCTCCTCTACTTCGGGGCGGCTAATCTCCCCAAACTGCCTTCCTGACGGCTAAAATGTAAATCGCTGGCGGGATGGCACTCGTTTCCGAATTCGCCCAAAGTTTCCCCATCAGGCAACTTGGGGCGACTTTGGAAAACAAACAATTTATATTTTAGCCGTCAGGAAGGCAGTTCGGAATCTGTGTGCTCTGACCCTAAAGCTCAGGTCATGGGCCTGCATTCCTATCAGTGACAGCTCCATAAACTACAGCTAAACTTGACTGCAAGTATCTCCCATGCAACAGGCACCCCTCAAAGTGAGCAAGTGGGGTGTAACAAGACGGGTCATAAAATTCCTACAAATGCAGGTTGCAGCCCTCCTCTAATCTATTCACATTTGGTGTTGTGTATATTATAGTGAGCCGTGGCATTCTGCCAGATGTCTCATGTAATACACAAATATATATTTATATACACACCAGAAGTACTGTTTTTTGAACTATATTAATGGTCAGTGGCCCTTGACATTCTATGTGCAGCCATATTTCTGTCGCTACCTGCTTGTGTTGCTCACAGGATGCCTATAGTTTGTGGTTGTGACAAACTGCAGTGACTAAGCACCACTGTGCACAATTGCCTATAAATAGGCATAAAAGTCTGGAGAGGATATAGTTGTGGTCACAAAGGAACTGCTCTCATACTGAGGCCTTGAAAGTGAAGCACTAACTTGCTTGCAGTTCTTGCTGCTCTCTGTTACCCCCTCACACACACATGCAAGTAATGGGGTGTCTCTGCACCTACCACACTGCAACTGTCCCCTGACGGGGGGTACGTGATCATGTGCTGGCTTTGGATGGGATACATGTGTGTTTTCAGCAGTGCAGCATTACTTTCCTCCCCTAGTGAATTGCAGGGATTGAAAGGGATTTTATCCCATTATCTTCTACTATTTGATTAGATTCTAAAGGCAAGTAAAATGCAGTAAATTCAATGTTATGGTTATTGGTGCTACTAACAACCAGGGGCCCAATGATCACCAGCCTATGAAGCAAATCTAGAGAGAAATAAGTCAAAGAAACTAGGGATGCACCACTATTTTGAATTCAGCCGAACCTCCAAATCCTTCGCCAAAGATTCGGCGATGGGAAGGGGAAAATATTTTTAACTTCCTTGTTTTGTGACCAAAAAGTAACATGATTTCCCTCCCTGCCCCTAATTAGCATATGCAAATTTGGATTCGGTTCAGCCGGGAAGAAGGATTCGGCCGAATCCAAATCCTGCTTAAAAAGGCCGAATCCTGGCTGAATCCCGAACCGAATCCTGGATTCGGTGCATCCGTAATAGAAACTGTTGGCAACATCTTCTACCTATACCCAAGCACTTGCTAGCATGAGGCAAGATCTAATCCTATTGTAAGAGCCAATTTGTTCCAGAAGGATTGTACAGCACCGCATACCTTGTACGTAAATAATGATAATGTTTAGGAGACCGAAGAATTGTTCACATTTCAAGGATGGCTGATCTCCCGGCCCTTGGTTTTGAAGCCATCGAATGCTTTTACTGCAGCGTAGTAAAGCAGTAGCAGAAGTGATGTTGTCCTTTCTTTTCTGACTGGTGGAAATGTAGATTTTTTTTTTCCAGAGACCACAACATTTATTATTCCTGTACTTTTCAATTTTAGGCATTACCCCAAGCAGTCTTTCACCACAGTGGCCGACACCCCAGAAAACCTTCGCCTAAAACAGCAAAGTGAGCTACAGAGCCAGGTAATGAGCTTGCTGCTCACAAAATATTCTATTCTTGGCGTTTTTCTATGTGTTTTGGCACATACATGGGTATATCTGATTTTCTAAGCAATATGGTGCCACTGGTTGGCAGGCTGGAAGGCTTCAGGGGAATCAGGGGGCACAACATAACCCTACACTATTGGACATGATCACAGGGGAACACTATAGGGGTCTTACTAAGGACTTGGAGCAGGCCTGGAAGTGCCTATAGGGGTGGGTGGGAGCAGACCTAGGGGTGGCATGATATGTGGCTGTGCATTTAGAATTTTAATAGCAGGCAGACTAGAACCTTGGTAGGGAAGGATGATGACCACAGTAATATAACTGTCCTTCCACTATAAACAATAGCCACTGCTTGTTACAGCTTGCATATAAAAGGACATTTGAGAAATGTGCATTATAGACAACACAGAGAGCAAGATTTACTCTGCTTCAAGACTTGGATTTAACTGTGGATAATCCAAAGAACAATGTACAGTGAGGCTCATTTACAAACACAGAGCAATAACCCATAGCAACCAATGGCTTTTCTCAGCCACCTGCAAGTTGAGCAATGAAGGAAAACCTCTGGTTGCCATGGGTTACTGCCCAGGTGCAAATCTGCCCTGTGTTTATAAATGAGCTCCACTATCTGTGTACCCTTCAGTTCTTATTCCATCAGCTGTAGATCCGCTGGTCCTACAGGCAAGGCCAAACAGTGAGTAGAAATGGTGCAATTATGGAACACAGGGCAGAGGATCATATTGTGCTTTGAATATATTTATATTAAATACTTTATCCTCAGCTCGGTATATTTTTACAGTGCTGGGGAAATTATGTGTCAAGGTTATTGCAAACGTATCAAAAAGCAATTATTACTTAAATTATTACTTTACGTGATTGCTAATTGTGAATCTGTTCCTGCCCGGCTATCACCAGGTCCGTTACAAGGAAGACTTTGAAAAGAATAAGGGCAAGGGATTCAGTGTAGTGGCCGACACCCCTGAACTGCAAAGGATCAAGAAAACCCAGGATCAGATCAGCAATGTGAGTATTTCAGTTACATCTGTTTAAACTGTCAGGGCCACAAGTAAATCGAGAGCGGATCTTTCCCTGATATGCTATTAACAATCATTCAATGGGAACATAGAGAGAAAAGCTTGTGTAAGGGTGACGTGTCTAGAGGATATATAGATTGGGCTGCAGGGAGACCCATTATTAAAGGTGTCAAGTAGAGAGTAACCACAGGAGGGCCATGCTGTCTATATATACTATAAATATATACTATATATATATATATAGACTCCTCTGTCGAAACACAACATTTCTCTTTCTATTGTGTACACATAGGCTTCTGTATCAGACTTTTTTCTTTCAGCTAAACCTTCAGGGCTTGAGTTTGAGCATTCTTCTTTCTGCCTCATTGCCTCCCTGCTGTAATCTGAGCCCAGAGCTATGAGTGAGTAGGGAGAGACTCGGGCAGGAAGTGATGTCACACCAAGCTAATATGGCAGCTGCTATCCTAAACAAACAGAGAGAGCTTCTATAGCTATTTAGTCAGGTATGGTAAAGTATTCTACAGTATAAATATAGTGTTATAGTGGCTAATCTATTGGCAATAGTTTGCCTCTGTAGATTTCCTTCTCCTTTAAAGCGGTAGTTCACCTTTAATTTAACTTTTAATGTGCTGATATATGGGTTTGCCACAATTACAAGAAATATCTTGCTGTCCTATGTCCTCTTACAAGAGTTGGAGAGCTCTTCTCATACACAAGCAAGGGTTATCTTATAAACAGGTGGGTCAGAACAGACTGGAGCCCTCAGTGATTTTCTTTGAATTTTTATTCTAGCTCCTTCACTTTTCCTTTGTTTCTGTTCCATACAGATTAAATATCATGAAGAATTTGATAAGAGCCGGATGGGGAACCCATTGGTGGATGGTGATGATTTTGACCGTCGAGGATCCGATGATGGTGCCAATTACCGCAGACCTTCACAGAGTTCTCAGCAGCACCAACCCCCAGCCAGTAGCTCAGGTAACTGCAACATTCGAGAGACGCTTTTCTCTTCTGACATTTCCATTTATACAAATAAATACCGGTTGGCCACGCTTTGTGTCTCCAAGATGACCTTGGAATTCACATTACTACTCCTAGCCTCTTCAGTATCATTCATTTGAGGTGCAGTTTTCAGTTGGGGTCTTCTTTAAATTTGACAGAGGTTTTAAGTTGTCCTCTTTTAAAGGTCCATGTTTCAGCCTTTTTTTGGCAAAGGCTCTGATGTTCAAGTTTGGGCAGCACAATGGCTCAGGGGTTAACACTTAGGCTCCTGAGTTTGGCCTGGGCACTATCTGCAAGGAGTTTGTATGGATCTCCCCAATGCCTGTGTGGGTTTCCTTCAGAAGCTCCAAAACCATATAGGCAGGTATCATTGTCAACAGAAGAAATACGTTTCAGATGCATCACCTGAGACTAGAGCAGAGATCCCCAACCTTTTATACCCGTGAGCAACATTCAAATATAAAAAGAGTTGGAGAGCAACACAAGCATGAAAAGGGTCCCTGGGGATGACAAATAAGGGTTGTGATTGGCTATTTGGTAGCCCCTATGTGGACTGGCAGCCACATGGGAGACTCTGGCAGTACATGTGATTTTTATGCAACCAAACTTGACTCCAAATCAGGAATTCAAAAATTAGCACCTGCTTTAAGGCCACTGGAGCCACTTGTTGGGGATCACTGGACTAGAGAGAGAGGAGCTTTATGAGGGTCAGACATTATCTTCTAAATTGGAGACTAATGGTGGCCATAGACGCAAAGATCCGCTCGTTTGGCCACATCGCCAAACAAGCGGATCTTTCCCCCGATATGTCATTAACGAGCATGGCTATATCGGGGGTAATCTGATTGTTCGGCCATATGGCCGAACGATCCGATTACGATGCGCAATGGGCTCCAGCGGGATCGGTCGGGTCAAAATCAACCAAACGACCGATCTCCGCCGGACGAAAGATGTCGGCACACGCCCCACACGATCCAAAAATCGTACGAATCCTCGATTCGTACGATCGGATCTGTGTGTCTATGGCCACCATTACCCTGTGAACTTTGGGTCAATGGAAGTTTATGGAGAGCACTGCCCCCCAGTGGCAATCAACATGTTTAGCCTCTTTCCTCTGGACACTAAAGTGCCTTTTTTTTGTTTTGCAATAACTGTTTCTGATCAGGGGTTTCAGCCTTTTTAATGTAATTATTCAGGGCCAGATGTATTCTGGTAATCGGGTTGTCATAGAAACTAAGCAGCAGAATTGGAAAGCATATGGGCAGCTGTTAGTGCTTGACGCTGGTTATTTAGGCACAAGACTTGATATAAACGTGTGTCGGTGTCTCTGCAGAGGAATTATGTTTCTCTCTCTAATTTTAGGATTGGATCTGTGTTTACTGATTTATATGCTCCTCGGAGTGACCTCTTGTTGATCATATTCTGCAGCTGTTTATTTTCTCCAATGTCTATTGCTTTCTGTTTTCTTCTGCCTAAAATATTCAAGATAATATGATGCTCTTTAAGAGCACATTTGTTTTTGTGCCAAGGATATTCTGCAAAGTGGGCCTAATTTATCTGCCCTTTTGCGTTTAAAAACCATTGGGAGCTTCCTTCCTGTTTGACAAAGAAGCAATATCCCGAGCATGAGACATTCCCATTGCAAAAAGATCCTTTTCATTTGGCCGTGGGCTGTGACGACCCATAAAGCAGCAAATTCAGTTATGAATATGTAACAGCCAATCAGGCCAGAGAACATACAGTCTATCCATTTGAGCCTCCAACTAGAGTCCTGCAGCCGGTCGGGTACCCGTGGGTTATCCACAAAAAAAGCTGGTACCCTGCTGGATGAGGGTAGGATTTTCAGGTGCGAGTATAGTTGCGGGTCTCCTCTAAATTTCTTATCTGATGTCATAATTGTCTAAAATTTTACTCCTTTTAAAATTTTACAAACCTTTTTTCTGTCCCCGCCCATCACTTCTAGTTTGCAGCAACATCATTTTTAAGGGTTAGGGGTCGGTTTACGGATAAGGCAGTTGCCGGTTGGGGTTGGGTAGCGGATCAAAGTGGGTAAATATGCGGGTCGGGTCCGGGTCTCATAAATTGGTTCAGTGCAGGACTCTACCTCTAACCAGATAGCTGTGTATTACCGTTTATATTCGAGTATAAGCCGTCCCGAGTATAAGCCGAGGTACCTAATTTTACCTCCAAAAACTGGGAAAACTTATTAACTCGAGTATAAGCCTAGGGTGAGAAATGCAGCAGCTTCTGGTAAGTTTCAATCAAAAAATTGAGGGTTTCTGCTCCCATTGGAGGTGCCGGCAGCTCGTTTTTGGATGCCGGCGACCATTCTTGGACGCCAGCGACCATTTTTGCGCTTGACCCGAGTATAAGCCGAGGTAGAGTTTTTCAGCATATTTTGGGGGCTGAAACACTCGGCTTATACTCGAGTATATACAGTAATCAAATGATGCTATATTATGATGTTATATTGCAAGTGATGCACACTCATCTCTACCTCTCTGTTGTTTGTCCTCCTTTAGCCTATCCGCAGCATCAACCACAACCAAAGTATGGCTACCAGGAACCTGCTGCTCCTGTGTCGTCCCAACGCAGTGCCCCAGCAGCAGCAGCAGCAGCAGGAGGAGGAGGAGGAGGAGTGAGTGCAGTTTTCGCACCAGTAGTAAGAATACTGTATCCCGTTGCTCAATCCATCACTCACTTATCCTTTTGTTCCTCCTCAGAAGCGATACAGAGCTGTGTACGACTACAATGCAGCCGATGAAGACGAGGTGTCTTTCCAAGATGGCGACACCATCTTAAACGTTCAGCAGATTGACGACGGCTGGATGTACGGGACCGTGGAACGCACGGGGGACACGGGAATGCTTCCTGCAAATTACGTGGAAGCCATCTGACCTGAAGAGCCGGCCTCATCCCAAAATCATCAAGCATTCCAGTGCAGCCCTCTCCTGCGTATTTTGGGAAGGATGGGCTCCATCTCTGTATTTCGGCAATCTCCTCATCCTCTCTGCTGCCCCATTGGCTGTAGAGCGGCTGATTACCTCTCGCTTCAATCTGTTTTCTGACGGGATTCAGTTGGGAAATATCTCTGTTCCCACAGCAGTTTCTCCATTCCTATAATGACATTTCTCCATTAGCGCTTTGCACTGAAATTGAATATTATATATAATAAAGAACATTTATTATATATAATAAAACTAGATCACCATAAAGTGAAGGCAAAGGAACCTGATATTCTTATGTCATTTCAGACGCGTCAATCCCTTTTCCATCCTTTCAAGCCAGAAGTCTATTCAGGCAGCGGCTCAATGTAAAGGTTTTATTTCCCACTCCTGGATACTCTTTCTACATATTTTTATCCTTGTTTTTCAATCTCCCCTTGATCGGGGTTAATAACACTTTGTTCTATTTACCAGAAGAAGATTTAGGATTTTTAGTATTCAGAAAAGCTGTGATGACCTTGCTGTGACTCTACAGCGCAATCAAAGCTGAAGAGTAATAGAAGCAGGAGGGTATTGCTACAATCCATCAGCAGAAACCACACGTGATTAGCGGTTTCAATTAAATTGATTATGATTAAAATGGGCGTCGTCCCACCGCGTGTCAATCACTCTTGCTCAGCCAATCAGGCGATGGTCTGGCTGTGAGTCCCTGTCATGGCATGCGCCACTCAATGACATTTACATCAACACCAAAACATTAAAAAAAGGAAAAAAAAAAAACTATATATAGGTAGGTAGATAGAGTAGTTAATTAGTAAACGGCATAAGAAAAACAGATTTAATTCTAATATTTTTACATTGGAGATTTTTCCCCTCTGTATATTTTATATATATATTTCTCTCCCATTTTTGTTATTACTTAAAAAAAAAAAAATGCGAGGGTGTAAAATGACGCACCTTTTTTTTGTGTTGTTGTTGTTAAACAGTTGGGGTTGATGTCCGTAGTTTTACACTTTGCTCCGCACCCTCCATCTCCTCATGCTGGAAGCCTCCATGACATTATTAGGGCTCCAGTCTCACCAACCGTTCCAGCAGCCGCTCCATGTCAGAGATTGCAAGCTCCGGGGTCCTTTCAGCTGCTCCAGGCAACACTTATTGTGCAGAAAGTCCTGTCTATGATCGGTAGCTGTGCCGTTTGCCTAAACTGTGCCAATGCATTGCCTAACGTTTAGGCAGCCCAAAGTGCTTGTTGGCTATTTACAAGAGCCATAGGCTTATGCCGTGGTGCAGACGGCTCTTGTACTTCGCTACCCTTGCAGATGCCTTACGTGTTGCAGTTTCAATGTGCCAATTTCTTCCCAGCTCCTAAACTAACATTTGCCCATGCAACTCTCTCCGGCTGGCACTAGCCATGGCATACGTATTGCTTATGCTTATTCCCCAGCATGCAGTTGGTATGGGGAAAGAAATCCCCCTTTTGTAGTATATATACAATGAGGGCAATGTTTATTGGGCATAACATTTCAGGTGTGAGCAGTACCTGGAGCGGCCATGTTGCTTATTCACAGGCAACCTAAACCGTGCTTTGTGGAACCTAAATGGTCAATAAATAGGGCATCCGTTTTTAAAGATGTGTTTTTTGTTTTTTAAACTCATTTCCTTATGTTGCATGTCTGGATACAGCACGGCCATTTGCTACTTCTCAATACAGCAAGGGTTAAAAATGTACATTTTTGAGAAAATACTTAGGGGCCGATTCACTAACTTCGAGTGAAGGATTCGAAGGTAAAAAACTTTGAATTTCGAAGTTTTTTTTGGGCTACTTCGACCATCGAATGGGCTACTTCGACCTTCGACTTCGAATCGAAGGATTCGAAGTAAAAATCGTTCGGCTATTCGACCATTCGATAGTCGAAGTACTGTCTCTTTAAAAAAAACTTCGACCCCCTAGTTCGCCATCTAAAAGCTACCGAAGTCAATGTTAGCCTATGGGGAAGGTCCCCATAGGCTTGGCTAACTTTTTTTGATCAAAGGATATTCCTTCGATCGTTGCATTTAAATCCTTCGAATTGTTCGATTCGAAGGATTTAATCGCTCGATCGAAGGAATTATCCTTCGATCGAACTATCTGCGCTAAATCCTTCGACTTCGATGTGAAGGATTTTAATTCCTAGTTGAATATCGAGGGTTAATTAACCCTCGATATTCGACCCTTAGTGAATCGGCCCCTTAATGATTTGAACAACCCGAGCGTTAGCTCTTGGCCTGTATTGAGCAGAAGTGCCCCTCTGAAACGTATAGACCGCTTTCTTTCTATCTAACAACATTGTTCTGTTCTAAATCCATGCTGAAGGGAATATGCTTAGATCTGTCGCCGGTTGTTGCTGAACTACTCCTCCCAGTATTGTCCAAAGGCAGCGTGTGCCTGCTGGGAGTTGCAGTGAAGCCGCGTGTGCCTGCTGGGAGTTGCAGGAGCTTAGACAGTGGAACGAGGGGATTGGCAAGTGCTGATATGTAGTAGGAGAGGGCTGAGATCTCTTTAGGAAGCACAAGTGATTGGCAATAGCCAAAGCACAATGAAGAGTAGAAAGATGTGGACATCACATGATCCTTTCCAAAACTTAAAACATTCCTTAACGGAGCAGCAGAACCCCCCCTAATGTACCCGTAAACCACAGGGACCAGGGGCCGGAGTAAAGACAATTCCATAGGAGCAACGTCGGATCCCAAACCCACTGGACCAAACATTTCATCCTCTGCTGTTTCCTCAATCAATGCACTTTGTCCTCACCAGGAAAGGGGAGAAAACGTTACTGTGTTTTTGGGGCCGTACCCACCAATCGCTCTCCTCCCCGCGCTCTTCCTTTGCCTTTTTACGTTTATTTTATAAAAATCTTTCCTCCCCCAGCTGGAAAGCCTTTGTATTAATTGCTTGGGCCTATAATCAGCCACTTAAACATGGGGAAAAAAAAATCTCAATCATGCGCTACCAAGAAACGCTTACTCGGTTACTCAAATTTAAATAAAAATCTAATTTTTAATCTGTGCAGTCTGTGTGTTCCTTTTGGCTGCTCATTCCCTCATACATACATTGTACCCCATCAGGGAGGTTTAAAATGTTGGTGGATGGAATCGATTTAAAAGGCAATGAAAAGACCTGGGGTTCTGACTCTCGATTAGGGATGCACCGAATCCAGGATTCGGTTCGGGATTCGGCCAGGCTTCGGCCTTTTTCAGCAGGATTCGGATTCGGCCGAATCCTAATTTGCATATGCAAATTAGGAGCGGGGAGGGAAATTGCGTGACTTTTTGTCAGAGAACAAGGAAGTATACAATGTTTTCCCCTTCCCGCCCCTAATTTGCATATGCAAATTCGGGTTCGGTATTCGGCCGAATCTTTCACGAAGGATTCGGGGGTTCGGCCGAATCCAAAAAAGTGGATTCGGTGCATCCCTACTCTCGATACAATAAAGCGGACGCCCCTTTTCTTCTAAGGCTGCAAATCCACTGCCTTCTGCTACATTGTTTCAAGAGTCAGGACCGATAGTGCATAGAATATTAACAGCCGGGCCGAAGCTGCTTTCAGTTGTACATTTGCAAATAACTTTAAGACCATCGGAAAAAGACCATTAATGTCTTATACTCGCTTTAACTTGCAATGGAAAGCCTACTTTATTCCAGGAAGTTTATTAAGGGTGCGTCTGGGCAGAAGAACGGCGTGTTCCGATTTCATTTTTGATATTAGAGATGCACAAAATCACGGTTTCGCCCTTTTTGAGCTGGATTCAGAGTTGGCTGAATCCTTGTGCCTGACCGAACTGAATCTGAATACTATTTTGTAAATTAGGGGCGGGTAGGGAAATCATGTCACAAAAGAAGAATTTTTCCACTTTTTCCTTTCCTGCATATGCAAATTTGGATTCAGTTTGGTTTTCGGCCAAATCTTTCACGAAGGATTCGTGGATTTGGCGCATCCGTAATTATTAGGAAGCTGGAAATACCCCTGAAATGTCAATGTTCCCTCTGTGTAGAGCAGGGGTCCCCAACCGTGAGCCACATTCAAATGTAAAAAGTTGGGGAGCAACACAAACATGAAAAATGTTCCTGAGGTGCCAAATAAGGGCTGTGATTGGCTATTTGGTAGCCCCTATGTGGACTGGCAGCCTATAGGAGGCTTTACTTGGCACTATACTTAGTTTTTATGCAATTAAAACTTTCCTCCAAGCCTGGAATTCAAAAATAAGCCCCTGCTTTGAGGCCACTGGGAGCAACATCCAAGGGCTTGGGGAGCAACATGTTACTTAGGGCAACTGGTTGGGGATCACTGGTGTAGAAAGTAGTGTTTGAGCCACTTATATTAAAGGGGTCACCTCCACATGAATACTTCATATGAACGTTGATATTCTGAGACAATTTGCAGTTGATCTTCATTTTTGCCCTTTTCCAGTTATTTAGCTTTTTTTGTTCAGGAGTTGGCTATTTCAGCAGCTATCTGGTTGCTATGGGTCTTATTTACCCCAGCAACCATGCAGCAGTGATTTGAATGAGATACTGCAATATGAAAAGGTGGGTGGGTTGGGAGTGTGGTTGGGTGGGTTGGAAGCGTGGGTGGGAGTGTGGTTGGGTGGGTTGGGAGCGTGGGTCTGTGGGTGGGAGTGAGTGTGGGAGCGTGTGTGGGTGGCAGTGTGGGTCTGTGGGTGGGTGGTTGTTAGTGAGTGTGGGTGATGCTATAAACAGGCAGTTGTTGTACATTGCCACCTCTGCAGCAGCAGCGTCTCATTGTAGTGCCCCCGAGCCATTCACATTGGTTCTTTCATGGAGAGACGGGAGGAGGGGCAGTAGGAGAGTGACAGCAGCTGCTTCTTCCCTCCCCTTCTCCTTTCTGCTTCAATCACATCCCAACACCCCCCTTCCATCACCCAAAGCCCATCGGTCCCTCAGCTTCCCAAGGCCACAAGATGCTGGACATTTTCCTCCTGATGTTCTTTGCCATTATAGGCCTCGTCCTGCTCTCCTACATCATCTACATATTGTGAGGCATTAACCCTTCATCACAGGTGGGTCCTTTGTTTTCCATTCAATGAAACTAAGAGATGTCCCTTATAGAGACTTCATGTCCCTTCTCTTTAACCTTAGACAGACAGTCGGTCTTTTATCTGATTCTACTGTATCTATATCTCTATATTTATATCTATATATATCTCTATATTTATATCTATATGTCTGTGTATCTGCAGCCTTGGAATTGTTCTTCCTATTCTCAGTATTACCACTGACACATATTCATAATGATATTATCACTCGTTTATTATAAGGAATAATTACTCTCCATTTAACCTGCCCAAATTGTCTACGTTATAGTCCAAGGCTGAACTACAGCTCCCAGCATCCTCTGAAAAGCCATTTAAATTTAGCAGCATAGTCGGATATGGAATGCTGCAGGCTAAACCGGTTCTCTGACTCCTCCGCTTTACAATATATATATATATTCATGCTGTGGTTAGGAGCCCTTTCATTCTACTTTAATGGGGTTGTCTAATGGGTACGGAGAAATCCGGTGACCCAAATGTTCTATTTCTCCATGGGATGCAGAGTGGTAGCTCTAGGGAACGGGCCAGGGAGATGGTAAATAAGAATTCTTGGCCCAGTTCTGACAATCCTGTAGCTCCTGCAGGGCAAATAAACATGCTAAATATATGTATTATTAAAGCTGGAGGAGAAAAGGTGCAACTGATCGGTGGAGTAAAGTCCTGCTCATAAGAGGAAGGGCTGGGGTAAATGCAATGTAAGTAGGAATGGAACAGGACCTGCTCTGCTTAGCACTTATGCATTATTTAATTTCCTTTATTTCCACATTATTAGCAGTCAAACATGTCATGAACGTGTACCTCAAGTGCCACCTGCTGTTCTGCTTGGGCTGATGCAGGAAGCGTTTTCGGATGCTCCTCTGCTCAGTTCTATCTTGTCACACCAAGCAATAAAACTTCCAGAGATGCCTCCTGTGTAAGTTACTTAAAGGGATCCTGTCATCGGAAAACATGTTTTTTTCAAAACCCATCAGTTAATAGTGCTACTCCAGCAGAAGTCTGCACCGACATCCATTTCTCAAAAGAGCGAACAGTTTTTTTTATATTCAATTTTGATATCTGAAATGAGGCTAGACATATTGTCAGTTTCCCAGCTGCCCCCAGTCATGTGACTTGTGCCTGCACTTTAGGAGAGAACTGCTTTCTGGCAGGCTGCTGTTTTTCCTTCTCAATGTAACTTAATGTGTCTCAGTGGGACCTGGATTTTACTATTGAGTGTTGTTCTTAGATCTACCAGGCAGCTGTTATCTTGTGTTAGGGAGCTGTTATCTGGTTACCTTCCCATTGGTCTGTTGGGGGGATATCAGTCCAACTTGCAGTACAGCAGTAAAGAGAGATTGAAGTTTATCAGAGCACAAATCACATGACTTGGGGCAGCTGGGAAACTGACAATATGTCTAGCCCCATGTCAGATTTCAAAATTCAATATAAAAAAATCTGTTTTTTCTTTTGATAAATGAATTTCAGTGCAGAATTCTGCTGGAGCAGCACTATTAACTGATTCATTTGAAAAAATGTTTATTTTTCCCATGACAGTATCCCTTTAAGTTCTGCCATTCTGTCTGTAGAAGATTGTTGCTGAAGAACATTTTGTCTCCCTCTCAATGGAGCTATAAAATGATAGGGGTGCAGTGGCCGTATCTGGGGCTGGACAGTGGGGGTGGGTCCATGGTTGGTTAGTTGACCACAGTGCTGGATTGGGGTGGATCGTGGGGTCTGTAAGGGAGCGATCGGGGATAGTAATTTTCTTGGGTGCCCTTATGGTTTGGCCTGGCGCTGGTCCCGATTCATGTTTTTCTTTGTTTTCCAAACAGACGGAAATCGAGCAGCACCTGAAACATGAAATGACAACGTAAAGGGGTCGGAATGAGAAATTTCAAACCCGGGAGAAGGATCTGTGAAGTGCGGAAGAGCAGGAGATGTCCGTGCGATGCATTGGGACATCAGGGGAGCACAACAAGATGGCGGCCAAACCTTGTGATACATTTCTTCTCTTACATGTTGTGGCAAATGCATTAGAATCCTGTAGTCGGCAACGTATTCTATGATAACAAGTGTTGAATTTTTGTTTTAACAATGTCAGTCGTCGCTTTAAATAAAAGAGTTGTCCTTTAAGAAAGGAGTCGTCGTGACAGCATTTTGCCTTTGAATTTAAATGTCTCCTTGAAGGGGTGGCTCACTTTTAGTAGCTTATTCTAAGCAACTTTTCAATTGGCCTTTTTTATCGTTTGTTTTTGTTTTTTTATATATATAATTATCTGCCTTTCGCTGACGCTTTTGAGTTTGTCACTGACCCCCATCTAAAAAGAGAAATGCTCCATAAGGCTACAAATGTATTGTAATGGCTACTTCTTATCCCTCTTTATGAGCCGCAATCAGCATGGCTTTATGAAGGATAGGTCATGTCAGACTCATTTCATTGCTTTTTATGATGAGGTAAGTAAGATGCTGGACAGTGGGGGGGCAGTAGATCTATTTGGATTTTGCCAAAGTGTTTGATACTGTGCCCCACAAACGACTGCTTCTAAACTAAGGTCTGTTGGGCTTAATGAAGTCGTTTGCACATGGATAGGAAACTGGCTACAGGATCAGGTACAGAGGGTGGTTGTTAATGGGACATTCTCTACTTGGAGTAAGGTTCTTAGTGGGGTCCCTCAGGGCTCAGTATTGGGGCCACTTATTTAACTTGTTCATTAATGACTTAGGGGAGGGTGTTGTAAGTAATGTATCAGTGTTTGCAGATGACACAAAACTATCAGCCCAATTAATTCCATCCAGGATGTGGCACTTGCAACAGGATCTTGACTAACTGGCAATCTGGGCAGCTAAGTGGCAAATGAGATTCAATGTTGATAAATGTAAAGTCCTGCACCTGGGATGTAACAATATCCACTTATACCCTTAATGGGACTGCACTAGGCAAATCCATAATGGAGACGGAGCTTGGAGTCCTTGTAGATGATAAACTTGTCTGTAACAAGCAATGCCAGTCAGCAGCATCAAGGGCAAATAAGGTCTTGACTTGTATTAAATGGGGCAGAGAGTCACGGGAGGAGGGGGTCCCACTGTATAGAGCACTGGTAAGGCCCCATCTAGAATATGCCCTACAGTTTTGTCTCCATCACTCAAACAGGACATTATTGTATTAGAGAGGGGACAGAGAAGGGCAACTAAGCTGGTAAAGAGAAAATCTTAGCTATGAGGAAAGACTGGCCAAATTGGGGATGTTCACTCTGGAGAAGAGGCGCTTAAGGGGTGATATGATAACTATGTATAAATATATAAGGGAATCATATAATAATCTCTCTAATGATTTATTTACCAGTAGGTCTTTCCAGCTGACACAAGGTCACCCATTCCGATTAGAAGAAAAGAGGTTCCAGCTAAATATTGGGAAGGGGTTTGTTACAGTGAGAGCTGTGAAGATGTGGAATTGTCTCCCTGAATCAGTGGTACAGGCTGATACATTAGATAGTTATAAGGAAGGGTCGGATGCTTTATTCACCAGTAGCTCCTCCCAGCAGACAGGAGGGAGCCAATGAGATTAGAGGAGGGAAAGGGGTGTTACAGGGAGAGCTGGGAAGTGAATCAGTGGTACAGGCTGATACATTAGATAGGTACAAGGAAGGGTCGGATGCTTTATTCACCAGTAGCTCCTCCCAGCAGACAGGAGGGAGCCAATGAGATTAGAGGAAAGGGGTGTTACAGGGAGAGCTGGGAAGTGAATCAGGGGTACAGTCTGATACATTAGATAGGTATAAGAAGGGGTTGGATGGTGTTTAGCAAGTGAGGGAATACAGGGATATGGGAGAGAGCTCATAGTACAAGTTGATCCAGGGACTGGTCCCATTGCATCTTGGAGTCAGGAAGGAATTTTTCCCCCTCTGAGGCAAATTGGAGAGACTTCATCTGAAGGAGCAGTCAGCAGCCATTTGCTTCGAGTGAATCAGGCAGAGTCCAGTGTTTATAGAGGGGCTACAGATAAAGTGCAAAGTCTGTCAGGGGGTCCCTTTTCCAGTCTGTGAACTCCCATGATTTTATCTGCAGTGTTTACAGTTGCTGCTGTTTCAGGTCTATATGTTGAGCTGGTAAAATATTACCTCGGGCCAAGGCCGACATTATTAATAAGAATTATGGTTCCACAAAATCGGCCCTCTGCCATAACTGTCTGCTTTCCACTATCAGTTTGGCCCTGAACCACCCGAGCCCCTTATATCAGCACTTGGTCTCATCTGTTTGTAGCTGACTGGAAATATTGGTGAGACAATAGTTGTCAAATCATTTTAGATCATGGGGTCCCTCCAAGAGCCTCCCTCCATTCCCCAGGGTTTCTCCTGTTTTTTCCTAGTTTCTCTGGTTCCTCCTGGTTTCTCTGGCTCCTCATGGTTGCTCTGGTTCCTCCAGATTTCTCCTGGTTTTTCCTGGTTCCTCCTGGCTTCTTCTGTTTCCTCCTGGTTTCTCCTGGTTTCTCTTGGTTCTTCCTGGTTTCTCTGGTTTCTCCTGGTTTCTCTTGGTTCCTCCTGGTTTCTCCTGGTCTATCTGGTTCCTCCTGCTTCTCCATGCCGCTGTAAGTTGATGTCTCTAGGAGAAGGGCACCACTAGTATTAGTGTTGGATGAGACTTCCACCAGAAACGGACTGGGATTCTGAATAGGCCGTGAGCAGTGGTATAAGTAGATATTATTGGGCCCCACAGCAAATTATTTTTGAGGCCTCCAAAATTTCTAGCGGTTGTACCTGTTTTTTTAATGTTTATTGAAACTGTGTATGAATTAGAGTCATGTGGGGCCCCTATACCTAGTGGGGCCCCCCTGCAGCCGCAGTGTCTGCTTCCTCTATAGTTACCCCCCTGGCCGTGACATTTCACATACACAGAGGCTCAAACTGCCGCTCACAGGCCCAATAACTAGTGACTAGTCTGTGGCATCTTACAGGCGCCCCTCTGCCAGTGGCATAACTACATATTACTGGGCCCCACATCAAATTATTTTCAGGCCCCCAAAATGTCTGTAGGCTGATCTGTTTTACCAATATTTATTGAAATTGTATAAAAATAAGGGCCTCATGGGGCCCCTATACCTCCTGGGCCCCCCTGCAGCCACAGATATGCTCCCGCCCTCTGCCATTTGTCACGATCCAAGGGCTGACAATCTAATCCTTAACGGTCTCTCTTTGTAAGCTCTGCAAAGAGTTATAACCCACATTTTTTTCATTTTTAAAATCCTTATACTTAAGAAATCTGCTTAGATGTGTTTATGGAGGGTTCTGAGTTGAACTGCCAATGACTGATTCTCTGGTTGAACCACAACTACATGGGGGACGGGTGTTTGGGCCTCAGTTTACTTGAAATGAATTTCTGTCCGGACTTGCCCTCCGTGTGCAGATGATTGAACATACATGTAGGGCACCTAATGATAAATAGCTCACACTCCGACTGGGGGAAACAATATATATATATATTAAAATGTACGCTAAGGAAGCTGCCCATGTTCACTCATACACACAAGTCAATCTTCCATTTTGCTCATTATGCACACGCGTGTAACGTTACGTGTTTCCTTCTGGATACCCCAATTCAATCTCTAATCAATGTGCCCCAAGATCATTGTTCTCACAGTCCTTCCAGCAGCCCAGGTGCTTCTTTCTTTTCCTTTTTTGCTTTTTTTTTCTTAATTCTCTGGTTCTTTCCTACATCTCCGCTATGTGGCAGCAAACAACAGATTTACAGACGCTGCTTTAACTAGATGTTATTCCAGCACTTAGGGGAATATTTATCAAAATTAGAATTTTTATTATTTTTTAATTAAAACAAAGTCAGACCAAACTAGAATCTCCAATTAAACCTCATTTATTATTTAAAAAGCACAATTTAATAAATTGGGGAAAAACTAGATAAAATCGAGCAAAAACCCAACTCATGCGAGTTTTTTCCCGAATTGCTTGATTTTTTTTTCTGGCTTTTTCCCCAAAAAGACCAAACTTTCTGGATTTCAGCACAGACCACAGAAACTTCCAAAAAGTATATGGACTTCTATTGGCTTATATACAACTTCAGTGGATTTTCAGATTCTGACTTTTTTGCAGCATCGGGGTTTAATAAATCTCTAAAAATTCAAGTTTTTAAAGAAAAAACTGAAAAATTTAGTGAATAACCCCAAAGTGATCTAAAAAATAGTTTCTGCAATTTACCCTGGTTTAGCAAATAAAACAACAAGGAGTTGTGTATATTGGTACAAAAAGAAATGAAGAATAAATGGAGCTAAATCAGGTCAGATGTATTTGCACAAAGGGAAATTATGAACAGATTTTGTTTTATTTTGGTCCACTTTTTTTAACCAGGATGTTTGATGCAGAACGTTGAACTGCCTGTCCTTTAGCTATAAAAACTTTAAAGGGGAGAAAAATAAATGATTGCTTTGCTTAGATCTGACCAAATAAACATCAGATGACTCTTCTCTGCTCACTAACTTCAGCCGGCCGATTCAAACAACAGGTAGAGTTAGGGTAGGACTACACAGGACTACACAGGCGTTTTCTGTCCAATCCGAAATGCAGGCGTCAAATTGCTGCGTCTGTATCCGACAGTCGCTTCGGATCAACGATACGACACCTTCCGACAATGCATTCGCTTACCTTATTTCCGTTGCATGCGATTTGCCGCCTGCGTTTGTGCGCAGCGCGTCGGATTGCACAGAAAACGCCGGCGTAGTCCTACCCTAAAACTGTGAATATCTTGGAAAACAGAGCTAAATACTAATTGTAGGTCGCAAGAGTTCTCAGAAGAGCACACTGAGCAATTTTATTTTAACGTAAAACTCCACCAGCTCTTTTCATCAGATTTTGTGGGTCAGATTTGATCCTCTGTGCAAACAATGCAACACCGCGCAACAGCACGAGATTTTGTACAATGCTACAAAATCTGATCCCCCTCGACTACAATGTAAAGTCGGATCAGATAAAGTCGGATGGAGTTCTTTTTTACATCCTACAATCAATATATTTCTATGAGAAAAAAAAGTCTTTCCGACACCATCCGTTCTTTTCTTGTCGGATGAAGACGCGGCACGCAGCGTTTACATCCGACAGTCGCATTATATCTGATGAGTCCCATTATATTCTGAACCATGCAACACCATCAGACTTGTTGGATGCGTTTTGTCGATCCAACACCTTCCTACAAAAGCACTCGTGGAGTTTAGCCCTTAATTGTGGACGGTTATCCTTCAGGACAGATATAAACTATGACTGTGGGTTATTGCAATGTTGATGCTAAAGAGACAGATAATTAAAAGCATATGGTCTTAGTGCTGTAGTACTTTAGGTCATAGTACTTATATCGCTATTCTCATTTTCCTTGCAGCTGCGGGTGCATTTTAGGACAATCAGCCTTTGCAATTTCTTGGTGTTGAACTTAAAGGGATACTGTCATGGGAAAAAAAAATTTTTTCAAAATGAATCAGTTAATAGTGCTGCTCCCGCAGAATTCTGCACTGAAATCCATTTCTCAAAAGAGCAAACAGATTTTTTTATATTCAATTTTGAAATCTGACATGGGGCTAGACATGTTGTCAATTTCCCAGCTGCCCGGGTCATGTGACTTGTGCTCTGATAAACTTCAATCACTCTTTACTGCTGTACTGCAAGTTGTACTGATATCACCCCCCCCAGCAGCCTAACAACAGAACAATGGGAAGGTAACCAGATAACAGCTCCCTAACACAAGATAACAGCTGCCTGGTAGATCTAAGAACAACACTCAATAGTAAAAACCCATGTCCCAGTGAGACACATTCAGTTACATTGAGAAGGAAAAACAGCAGCCTGCCAGAAAGCATTTCTCTCCTAAAGTGCAGGCACAAGTCACATGACCAGGGGCAGCTGGGAAATTGACAAAATGTCTAGCCCCATGTCAGATTTCAAAATTGAATATAAAAAAATCTGTTTGCTCTTTTGAGAAATGGATTTCAGTGCAGAAGTCTGCTGGAGCAGCACTATTAACTGATGTGTTTTGAAAAAACATGTTTTCCGATGACAGGATCCCTTTAAGCAGCTTGAGAAAGTCAGGAACACAATACGGTTCTCCTCCCTTTGCAATAGTGAGATATGATTTGCATGACACAGGTAGTATCAAGCCCATCCTGGAATAAACACGTACAAATAACCCTGCCCAAATGGTACTACAATGCAACAGCTCTTCCAGCACTTCTAAAAAAGATAAATATTGGGAAATATTCCAGGCTTTGGTTCAATTCTGTTGTTGCTGAATGAAGGCCAACAGGATTTAGGATGAAGCCTAAAGTGGAAGCAGAGATTTATGTTTAAATTTTAAAGAGAAACCCTCTACCCCTCTTTGTTATGCTTCACTTTGTATATACTTATCTCGTTGTGCTCCAAAACACAGATCACTAGAACAGCAAGAACAGAGGCTACGCTTTTTCCATTTTATGTTGTTTACAAAAAATTCTCCGATGAGCCTCAAGAGAAGAAAAATTAGAACAAGAATCTTGCTTTGCCTTCGAACACACAGCTGTGAACAATATTCAGAGGAGCGAAGGCAGTTTGGAAAGGCCTCAAAATGGGTTGGTTGAACCTCATTTACCCATGAAATCTTGGAAGATGCTGCTTCTCTGAGAACTTCAGCAAAACCACAAGCACAAAAAAGGACACCGTAGGCACCGTTAATGTGGAAGGGATGCAATTTATCTTTTTTTTCCAGGCCATGTGCGTGACAGTTACAAATATTTTAGTTTTTTTGCATAATAAATGACACAAGAAGGCCAGGCAATGAAGTTTTTGGAATATGACACATAAAGACGGCCGAGGAAATGCACGGATGGGTTGACCTGGGGCAGACGGTAAGGGGACATTGCTCCTGACATAACATAATGGTTGCACCTTCCAGTGCTTACATGTCGGTCTATGTGCAGCAATGGAGACTTAGGGCTCATGCATGGAGCACCTGTGCCTGGACAAATGTCTCTGCACTTCTCGCTGGGGTTTTATTAGGTGCAGATTGTAGTGTCAGACCATAGGGCACTGTTGCACAGCTGATTTAGCTGAGTAAGACAGCCTTAAGCTTTTATGCTTGTGAAAGTGTTAGTACTGCCTGAGGCAGCAGCCCTAATGTGGTCTGAGGTTGGTCGGCATCACTAGTGCAGATTGAGCAATTGCCCCCTCTGACCTTAAAGGGATTCTGGTTTATATGGGTAGTTTTGAACATAGGACCATCTGTGTCTCAGGACCATGAGGCCTTCTGGAGCAGAAACAGGCAGGAACAAAGCTATCCAAAAGGGTTACACCAGACTGTAATCAAATCAGACCCAGGTCAGGAAAATATTAGAACAGTCTAAGATTTAGAATCTGGAATTGAATATAGCACATCCAAGAACTTTGCTTAGAGTCATCTACATTTAGACAAACTCGGAGCTAAGTTGAAGAGCAATGGTGGTGGCACCAGAGGCCTGGTATAGGGCACCGCCATACTCATATACAATTCTGTTCTAACATCTTAAGCAGTTTCACAACAGTTAATATCTCCAGTTATGGAACTCGAACACCTAATGGGTTTTATGGCACCGTGATGATTGGATTCTTGTTATTCCATACCCACTTGCACCTCCAGTCACTTGAACCCCAGATGGTATTACCAGGCTGATGAATTCTCCACCACTTAGTTGAAGCCACATGAACGAGCGGTGAAGCATTTGTTGTTTTAACTGGAGTAGAAGTAACAGAACAGATGGAGCCCATCTCATTTCTTCATTCCACTGATCCATTAATTCTAAATGGTTCCGTCTGGCACAGAGTCAGTATTATGGACTCTCCCTATAGACCTAAATCACTATCTTGTTTACACTTTGTTTTACTACTTACAGTAATAGCCCATTCCACCCTGCTATTTGCCATTTTTCCAAATAAAAGGATCAGTTAAATATAACAAAACAGCCCTTTTTCCCTTAAAAGCAGGGTTTTATTTCCACAGCTGACACAGGCACCACTCCGCTGTCAAGGTTTCCAAAACACGACTAAAAAAGAGAGAAAAAAAAATAATCTTCAGTAATTTAGGCCAGTTGCAAAGGAACATTTAACTGCCCGTCCTGACCCAATTCCAAATTAATTAGGATTCCATGTTTCTGAGAGCATTATTTGGCGTGTGGATATCAGAAGACTGCTGGCAGTTGCAAGAGCATTCTCATGTATTAACCGTATCAGCACTAAAGCCTTTAACACATGGTCTGAATATTATATGAGGAGATGCTCAAACAAGAGCTTACATTCTAAAAATGATAAAACAGAATGTTGCGTAGGACGGTATAGGATATAGCATGGGACGGAACATATGTTTCAGGACTTTATTTATAGTTATTGGTTCTGAAAGTAATTATTCTAATGATCTTGTTGCCTGGTAGAATGTGGTGTAACTAGATGATTAATTGTAGGGCCCCCAACATAGCCAGAGGTTGACCGTTTAAACAAAACTTGTTTTAAATCTCATTAATTAATCCTGGGCCCCCAGATACTGAAGTTTGGCATCCTCTATCCCCAACCAGTAGCTCGTGAGTAACATGTTGCTCTCCAACCCCTTGGATGTTGCTCCCAGTGGTCTCAAAGCAGGGGCTTATTATTGAATTCCAGGCTTGGAGGCAAGTTTGGTTTCATAAAAACCAGGTGTACTGCCAACTAGAGTCACAATGTAGGTTGACAATCCACATGGGGCAAACCAGCACTTATTTGGCACCCCAAGAATATTTTTCATGCTAGTGTTGCTCTCCAACTCCTTTTACTTCTGAATGTTGCTCACGGCTTCAAAAGGTTGGGGATCCCTGGGTTAGATACATCAATAAATACACATGTATAAGACTCGCTACCCATATGTTTTATTAAATAAAAGGAAACGCTACTGAGGCAAGGCTTCCGCTTTAGTTGTTTCTTGGCACCATTGCAATGTGTTTCTCCACTTGCCTTTGATTATATCATCACTTGTTTTGGATTGTTTACAGCTATTTTCCTGCTCTTGTGTACAATCCTCACTTTCATATCTTGTGCCTCATGAGCTGTTGGAGCTGGTTCCAAAATCCTAAAGGAAGTTTCTGAGGCCTGCAATAGTCTGCTTCAGAATTTCCATGTGTCTCTTCTCCAAACATAAACATCATCCAGTGCCTGTATTTTCTTATGAGGCCTGTCCCTAAGTCATGCAATGTTTTTGACAACAGGAGAAGGAAACTTAGACAATAGATTGGGCTTCAGCAGGGAGCATAATCATCTGTGTGCATGAAAATATTACCTTTCAAATATTGGTTTAATAGTGAAGTTAAAGCCACTTGGATGCACTTTACAGATGGACGGCACCAACATGTAACTGTCTCCTGTGCAATATAGAAGAATATTTGCCCCACTGGTCTAAGAGATCCTTAAGTCTAATGTTGGGTTGGCTTATTTTGTGTCTAGCATAGACGGTTCAGTAAAACGTTGTCAGAACAGTTGACAATTCAGGGGGACATCTAGAAATCCAGTTAGAAGGGCTGCATAGTCTTTATTAGGGGATGTGGCACATGATATTATCTCTTTGGACTCCACTCTATGGAGGAGATTGATGCTACTGGAGAGCCTGAGGTAGGAGGCCTCAGTAAGAAGATATCAATAAGGCAGTGTTCCTCAACCAGTGGCTCAAAAGCAACATATTGATCTCCAACCCCATAGATGTTGTTCCCAGCGGCCTCAAAGCAGGTGCTTATTTTTACATTCTTTGAATGGGATAAAGCTTCTGGCAGTAGAGCACATGTTACAGGACACTCTAGGAGTGTTAGACAGACAGCTACTTGGTACTCTATTGAGCTTAACATGGAGTTGTGTCCCACGTACTCAAGCAGGTAGAAGTTAGCTCACTTTTTGGGAAACCTATGGTGTGAGTAATATCCATTTTAAATGAGATTTGTGATGTTATGTCCTTATATAGTTGGTGTATTTCTATAAAAATCTACGGTTCCTGGTGCCCAAGTCTCTTTGGGAGAGCACATCATGGACACCCTCCCAACAATCCCGCCAGTTGCCATATAACAGTGTTCTACCCTTGAGAGCATTCGAGATTGGTAATAAAGCAGAAAAACAATTTGCCTGCATTCCTGTGCAACCTGAGATAGGCCCCTTGCTGGAAAAGGACTGCAATCCCATATGTTGCTTCTCCTGTGACTGTCTCCTAAATTCAGATGATTAAAGTCCCCCAATAGCCAACAGCTTGAAAATGACCTCACTGTGTGACTAATGGACTTTATTTCTTTTTAAACTTTATTGCCTACTAGGACTCACTCGGTGGAAGTGGTTCAATGGAACTTGTTTTGAGGTTTATGCTCATTATCAGTCATTCACAGAGTGAGCAGCACTTACCTTTTCTAATATGAACTAGTGCCTGATGCGTCTCTCTCCTAAAGCCACAAGAAGAAAGCCAGGGTGGTGCAGCCTTCGAACACCCACTTGAGATACTGTCCCTTGCCCGGTGTCTAAGAGTTTAGGAAAATGACCACTATACCAATACTCCATTCCATGTCATCCATTTATTTGTTGCAGCCAAACTTGGCTCTAATTACTACAAATATCCTTGAGTAGGGCTTGGTCATATATTGTAGCACTTTTAATATTTTAATAGTTTCAAATATTTAAAATCCATAGTCTATATCAATAATAATGTCTCTTAAAAAAACAATGGTGGATGATACTTGGGATGCACCATAGAGCAAGTAGGTTGCTGCCAATGTTTACAGGGATTTAGCAATATAAATCAAGGTCCTGTCCTATGTAGGGTACCCACTAGAGGTCAAGTTACCGGCATAGAAGTTGGTCTTTATAGGAAATCCCTAAATCCTCATTATCCTCCACCTATGGTCTCCAGGCATCTTTCTTGGGAAGCCAATAGGGGTGCCAACCTCTATATAGTGTACACATTTTTTTTTTGGTACCTTAAATTTCATTGACCAAACTAAACACCGGTCACTTCTTGGAAAGATCATTTATAGATATCTCTTAATAAAACAAATTCATCTACATAACTTATGGTAAGAAGAGGCTTCGTTATACAAGGAATGGAAAGTACATTCTTGGAAGCAGAACACTTTATTCTGTATTGCTGAGATATTTGCCTGACGCCTGTTGGTCAAATGCAGCTTACCCTGGTCAATGCAATTTAAGAATACATGTCTGTTATCCAGAAACCCATCATGAAACAGGAAGACTCCATTTTAATCAGATACTTCAAATAAAAAAAATGAATTTCCTTTTTCATTGTAATAATAAAACAGTAGCTTGTTCTTGATCCCAACTAAAATATAATTCGTCTTTATGGTTGCCAAAAAAATCCTGTTGTGTTTAATTAATATTTAAATGCTTTCTTAGTAGACTTAAGCCTTAAGGTATGGAGATCTTATCCGGAAAACACCAGGTCCAGAGCATTCTGGATAACAGGTCCCATGCCCGTACTTTTCAGAAGACCCTTGGTGAGGTTCTCTAAGATATCAGAAGCTAAGGTGAAATGTATTGCCGACTGATGCTGAAATGGAGCTAAGTCAGACCTCTAGCTTGGGAAAAATATTTGGCAGATGGCTGTTGTTGAAATCCAGTTCAGTCTGGGTCCTCTAGTCCCTAGTTATTAAGACTATTATTAAAATGTAGTATCCTCCAGCCTCTAATGATTGAACTTCAGTACTCTCATCTGTCATTGCTTAGGAGTAAGTTCATATTGGTGAACTAAAATGCCTTCTGGACTTCTGGTTGTCCAAGTGTTGCAGTTCTTGCTTGGTGTAGAATGATAAGCAGGATTAATGTTGACTTTTTTACAGATGGGTGTTCTTGAGATGTCCTCAAGGTTGACTGGAATCCCCTGTAGTGTCATAGATCACTTCAACTTTCCTCCAGTGGAAATGGAGAGTGGAACAATACAGGCCTGAGAGTGGCCCAGGATAAGTCTTCTTGTGAAGCTCGGCTCACTACAGGGATTTGGTGAGATTCCCTTAGTAGGGGGACCTGCCTTCCATCCTGTACATAGATTAAATTATCTTATGGCTCTGTTTCCATAAAGTTATCCTTCTCAAGTCCTGGTGAGGATTCCATCTCCCTGTATATAGCCGGGCTGTGATTTTGGAACTTCATTGTTGCCCACTGGTGGGGACGATACTGCAAACAAAATACAAGTTATGACCATGTTTCTTAAACATTTATAGTCAATATAAAACCTAAAAGTACAATTTCAGGTTACAGAACATGCTTTTCTGCAATTTCTGACCTTAGACAAATGGCAGTAGGAATGTAGATTTATTCACAAGTCAGGGGAACGTGTGAGATGAGAAGGGGGTAATGTAATTAGGTGCAAAATATCCGCCAGTTCTATTTACCCACAGCAACTAATCAGAAGGTACCATTTGCTCATCTTCTTCTTGAAGGCCAATATCTGAGAAGTTGCTGTGGGTTTCCAGACCTGGAGCAAATTTGGAGGCGGGTAGTACGTTACTCACCAGAATTTAAAAGTTGTGCTGCTCTGAGGGAAGAAACTTATAAGACAGGAGGCTCTTAAGTTTTTATAGTTGGAAAGAAGGAGTTATGAAATGGAACCTTATCTCTGGAATGTAAAGTCCATACACTTAAAGATCTGGATCTTTGCCCAATTTGGTCACCCACGCACAGGGCCAAATCAGGCTGATTTGATTGTTGACGCCAATATCATGAGGATTCACAGCTGGATCCCAATCCCAATGGGATATTCAAACTGCCCAATAAATATCTGTCTGATTTTCAGCCAAATACCAGTCTGGGGGAGTCTGTCCTGGGTGACCACATACATGGGCAGCACATGCAAAAATAAGAATTAGCTTTCACATTGCTGGCACCCATGCCATGGAGAACCTCAGCTTTCCGCACCACATACACTATAATGAACGGCACCGGAGAGCACAACAACAACACATTTCAGTTGTGATACATAGAAGTCATGTCACTGTGCCAAGTGCTTGTGTAGGATTTTTGAATTTACCTCCCCTTTGTGTCTCAGAAGAGTCTTCCATTGCCATGTTGTTCTCACCTGGGCACAGCAATTTCGCCCTTGTTTGCCTGAGTGACGGCTGATGTAAATCACAGCCAGAATGATAACAGCGATGAGGAGCACTGCCAGTACAATGCCCACAATGGTCCCTGAAGGCTGCTTGGGGATCTCCGGTTGCAAATCTGGAATAAGAAAGCCGAGTTTAATTCTATGTACTGGAAAGCTTCATCCCAGACGAAATCCTGCACTCACCTTCTCCAAAGCACGGAGTCAATTTAGTGTCATCTGCAAAAGAAAAAATCAAGATTCAAAAAAGATTCAATACAGCCCTGCAAAGTGACTAATGATAGATGAACAGTAGGAGATCATGGGTTTCTGACTGTTTCTTTCTGTGCTTATCTGCCCATGCATTGGGCCTAGTGATGGGCCTACCCAACTGATATCTGGATAAAATCTGGCACATATCCAACAGGTCTACATAGAATGAGCAGAACTAGGGATAGACAAAAGAGGCACATGCATAGCACCCACAATCCCACCCAGGCATGTCCAGATATCAGTCACATAGGTCCATCACTGTGTACCCCATGTCCAGGCCCTCAAGTGCTATGGACAGTCCCCCACTGCCTAATCATTAGGGGATGATATTGGTGGTCAGGTTGCCTAGGCTCAATGCCTGGATGTGGCCTTCTAAGGTATTTTTAAGGCCCCGAACTGTACAGGTTCTCCACTGACTTGAATGATTTTTTGTGTCAACATTATTTCCATAAAATCCAGTCCATAAAAATAGGGTATTTCATAAAATCTGCCCACAACATCAAAGAAATTAATTGGACCGTGCCAATGCTTCACAGGCCCCAATGGATAATCCAATTGATGGCCTTATGTCAACCATCCGATCAGCTCGATTTGGCCCAGTATGAGTGACCAAATCAGGTCCAGACCACTCATTGAATATGGTCATGTATGGAGACATTTAGAATATATCTGTCTACTCTATAGATTCATCTTAAAATGCCACCTTTTAGCTCTACCTTTATTTCTTTTTTTCAAAAGGAGCAATCACAACATCTAAAGCTAAAAACCTTTATACTGCCCCCTTCCTTCTTAAAAACAAGCAGGTGCCTGGATCCTCTCTATGTGTGCCTACCTTCAGTAGTTAGAAGCTCGGAAAAAGCTGAGGGTGTTGGAGTCCATTGATCCCCTGCTGAGGAGGTGGGTAGAAGGGATCCATTGGTCGGAGTATAAGAGTCAGAAAAAACCTCACAGGACGTGGACTGGGACTTGTGGGAAATAATGAAAAACGAAACATAATTATTCTGACAGTAAATGAACGTAATTTTGGTTTCAACTCACTTCTTGATGGAATGATATTGTCATGTCAATAAAGAAACAAAGTTCATATTCTTTTGTGCTTGGCAAGTCCTCACCTGTTGAGCACAACCGTATGTGAGCCAGTCCTGTCGGTAGCGATCAATTCCACTAGAACATCTGCAGATAAAGGAATGAAACCGCGTAATAAGCGAGATTAACATATGGATCTAATATCTGAGGCTCTGAAGCTGTTTTAAAGGTTTTTTATATTTAAGCACCAACTGCAAAGAACCAAGGACAGATCCCAGATTCAACAAAACCACATTTCTCTAATTTTCCTAATGTTGCTTTTCTGTCCTGCTTTTCCCAAAATGTAATTTCAGGAAACCCCACCGGCCCCTGTTTTCATTTCTCTTTCATCTGGTCCATTTTATTAAACACTTTCCACTCAATACCCGGGCAAAATCCATTACATCTCTTGGAAGGCTGTTGTCTTTGGAAAAAATGAACAAAAGTTTTTCAAAGCTGATTATAAAGAAATAATTAGAAATATGCCATGTATTCTTTAAGTTCAATGAATAGGGATTCCAGGGCTCTTTAGGGTTGTACTAACAAAACACGCATTTTCTTGGTATCAGTAAACTCATAGAAATGCATTTTTTTACTGTTCATCCTAAACTATGCAACTGGTATTTTCTCCAAAATTAAGCAAAATCTGCTTAAATTCCTTACGACTGCCCATTATTCAGTGTATCACCTATAAATCGTTTCTTTCCTATCACTTCAGTCAATTGCATCTCCATACATCTCAACCCTTATCTCTCCATACCTTCATGTCTCTCTGCTCTCCTCAAAATGACCTATTTGTGGCTTCCACCCATCCATCGCACCTAATAGATTTCTCATGGCTGGAATTCCTTCTCTTTTCACCTGCATCAGAACAGGTTCTCAATTGGATCGCTGAAATGCAGGACTGTCTGGAGGCTCATGGGCTGGATGGTGCCTTCTAAGGTATTTTTAAGGCCCCCGACCTATACAGGTTCTCCACTGACTTGAAGGATTTTTTGTGACAACATTATTTCCATAAAATCCAGTCCATAAAAATGGGGTATTTCATACAATCTGCCCACAACATCAAATAAATTGGAGATTACTGCATTGGAGATGCCATTGGTGATAAAATGTTACACCACCTCTTTCCTAGTGTGGAGCTCCTCATGGAACTATATCAACAATCCTTCAGGTCTGATTCTAGTGGCCCAGTTTACTAAGGAGTTCCATGACCAAACAGTTGTGAAGATAAGGAAGGAATGACTTACCGGTTTAATACATGGCACCAACTGCAGTTGAGATTTGGGACGGAGCTCACACATTGCTCACAAGAGGTCTGCTGCAGGCAAGCTGTGAAAGGTTAGAAGATAAAACATATTTATCTCTGATCATAAAACAATTTCATCTGCTTTGGGCGCCAGTAGTCTTTGGTAAGGTAGTGCATCTAAGGTGGTGGCAGTGGATCCTTGAGATGGCAACCCTAGTGAGCCAGGGACATCCCAGTCCAACACTGACAAGGACCATGGGGACCCACCTTAAACAGCAGGAGGTACTGTTTTCCTTTTCCCTATCAGGAAGGTTAAGAATCTGTCATCCAAGTTTATATTTTTCAGTTACTTCTGGTTTGTGTGGGCCCCACCAGTAAACTATAGATCCTTTCTGAGAATTCCCTTCCATCGCCTAAGCATCTAAACATAAGAATTCCACCTTGACTCTTTCACAGAACCATCACAAAACCCTAGTCTTAAGGAAAGCCTATGGCTGCTTGGGATGGTGAGGTTTAATGGTTCAACGTAGGTCCAAACTGGCAACCTGGATATTCATCCCTGTCTTGACTACTGTGATTTTCAGTGCTTTTATATTACTTGGTAAAGGGATGAATTCCACGGCAGTTCGGCTACGGATCCTGCTCATGTCCAGCTGCACCTTGTGATACTCGTAAATGGCCCTTCTTCTGGATTCTGTGAACAGGAGACCAAGATTAATACATTTACAGATCATCAGAAGAACAAATAGACTTTCAACTGTACTCCCACTTATTATCCCCATACAAACATTTACCTGAACTCCCTAGAACCAATGTTAACAGGCCCCTCAAAATGACGTACCTCTCTATCAAGTAGGGATTTTAAAATGAAATGTTTCTTTATTCTTTAAGGGGATCGGGAAGACCACAAAGCTCTACAAAACAAGCACCTTCCAAGAAGGGTTCATGTGTAAAATGGTTTCTGAAACCTCTAAAACCACTAAAATGAAGTCCATGAGGTCCATTGAGAACCCATTTAGGAAGTAAAGGGTCACTCCTCTCCATAATTGCATAGTTGAACCTCTCCCTAATCCATTCCCTACCTGGAACATCAGGGCTATTGTTCACTACCATAAAAGCATCCGAGAGACCGGCTTTCACCGGGTGCTGAGCAGAACTAATGTTCTGGACCGGCAGAGGGATCTAAACAAGGAGCAAAAAGTCATATTATTTCTATAGCACAAGCATCTAAAGTCGCAGTACAGAAGGGATGCATTTATCTCTTAGACCTTATGTGACTTCTTTGTGCCTAGACGCAGTGCTTTTCTAATGAAGCGGTGGAATAAATTGCTCTGCGTTTATAATATAATCTCCTTTATGGAGTGGGCTGCATGTATTCAATATAAAAAGTTCTCTTTCCACTAAAAGGCCTGCAGATGATAAGGCTATAAATCTCCTTGACTATGAATGGCAGACATTGGAGGCAGTTGTAGTGGTGCAGAACAGCTCCTGCTACAAGGGGGTCGGTGTAATAAGCAGTGCCAGTATCCGACCCTGGTGAGTAATGTGCAGCAAAATGAACAGCCCTCGTTCCTTGGCACCAGGCATGATAGCTAATTAATTAATTGCACAGTAAAAGGGCTTTGAATCCGGCAAATGGCATCAGTTAGTTTGGGCATGGAACGGTTTTCAGGCATGGATGAGAAGTATGAGGTTAGTGATGGGAAACAGGGTTGTGTTGGCCATTGATTAGACTCTCACCTCTTTGTACCCAAACACAATGCGGCCATCTTTGTGCAGGGCAGTCTGGAACGTGAATCCTCCGGCATCTTCCTTCTCATGTAGGGGGACCTTGTCCCACTGAACAACGAACGACGTGCCTGTGGGTCACATTCATAGACATCAGTTTGAATGTATGCGATCGCTCCATTGAATGTATAGGAATACACTTACCGTTGTCTCGGTAGCTGATTGTAGAATTTTTGGAGTAACTGGGGTTAAAGTTTGCCATTAGGGGGGCCACATACTGTGTTGCTGTTAGCATGCGATAAAGGACATTGCCCATGAAGATAAACCCTGTATGGGACACAAGTTCACATGCTAATTGTTTCAGAACCTTTTACAAAATCATTTCTGGGGTCAAGGAAAGAAATAGTCTTACTGACCTGATCTCCAGGACCCAGTCACATAACAATCAAATGGAGACAGTGCCAAATGGTATTGAGGTCCTATAGGTTTATAGTCAATATAAGAAAAGACTGATGGAAATTATACTAGACTAGGACCCATTATGACCTGGTCCCACCAAGAGATCCTGTGGCAGGCCAGTTTGACCCTGAATATGGAATATGAACCATGAAGTTGCAGGACACACAGAGATTATTTTTAGTAGTCCAAAAAGATATGCATGTTTTTTATGCAACCAAAACTTGCCTCCAAGCCTGGAATTCAATAATAAGCTCCTGCTTTGAGGCCACTGGGAGCAACATCAAATGGGTTGGAGAACAACATGTTACTCATGAGCTACTGGTTGGGGATCAGTGCTCTATAGGGTATATGATTTCAACTCTAATTACACTACAGACTGAGCCCCAGCCCACCACCCTGACAGTTTGAGAACCTATTGACCCATTGTAAAGTAAGAAGGGCAAATAAACAAACCTGGGATATTTTAGTTATGATTTTCTAACATGACCTGTAAGGTCTCTCCCCCTGGGTCTCAGACTCACCTCCTGTAGCCACTGTGACCTGACGTAACGGGTGCCCATAGAATGGGAAATCAAACGACAGGACCAGTCTCTGTGAGTAAAGAAGAGAAAGCATTTGGGGGTCATAAAACACAGAAAGCAAAGAAAGGCCAAGTCATACTGTAAAGTTTGTGCATAAATCTAGAGAAAGAAGAATGTAGAAGAGCAAATGAAAGAAGAGGTTAGAAGGGACATTGAGCACCAGATGTAAAGGAGACAAATGAGACAACAGAAAATTAGAGAGCATGGGGGTAGGTAGAAGTGAAAACATTATATAAGACCTTATATATTATGTACAGCATACCAAAGCCATGGGTATGGATACAGCAGAGATAGGCGGATTATTCCACTTTATTCCTTATAGTGTTACTGCACACAACTATGATATATATTAGAAATCTAGAACAGGACAGAAGTCTAAAAGTCTAGTGCAGGACAGAAGTCTAGAAGTCTAGTACTGGACAGAATTATAGAAGTCTAGTTCAGGACAGAAGTCTACAAGCCTAGTACTGGACAATATTATAGTAGTCTAGTTCAGGACAGAAGGCTAGAAGTCTAGTACAGGACAGAGGTCTAGAAGCCTAGTACAGGACAGAAGTCTAGTACAGGACAGAAGTCTAGATGTCTAGTACAGGACAGATTTATAGTAGTCTAGTTCAGGACAGAAGTCTAGATTTCTAGTACAGGACAGAAGTCTAGAAGTCTAGTACAGGACAGAATTATAGTAGTCTAGTTCAGGACAGAAGTCTAGTACAGGACAGAAGTCTAGAAGTCTAGTACAGGACAGAATTATAGAAGTCTAGTTCAGGACAGAAGTCTAGTACAGGACAGAAGTCTAGAAGTCTAGTACTGGACAGAATTATAGAAGTCTAGTTCAGGACAGAAGTCTAGTACAGGACAGAAGTCTAGCACAGGACTGAAATTTAGAAGTCTATTACTGGACAGAATTATAGAAGTCTAGTTCAGGACAAAAGTCTAGAAGCCCAGAACAGGACAGCCCAAACATAGGGTCAGCAGTTTTTTAGTTAGGAACATTAGTTCACTATTAGCTGATCTACAGGCTTTGGCCACACACAAAACAAAGGAATTGTAGGACTGTAGTCCAATATCTCTGGTGGAAAGCACAGGAATTTGATCAGTCCAGTTAAGCAGACATGGGATAAGTCTTTCTTTGGAAACCGTGGAATTGTAGTGGTTTAAGAATTCTAGGAAACCTTATGGCTTCATAACACATAGAGGTGACAGCACCAAATAGAAAATAAAAAAAAACCTTCAGCCGGTGGAGAAGAGAAAGAACCCTTGGCTCAGGTGATGGTTTCATAGGAAAAAGCATAAAACAACATCAATCAAAGTCAATCAATGGAGATGACTGCGCATCCGGAGAGAGATGTAAGATCTCAAGCTCTCAACCAGAGTTGGCCAGTGATCAATAAATCAAACTCTGCCTGGGAAGGATACATCACAAAATGCCTTTGCAAACTAGCAGCACATCTTACGCCCTGTCCGATTTAATTATCAACATCTAAAGAAGAACCAATCCAGAGCTTTGGCCTGAACTAGGGATCCTGCCACGTGCTCTCATATAAGCCTGTTCTATATGTTTCCATATCTGCCATCCAGAGTTGAATAGGTTGGACCATACGACACCACGTGTCAGAGTTCTGATCACTTTAGACTCACGCAAAGATAAGGTTTAGTCTTTAAGGGGGTCATTGTGTGTCCTGGCACAGAGGAGGTCTCACCGAAGCTTGCCTGTGAGTGTTGGAGAGGATTCCATGTACTCTGGCCTTATTGCCCTTCTCCTGCTGGAAATCGACCCACAGATCCATTCCACCATGTTCCGACGGGCCGAACACCCTGGATGTGTAGTAACTGTAACTGTCCTCCTATAGACAAATAACAGTCCATTATTTCAGCATGTGAATATCTCCCCACCATTTCCACCATGTCTTGGTGATTAAATCCATTTTTCAAAAGAGCAAACAGAATTTTTTATATTTAATTTTGAAATCTGACATGGGGCTAGACATATTGTCAGTTTCCCAGATGCCCCCAGTCATGTGACTTGTGCTCTGATAAACTTCAGTCACTCTTTACTGCTGTACTGCAAGTTGGACTGATATCACCCTCTCCCTTTCTTCCCAACAGCCTAACAACAGAACAATGGGAAGGTAACCAGATAACAGCTCCCTAACACAAGATAACAGCTCCCCGGCAGATATAAGAATAACAATACCAAGTCCCACTGTGACTCCTTCAGTTACATTGAGTAGGAGAAGCAATAGCCTCTCAGAAAGCAGTTCCGCCATGAAGTGCTGGCTTTTTGTGAAAGCACATGAGCAGGCCAATAAAAACTAAAACTAGAAATAAAAACTAGACCATAAAAACCATGACAGAATCCCTTTAAGGAGAAATGGAGCCTAGCTCCAGTGGAAGCCTTCAAGAGAATTATTTGCAAGTGAGTATGATATCCATCAGCTTTCACACAACATTCATGTCTGAGCTCACAGAAACAATGGAAAAGTAACATAAATCTGAAAAGGATCACCCAATCTTTTATTCTTACTTCAGCGTTTTCTGGAACTTGTTCTTCCCATAAATGGAGACATTTAGGTTTGCAGGACATATTTGTTTACGTTAGTTAATGCTTAGCAGTAATACGTCTTGCGGAGGGATGAGTGTTACGTCCACAAACCAAAGCTCGGCACTTGGAAAATGGTGATTTAAATGCCTCGTTCACTTAAAACGAAACTATTCGCCCGACGGGCAAAGACTCAATGGCGACTAACTGCCGACTGACTGCCATATGAGCTGAATCAACTTGTTACAATGAAGTTGAAGAGTAAAATCCATTTTAAAGTCCATTTTAGGAACAGGAACTTTTGTTTCCAATGATGAAGCAGCCAAACGTCTTTACATATGGTGGACACTGTCCGACTGGGGCCCAACAGAAAACCTTAGACTATGGGCCCACATTCCAAACTATTATTCCTCCTCTCCTCACTCAACCTCTTTATTCTCCTTTTCTTTTATATCTGCTCACTATATTCTAGTCTTCCATTATCAAGCCCCTTATAGAAATAGGCAATGACCATGAAATAGGCCAAATGGCTAAAAGCAAGAGGCCACTGGGCCCACTGGGAGTTTCCTGGTTTCCACGGTGGGCCAGTCCCGAAACTGATGTTGGACACCAGTGGTCAACTTGAAACCTATGGGTTGGGCAGATTCAGGTTCAAAGTCAATACCTTCCTACAAATAAATAAAAATGAAGGTGTGTGTTGGAATGCATGAAGGGGGTATCAGAAGGGGGTCCCTGGCTAATATTTCTTGTTGATGCAGATGTCAATTCTATTGTGACATCACTCCTGGGTGGGGCAGGGATTGGCTTGTATAAAACCCAACCTGACAGTGATGTAGCTGCTCTACAAGAGGCAACATGGACCTTAACCGTAGTCATTAAAGCAAACTCCCCTAGTTCCACAATTAATCCAAATCAACCCATATACTCACTACGACTTGAGTCTGGTTATCCGGCAGGGTGTCAATAGATAAGCTGTCGCCACCCATGTCCTGACTGACGTGGGTGCCGTTGTGCCCCTTGATGTCACGCTGTGACCTCATAATGTGCCTCTCCCATCTTCTTTGCTTAAGGGCACCAGGACCTGAAAATATTATATAATCAATATATTGTTGGATGCAAGACACACGCAAAGGGCAGGGCAGCTCCTTCCATGGGGCAAAATGAGAACCTTGACTCAGGTGGCAGTTAGCAGCCAGTGGCCAGCTTAGCAAAAAGCCGCCTCTTGTAACTTTAAGAGCCGAATTTCTGTCTTTTTATAAACTTATTTATGCAATAAGCCAGGATCACCCCTGACAAAAGGTTTAACCCTAATGTATCCTTTTTATTCTCTGCCCGTGCCAAATTAATTGTCATTTGGCTTTCCAGCCCTCCAGGTTGGGATTAAATCCCGGTTGCTGGGATTCAGTTCACCCTAGCAACCAGGCAGTGGTTTAAGGGACAGTTTGGGGGAAAAAAAGGAGACGTTGGATTGTCCGGTCTGTCCGTCAAACCACTTTCCTTGTTCACTAGGGTGAAAGTGAAATTCAATCGCAAACAACGTAGCTGACAAATAAACGATATAAAGACACAAATTGCACATTTTACAATATCTCTGTCTATGGTTCAAAAAATAAAGGAAAATGTCATTTCCTTGTACGGTGCGCATTCCCTTTTTTGGTAGAGGGGATTGTGGGTTTGTGGGGGACACATACAATTAAATCACTTTCCGGATCCTGTTACCAAATAAAAACCCATTTGCACAAAAGCAGCAGAGAGGGGAGAAATGTCATTTATACAGAAAATACCCACATCCCTTCAGTCCCACTCGGTCTTAGGGTAATTAGACTCTTTCCAGTTTTCAAATGGGGGTCACTGACCCCACTTAAAGGGATACTGTCATGGGAAAAAAATTTTTTTCAAAATGAATCAGTTAATAGTGCTGCTCCAGCAGAATTCTGCAGTGAATCCATTTCTCAAAAGACCAAACAGATTTTTTTATATTTAATTTTGAAACCTGACATGGGGCTAGACATATTGTCAATTTCCCGGCTGCCCCCAGTCATGTGACTTGTGCTCTGATAAACTTCAATCACTCTTTACTGCTGTACTGCAGGTTTGAGTGATATCGCCCCCTCCCTTTCCCCCCCAGCAGCCAAACAACAGAACAATGGGAAGGTAACCAGATAGCAGCTCTCTAACACAAGATAACAGCTGCCTGGTAGATCTAAGAACAACACTCAATAGTAAAATCCAGGTCCCACTGAGACACATTCAGTTACATTGAGAAGGAAAAACAGCAGCCTGCCAGAAACTATTTCTCTCCTAAAGTGCAGGCACAAGTCACATGATTGGGGGCAGCTGGGAAATTGACAATATGTCTAACCCCATGTCAGATTTCAAAATAAAAAAATCTGTTTGCTCTTTGAGAAATGGATTTCAGTGCAGAATTCTGCTGGAGTAGCACTATTAACTGATGCGTTTTGAAAAAAACATGTTTTCCGATGACAGGATCCCTTTAAAAACAAATGTATTTTCACTTTTAAGTTAAATTTCAGTATGCTCGTTTTTTTCTATAGTTTTTTTTAATTATTTGCCTTCTGCCTCTTTTCAGTTTTCAAATCACTGACCCCCATCTAAAGATACAAACGCTGTGTAAGGCTGCAAACGTATTAATATTGCTCCTCTTTCTATTCAGGCCTCTCCTATTCATATTCCAGTCTCTTATTCACATCAGTGCATGGTTGCTAGGGGAATTTGGACCCTACCAACCAGACGGCTGAAATTGCAAACTGCTGAATAAAAAGTTCAATAAGTCAAAAACCACAAATAATAAAAAATGAAAACCAATTGCAAATTGTCTCAGAATATCCCTCTGTACATCCTACTAACAGATCATTTAAAGGGGAACAATCCCTGTAAGGGCAGAAACCTGCTCATCAAGCTTTGGGATTAAACAAGCAGGGTCCCCCATTTTCAATCCCGTCTCCCCACCAGCTACAGGCAAGGGGCCCCAGTTTAGCCCGTGTCTTGGGAACCTAAGGCCAAATAAGAACAAATGTATCTGCAGTGGCCGCCACATTCCCCCTGTCACAGCTGAGCAGTCTGATGCACATACGAGGGTTACAGTCGTGTATAGCAGTGCAGGTAGCGGCAGAAAGAGAATAAATGCTCCAGATGAGAAGCAAAGGTAACAGGGTCTTACCTGGTTTCAGTGAGGGGTCCCAGATCCCATCTGTCCCCTGTGAGAGAGAGTTAACGGACAGAAGAAGGACAGACACCCAGAGCATGATCCCCTATCAAGTCACTTCTCCAACTACAACTCACTCCTGCGACCCCTTGTGCTATAGGCAACTTCCCCGTCTCAGAGCCCTCCCTTTGGGGCAGAGGGGCTGATTTTAGAATAGGGGGTTATGTCCTGTTCCCTCCCTGGGCATCTGAAGGAGGTGAATCCAGTTTGGAAGAAGCAAATAGAATTGCCCAAGCCACACTGGGGCGCTGCCATCTAGTGGTGATCTTTGTTATTGTTCTCTTATTAACCCTTACCTTTTCCAGCTGCCATGCTGTGGGTTTATTCTGGCTGCTTTGTGCCTTTAATGAATCTCATGGCATTAGTTGCATTGCTTTACGGCAGGTTTGTAGCCATTTGAACAGGGGACTAAATGCTCCGTTCTCTAGTATGGCAACGGCTCGCAAGAACAGGTGGACTCCCTGGCTACAATCACCCGTGTGCAGCACCAGCAAAAGAAATAGGCCTTTGGTCGGTGTCTTTGGCTTACAGATAAGGAAGAGTTCATTATTGATGTTGAACTGCCTGGAGAGCCCAAGCAAGTTGGAAAATGAGTCTGTTCTGCACAAATGAAAGAAAACCCGGCCCCTGAGTAAATATATTTAACAAATGTCATCTCCATTCTCAGCTGATGTGAATAAGGGGCACGTCTGACCTATTCGTCATTGTTTTGTATCCCCCAAACTGGAGTGTAAGGGCAGAGACACACGGTCACATTCGGGGAGATTAGTTGCCCGGAGACAAATCTCCTCTTCCTCGGTGCGACTCATCTTCCTGAACTGCCTTCCCGCCGGCTAGAATGTAAATTGCTGGCGGGATGGTACTCGGAGCTCTTTGTTTTCTGAAGCTTCCTCTTGAAGAAACTTCGGGCGAGTTTGGAAAACGTAGCGCTCCGAGTGCTGGGAAGGCATTTCGGGTAGATTTGTCATCGGGCGAAAAATCTCCCCGAATCTGACCATGCGTCAGCCGCAGGGGAGCGCAGGAGTAGACGCACTCAATTATTTTGAAGGGGGCTGAAGGGGGCTGTACTCACACAGACGCATGTATGCGCCAAACGCAGGTGAAATGCAACATGTTGCGTCCCAACCTGCATTTGGCGATTGCTATATAATTAGACATTTATCTTCTCACTTTGAATAATCGGCGCAAGATCTGTGACATCAGCCGCTGTGTTAATTGTGTGGCTACAATTAGTGACTCATCCAGATTCCCATTATGTGGCAGCTCAGAAATCAGTTCATCCCGCGGAATCAGAATTTCCCAATCAGCCCAATAGCGTCCGCTTCTATGACAGCCGCCCAAAGCCCACTGAGCATGTGCAGTGCCGCTGGCACTCAGTAGAGCCCAACAAGAGCCAAGACGGGGGAGACAACGTTGATTGTTCCAGCAATAGGGCTGCAAAGAGTTTTGACTTTGTGTTTGGTGGTGGCGCCCCCTGTTTATCAGCGGTGGTATCATTTATTGGAATATTGATGAGATGTGGATATTGCACTTCCCTGACACCGCCTGAGATCCCCTCGCACCCTCTTTCTGCAGAGCATCACCCCCAGACTCCCAGTGGAACGTCTCTATAGTACAGAGGCATCTCATGCATAAAGAGCACGGGCCAAGCATGCATGGAGTTGCACAGGGACACGAATTATTCAATGTAAATGGCGCAACACACACACATTGTATTAACACGGCCTGAGATCCATTGCCAGAGACACCAGTGGCACTTACCTAACCCCTCTGCCTATTCCCTGCCATGAACACTTCAGTTCTGACCCTCGTACCCTGCGACACGTCCCCCCACAACTCACACAAGTGTCAACAGAAAATTCTAAAATTCCCTTTTTATCATATATTTGATTTCTGGAGGAACAGGACCCGTTATGTGGTGCCATTGTGCATAATGTGTTCTTACATACAATTCTTCATTGTTGCCCAAACCAGGGATCTTCATTTATAGAGACAGTCCCTGGTAATTCATCTAAATGGGGAACCTGCTGCCCCTGGGGCATAAGGGTCGGTCACACTGGGCGTTTTGGGGAGATTTGGTCGCCTGGCGACTAATCGGCTTGTTTTTGCGGCGACCAATCTCCCTAAGCGCCTTCCCTCCCTCTGCGTCGGATAAAATGAAAAAACGTCGGCGCTAATCACACGTGGCAATTCATTTTCCGAAGTCGCCCAAAGTGGTCGCCAGGCGACCAAATCTCCCCAAAACGCCCAGTGTGGCCTGACCCTTAAACAGGGTACAAAGAACAGAATACTCCGGGCATAGACACCTGCTCAGATTCGGGGAGACTAGTCGCCCGTTGACAAATCACTTCTTCTTCGAGGCGACTAATCTCCCCCCCGAACTTCCTTCCCGCCGGCTACAATGTAAATCACTCGCATCCCTTCGTTTTCCGAAGTTGTCTTACGAGGAAACTTCGGGAATTGGTATAACAGAACAACCGCTGTTTTTACTTCCTCGTTCTTCGGAGTATTCGCCATTTCTTTTATTTGTTTATTTATTTAGTTCATATTTTCTTCCTTTAACCTGGACATTGGGAGAGAGAAGGTGTCGATGGGACCGGATACAATACAGGTACGGGACCTGTTATCCAGAATGCTCGGGACCTGGGTTTTCCGGATAACAGATCTTTCCGTAATTTGGATCTTCATACCATACCTTACCTTACAATCTGGTAACTAGGGTCCAAATTCCCCTAGCAACCATGCAGTGATTTGAAAAAGAGACTGGAATATGAATAGGAGAATAGAAAGATGAGGAATGAAAAGTAGCAATAATAATACATTTGTAGCCTTACAATGCATTTGTTTTTTTAGATGGGGTCAGTGACCCCCATCTTGAAAGCTGGAAAGAGTCAGAGAAGAAGAAGGGAAATCATCTCAAAACTTCAACAAATAAATGATGAAGACCAATTGAAAGGTTGTTTAGAATTAGCCATTGTATAACATACTAAAAGTTACCTCCCCGCCCCTAAATATGCAAATTAGGATTCGGTTGGGCCGGGTAGAAGGATTCGCCCAAATCCGAATCCTGCTGAAAAAGGCCGAATCCCTGATTGAGTGGGTCCCTCCTTCTTTGATCTTGTTGCAGCCACAATTGAGGCCAGGGTGCAGGTATAGGTGCAGCACCCGGGTCTGTGGCCCACCAGGTTCTTTCCCAGTGTCTCACTGGCCCAGTCCAACCCAGTAGCCCTATTGGCTGATCCAGGTCCAATTGCACGAGATCTGATCTGTTGAAGTCGTGATTGTACAACCTGATTGGGAACATGACTCTCATCCCCTCACTGAATCTTCTTCTGTCTCTAGGGGACCGATGTGCTCCCCAAATATGTGCTGCGCCCGACACCACGGGGAGATGATCTGTAAGTGCAGAAGTAATGATCCATTGTAGCCCCACACTGTACTATAAACACATTCAAGGCCACACTAACCCTCTCGCTCTATTTCTGCAGGAAGGAATTGGTTTATATTCTCGGGTCCGACTAGAAGTGCTCCGACCCGCCTGTAAATACTCTGTACATATCTGTATAATAAAGATCTTATCCCACTTGTTTTATTTATTTATAAGGTGCAAATTCAAACCTGCCATTGAGCTGAATGAACTTGTGATTTGCTATTCTCTGCACTGCTGGTTCTGACTACAGGCACCACATTCAACAATCACTCGTCCCCGGCCAACACTCCGTTTGCTTGTTCTGTAAATATAACAGGAGTGTGAAAGGCATTGTGGGATCAGCAAAAATGTTTCGCCCCAACACAGGGATTGAATTGTCAGCTTTAGTGACAACCAACCCCCATGGATATACAGTATATATTGTACTTAGAATAAACCTTCAGCAGAAATTGTTGTTATAATAGTTCAAAGCAGGAGCCGACGCTCCTTTTCTCACTAAATTCATTTTCAGGCCAGTTTGCCAAAATGAACAGCAGGTGGCGCAGTTGTTGCAAATTCATTATTATACAGGTATGGGACCTGTTATCCAGAATGCTTGGGACCTGAGGTTTTCCAGATAACAGACTTTTCTGTAATTTGGATCTTTATACCTACTTGAAAATCATATAAACATGAAATAAACCCAATAGGCTGGTTTAGCTTCCAATAAGGATTAATTATATCTTAGTTGGGATCAAGTACAAGTGACTGTTTTATTATTACACAGAAAAAGGAAATTATATTTCAAAATTTGGATTATTTGATTACAAAGTAGTCTATGGGAGACGGCCTTTCTGCAATTCTGAGCTTTCTGGATAATGGGTTTCCGGAAAACGGATCCTATACCTGTAGTAGTTTAAAAATAATCGAGAGAAAAACTGCAGAAAAGTGCTCTGAGCAATTTTACTTTTGTTTTCAGGTCTTACACGCCACTTAGTTCTACTGAAATCATATGATCCAAACCAGGTTCTGCAGAAACCCTTTATCCAGAAAGCTCCGAATTACAGGAGAGTCATCACACACAGAGAGTTTACTTTAAGCAATTCATTGTAATCTATAAAATTTATGTATCAATAAAACAATAACTTGTATTTCATGGTATAAAGATCCATTATACAGAAAACCCCATGTCCAGAGCATTCTGGATTAAAAATCCAAGGGATGTAGATAAACTGAAATAGGAAGGTGGAGATCCAATTTACAGAAAGATCCATTATCTGGAAAACCCAAGGTCCCAAGGTTTCTGGATAAAAGATCATATACCCTTGTAGCTAAACTGAAATAGGAAGTTGGGGATCCAACTTACAGAAAGATCCATGATCCGGAAAACCCCAGGTCCCAATGTTTTTGGATAAAATATCCCATACCCTTGTAGCTAAACTGAAATAGAAAGGTGGGGATCCCAATTACAGAAAGATCCATAATCCAGAAAACCCAGGTCCGAAGCTTTCTGGATAAAAGATCCTATACCCTTGTAGCTAAATTGAAATAGGAAGATGGGGATCCAAATTACAGAAACATCCATTATCTGGAAAACCCCAGGTCCCAAGCTTTCTGGATAAAAGATCCTATACCCTTGTAGCTAAATTGAAATAGGAAGGTGGAGATCCCAATTACAGAAAAATCCATGATCTGGAAAACCCAGGTCCGAAGCTTTCTGGATAAAAGATCCTATACACTTGTAGCTAAATTGAAATAGGAAGATGGGGATCCAAATTACATAAAGATCCATTATCTGGAAAACCCCAGGTCCCAAGCTTTCTGGATAAAAGATCCTATACCCTTGTAGCTAAACTGAAATAGGAAGGTGGAGATCCCAATTACAGAAAAATCCATGATCTGGAAAACCCCAGGTCCCAAGCTTTCTGGATAAAAAGATCCTATACCCTTGTAGTTAAACTGAAATAGAAGGTGGGGATCCAAATTACAGAAAGATCCATTATCTGTAAAATAATTACCGATAATAGATTCAGCCTGTATAGCTAAAGTGAAATAGAAAGGTGGGGATCCCAATTACAGAAAGATCCATAATCTGGAAAACCGAGGTCCAAAGCTTTCTGGATAAAAGATCCTATACCCTTGAAGCTAAACTGAAATAGGAAGATGGGGATCCCAATTACAGAAAGATCCATTATCTGGAAAACCCAGGTCCAAAGCTTTCTGGATAAAAAATCCATTAACCTTGTAGTTAAACTGAAATAGAAGGTGGGGATCCAAATTACAGAAAGATCCATGATCTGTAAAAGAATTACGGATAATAGATCCAGCCTGTGTAGCTAAAGTGAAATAGAAAGGGTGCAGACTTTCATAGGATCACAGCCTGACAGTTTTTGGCCGGCAGTTACCCTTTAGCTTTTGGCACAGCTGCATCCGGTCACATGACCTGCACCCAGCACCCTCACCAACCACTTCCCTTTTCCCCGGGTGCATAACAAGCACCTGCACCCTTAAAGACACAGACGCGACTTTTTAAAAATAAAAAAAACAAACACAATTTTATTATTGACAACTAAAAATCTCGCCACCGCGCAGCCAACACTATCGACACTTTATTTACATTGGCGATTAAAAAGTAGAAAGAGAACAGGCGAATCTCGCCAGATCCTCTCGCACGACGCAAGTAGCACCATTTTGATTCCTGGCAGCGCTCGAACACCCATGCGGATGCCAGGCTATAGCTGGTTGAGGAAAAGGCAAAGCTAAAGCTATAAAAATATAAATAGACCGTTGAAGGGGATCTAGAGCTTATTATATACACAGTATAAAACCAGGAGGGTCGTTAGACGGATGGGAATTGACATTAAATACATTTTAAAACAAATATATCAACTTTAAAGGGGACAGATTAAGAGAGAGCCCAGAGCATGCCAGCGGGAGGCGGGACTATACGTGGAAGTGAGGTAGTCGGTGCAGGAGCGGTGTGACAGTTTAAAGGGTAAGTTAATATAACCAAGTGTTGCTCTTTGCCCATAAGAACCCCTTACAGAATTCACATCAAAACATAAATAGAAAATTTCTGAGGACTTTGGCACAAATTAGGAAGTGAAATGCTTTTTGCTTGCAGATTTTGGGAAGATTCTTCTCCTATAGAGAACTTCATAGGGAAGTGAAAGGGGATGTAGAGAATCACGTGGGTAAAACACTTTTGAGGTAGGGTGTCCCATCCATGAACCATAAAGTATGTACAGAATGAGAGTTGCATTAATAGATGGAGGTGGGAGATGCCATGTTGCTTGCTGTGTAGAGTGCAAGCATTAGAACAATACTTTAGACCCGCCTACTTTGTGAAATGTAACAGAGAAGAACACAAAGATATGTATACGACACCCCCCATACCAATAGGAAACTCCCGTGGATATCCCGACCCGTTCAGATTTCATTAGTACTAGTGTTCCACGGAGACAGAGGCCCAGAATGTTGATGCGGATGGAGGCAAAGCCGTAACCATAACGTGCTTGCAGTTGGTCTTCCGCAGGAAATTCTTCTCGCTCGAGTCAGCGGAAAATATGAAGTGGAACAGAACCGAAACGTTTCATGAGTAAGTCGGTTCTTTCCAGCACGTTAGGAGGCTCCGCCCACTTGAGGCAGAAACAGCGCATTCCACAACAAAAAATATTGATCTTCTGTATAAAAGTTTGAGATGTTAAAAAAATACTTCGGTATAAAAAAAAGTGTCCGACGCTGATGAAATAAATAAAGGTCCTTTCGGAGGCGTCAGTTGGCCGTGACCCGAGATTTTAACCAATCGAGTCCTGCCGGTAACCTGGAGAAAGAGAGGGAGAAGCAATATTTACTATTAATGTGAGCAAACGGCACCTCCTCCTGAATTGCACCTGGAGAGCCAAGACCCTGTAGACCCAAGACCTTACAGACCCAAGAGCCTGCAGACCCAAGACCCTGCAGACCCAAGACCCTGCAGACCCAAGAGCCTGCAGACCCAAGAGCCTGCAGACCCAAGACCTTACAGACCCAAGACCTTACAGACCCAAGACCTTACAGACCCAAGACCTTACAGACCCAAGAGCCTGCAGACCCAAGAGCCTGCAGACCCAAGAGCCTGCATACCCAAGAGCCTGCAGACCCAAGGCCCTATAGACCCAAGACCCTATAGACCCAAGAGCCTGTAGACGACCTTATAGACCCAAGGCCAAAGAGCCTGTAGACCCAAGAGCCTGTAGACCCAAGAGCCTATAGACCCAAGAGCCTATAGACCCAAGAGCCTATAGACCCAAGAGCCTATAGACCCAAGAGCCTGCAGACCCAAGGCCCTATAGACCCAAGAGCCTGTAGACGACCTTATAGACCCAAGGCCAAAGAGCCTGTAGACCCAAGAGCCTGTAGACCCAAGAGCCTGTAGACCCAAGAGCCTGTAGACCCAAGAGCCTGTAGACCCAAGAGCCTGTAGACTGATAAATGTTTGATGGGACTCACCCTTCTCCTGTAAGGGCACAGCAGCCCTGGATATGCCAAGCTCGATCTCGGATGGCGCCAAGTGCCAGGGAAGAGGAGATTTCGGACGCCGTCATGGAGTCCTTTACATCTTGTTTGTTGGCGAATATCAATATTGCTGCGTCTTTTAGTTCCTGCGGCACAAACATATACAGGTTGGGGGTGAGGAAGACTTGCCATGGAAGAAGGTTATCGTGGGCAGCATCAGACAAGAAGTAGCGCTCACCTCATGCGCCAGCATCCTGTACAACTCCTCCCGGGTCTCGGGCAGTCGCTCACGATCAGTGCTGTCTATCACCAATATGACAAACTGAAAGAAATAAAGAAGGGGAGTCAAGAGTCAGAACCCCCAATTCTGCACCCACATTGCACTGGCTGTTCCCAATAGTGGCAGGATGAAGAGCGTTGTCGGGTCACGCGGTGGATTCGCTGCTGGCGATTTATTTTGCAAAACAGCCAACGGGGGCTGCGCCTCTAAACACAGAAATAGGACTGTGACTAGGGATGGGCGAATTTTTTCGGCTCGTTTCGCTGGAAAAATGATGCCCATAGACTTGTATGGCGGCATGCGTCAAAAAAAAAAAAAAAAGACGTGCGTCCAAACAATTTCGCCACACGTCAAAATTTTTTTTGACGCCCATAGACTTTAATGGGCGTCTGCGACATTTCGCCGGCGGCGAATTTTTGGCGAAACGGGTCAAGTTCGCCCATCCCTAACTGTGACCATTACAAGGCAGGGGGGGGGGGTAGTTTTGGAAATACTCCTTCCTTTTTAAAGAGGTATTTGCACATGTGATCTTTATTGAAAGCAGTATCAATCCTGTTCTTTGCTCTGCACTGGGGGTTCTAACTTTAACACCAGGCACAATCCATGCATCTGAATCCAGACTTCTGCTACATTGGTCAGAGTCAGAACCAGCAGTGCAAATACACTTTTTGGAAACTTTTCCTTAAATTTGAGTTTATGTTAAACGCCCCCCCCATTCTTCTCACCTCAGTATTGGAGTAGTAACTGTTCCAAGTGGCCCTGAGGGTCTCCTGCCCCCCGATATCCCACATGAGGAAGTGGGTGTTCCTGGAAATGATCTCCTCCACGTTACTTCCAATGGTCGGGGCCGTATGCACAACTTCATTCATGAGGCTGCAGGGGAGATTCACATTCACTCACGGCCAATCACAGCCTGGCACCCCACTTCCCCCCATAACAATGAACCCCCCCATAACAATGAACCCCCCATAACAATGAACCCCCCATAACAAAGCCCATTCTCAGCAGAGCCAACAAACGACATTCATAACCCCACTGACCTATTTATCACACTCTCATGTACTAAAACAAACAATGCCTTTGTCTTTTTAAAAGCCCCCCCCATTCTGCCGCTTCCCAGACCATCTGTCGGAGTGGGGGGGGGGTCGGGAATACTCACAATTGATAAAGGATAGTGGTCTTCCCAGCATTGTCCAGTCCCACAATGATAACCTTGTGCTCTGGAAAGTAAAAGAAGAGGGAGTCAGAACTGGAGCGATGGCACCAACAGCAGCAGCGGCGCAGCACAAGGCAATAAAGAGGAAATACAATGTGTGAATGGGAACCGCACTGCTTGCAATCAGTTTTAAAGTGGTAAATATCAACGGAACCCAACAGTGGCTGCAGCTGCACCGTCTAGTGCTAAATCCCCTCTATAAGGTCTTTAGCCAACTGAGCTTACACTCTAATGCAGGGTTTTATGTATAGGAATGGAGAAAAACTTGAAGTAGGGGTTCACTGGTCATGTATCTCCCCAATTAACCTTCATCTCCAACTTCAGTCCAACTGGACTGAGCCCTGGATCTTAGGGTGCTACCCCCCCAACAGTCACATATAGCCACACCCCTGAACCCCAGGATGCAGACAGTGATACTCTAACATATATATTAGATAGATAGATATATAGATATATTAAAGACCAATTGGAAATAATATCAATCATTATGATGATTGAGCATTTTGCCCAGCAGTTTGGAAGTTCAGTAGCGACCTGGTTGCCAAGGCCCAATTTACCCTAGCAACCAGGCAGTGATTCAAACAAGGAAGTAGAAGCTTAAATAGAAGAAGGGCTAAAACTCAATGAATACCTGGTCGGTATAAACTGCACTTAAAGGGCTTGTTCAACTTTAAATGAACTGTTAATATGATGTAGAGAGGGATATTCTGAGACAATTTGTAATTGGTTTTAATTTTTTATTATTTGTGGTTTTTGACTTATTTAGCTTTTTATTCAGCAGCTCTCCAGTTTGCAATTTCACAAATCTGGTTGCTAAGGTCCAAATTCCCCTAGCAACCATGCACTGATGTGAATAAGAGACTGGAATATGAATAGGAGAGGCCTGAATAGAAACATAAGTAATGAAAAGTAACAATAACAATAAATGTGTAGCTTTAAAGAGCACTTGCTTTTCAGATGGGGTCAGTGACCCCCATTTGAACGATGGAAAGAGTAAGAAGAAAAAGGCAAACGATGAAAGAACTATAAAATATTAATAACGAAGACCAATTGAAAAGTTGGCCTTTCTATAACATACTAAAACGTTAACTCAAAGATGAACCACCCCTTTAATGTAACCGAAATTAAAGGAAAAGGCGACGACCCTAATGACAAGTAGGAAGAACAACACAAGTTGTTGCCTCGGAGACTCCGGGTTTGCTGACCCCCATTTGAAGAGACAGAAGAGTAAGGCAAATAAAATAATGAAAAACGATTTTAAAAAAGACCAACTGAAAAGATGCAAAGAATATGACATCCAACGACTACAATGGAGCACAGCAGAGGTGTATCTGTATAACTAGGCAATAATAATAATAATAATAATAATAATAATAATGGCCCAGCCAGATTCAGGGGCGCAAGAACTCCGGCACGTTCCCTATGGGTGAGCCTGTTGCACCCCAGTATTCGCACTACACCCTCTAATAGTGTTGCAATTGGTCATTGCTCAGAGCAGTCACAATGCAGCCCCCCCCCCCCAATCTTAAAGGAGCCCCCGGAATTATTTAGGATTCCACATGGCAAGTCCCCAAACAAGTCCGGTTCATGGGCTGCAGTTTAACTACAACTCCCAGCAGCCTGAGCTACAGAGTTTACTGGATCCAGAAAGAACTTCTCTCTGAGGCGCCTGTGGGTTTCAATAGATGTGGGAATAAAGGAATGTGAAATATGTCCATAAAGAGTCCGACCCCCAGTACTGAGGAGACTCAGTCCCACCCAGCAGTGCAGAACAAAAGCCCCTGCGGCAGCAGCAGCAACAACATGGAACGGAGTAGCCTCTCCCAGGAGCCCAGGAGCAGCAGGGAACGAGGGAAGGGCCGGCACTTGGGATTGGGGAAATGGGCAGCTGGGGGGAGAGGGGGGGGGGCAGCAGTCCAAGAAAAGGAGATGGGGGGGGGGACACTAGGAAAGGAAAACGGGGAGGGAAAGTGGACTAACACCCCTCCTCACCCACTACAACTCCCAGCAGACCCTGCAACTCCCAGCAACCCCTTGTGCAACTCCCAGCAGCCCATAATGCCCTTCTGCAACTCCCAGCAGCCCCTAATGCCCTTCTGCAACTCCCAGCAGCCCCCGATCCTCTTCTGCAACTCCCAGCAGCCCCCGATCCCCTTCTGCAACTCCCAGCAGCCCCGATCCCCTTCTGCAACTCCCAGCAGCCCCCGATCCCCTTCTGTAACTCCCAGAAGCCCCTGCTCCCCTCCTGCAACTCCAAGCAGCCCCTGAACACCTTCTGCAACTCCCAGCAGCCCCTGATCCCTTCTTGCAACTCCCAGCACCCTTCTTGCAACTCCCAGGAGGGTGCAGGGTGTCCCCAGAAGCTGCTGCTCAGTAACAATCAGACACACCCGGAGAGGTAAATGAGCAGCAGATAAAGGAGAGAGAGGGAGAGACTCACCCTGGTTGCCGAAAATGCTCATGATCCTCGTGAAAAGGTTCCCCATGGCCGATCCAACTCGGGCGCCGGCGAAATAACACGAAATAAATCCACACAGATCGCCGCTACGTTGCGCTTATACGAAGCCCAGGTTCTTGCTAAGCCATTTAACTTGCCCGTGACGTCACGCCGACCCCGCCCACAAGTTTTCTGCCGGGAGTTCCGGAGGGGTAGTCCCCCTGACGTCATTAGCTCGGTGTAGTACAGGGACAGAGCCACGCCTATCCTGCAGACGTCACGAGGCCGGCCTAATCGCGCAGGCGTTTCCGCCCAGTAGCGTCGGTTTTACCTCAGAATCGATCGCTTTTCTAATAACAACAACAATGAGGCTTGGGAAGCCCTGAATCTGTCACGTTTCCACATTAATACAATTGAGAATAATAAACACTTAACCTAGTCTCAACGTTTTGGCGGCCCATAATGAAACATGATACTTAAAAGAGAATGTGAGGGAAGGCGCCATTTTGTGTGGGAACCTGTAAGAACAACAACGTCACTATTCCTGAGCTTTGTGTAGTCTTGCCTGAATGAATGGCAATGAATGAAATACAGTTGCCACCTTTTTAGAAAAAAATACCGGCCTTCCTATATTCTTGCCTTTCTTTTCTATTAATAACATTTTATTAATGCCCCTGAGGAAGCCGCGCAAACGGCGAAACGCGTCGGGCTTTTGGCATAGGTGGACGGTGGGCGATTAGCTCCCACTTGCTCCCTACGTAGCTAGGTAGGAAAAATTGGCCTGGGGAACTTGTGGAAGGGAGGATTCTGGGATTGCGACTGGCATCCATTACTCTAAACTGCTTGCAACTAGCACACTGTCAATTGAGACAGTTGGATTTGTGCTTTGCACCGTTCTACCTATAGCCTGGTTTTAATTTGTTTTTAGGGACACTTTTCCCAGACTTCATTACTGACACCATGGAGTCTTGTTGTTTTTACTCAGCACGTTGGTGGTGTGTGTTATGGTTTTAATATATTTATTAAAAGTTATGTTTTAGCCAGTCACTTTTGTTAAGAGTGTCTGAACTGGTTAGCTTTCAGTCAACAGGGCTTTTAGGCTTCTTTGTCTGGCCCAGCGGACTGTACTTCAATTGGAAATGCTATTAATAACATTGGCATCAATTTTACAGGCCTAACCATAAACAATCCTACTTTGAGATGCATTTGCTCCTTGTGTAATTGTGAGGTAACTGCTGTGATAGTAAAACAACACACACATATTTACTTACTGCTTTGTGTCTGCAAATAGCAACTTAAAATGGTGGTGTCAATTGCCTGACAGAAGTCTGTCTTGTGTGGAAACAACAGGCCTGTATTGGAATCTAGCGGTGCCCGAAACGCACACCTGGACTGGGAGTCAAAACAGGCCCCGGCATTTCACTTTCCAGAGGCCCAAACAGCCCCAATAAATAGTGAGTGTCTTTGGCATCTTACAGCAGCCCTTCTGCCATTTGCCTGAACCCGCGGCCAGTCCGGGCCTGCACTGACCCTGAAGGAGCCAAATCCACCATTAAAATCAGTTCAATCAGCCAGCAGACTGGTATAATGTTGCCTACGTTGAGGTTTCCAGAGCCACACTACGTGGGAAGATAATTTAAATGGGATCTTCACATCGGTCGGCCCCAGAATAACTTCCACACAAAGAAATATAGGATTTCTGGACATAATCTGCAAATGGCCAAGTCCGACATCAGACACGTGGCAAGTAAGTATCACTAGCTGGGCCTTTGTTGTGCAGTATTTTACTAAATGATATTAAACGACACAACACTGGAAAAACTGGATCCAATCAACAATTCAATCAGGCGGTACTCCGGATAAATTAGAAGAGGTTTATTGCAACAAGAGGGTTAACAACATCGCCTTATGATTAATTATCCCATGATTAAGGGAGCCTTTTTTTCCGAAAGGCGATACTGTTAGCCCTCTTGTTGCAATAAACCTCTTCTAATTGATCCGGAGTGCCGCCTATTTTAACTGCTGATTGGATCTATACTACAGTGGGGATGCTGGTGGCTGTACACACAGAACTTCATGGAGCTGAGTCTAGAGCGGTCAAATCTCTATTTACTGGAAAAACTGGCACTAAATCCTGAACCCTAGACAGGCAACCCAGTTAACCACCTATACCAAAGGTCTCAACCAACAGACACATACAATAAAGTTTATAGTATAGTATTATTACAGAAGAATAAAGTCATCTCCAACCCTTTTCCTCTAAACGGCTTGTGATACACAAGCTTGACTGATTTCTGATTTAACCATTTTTTTACACTGATTTTTTTGACAAATGATTCATTTTAGGAAGTTGTGGCCCACTTTGTACCATGACTTGACAATCAAAGCAATGACACAGGGGGAAATAGCCAACTTCTTGACACCAGGGGCGGCAAAACTGCCCCAAAAGGGTTCAGCAAAAGGCTTGAAACTACCATGTGCTACATTGCCTTTATGGACTTTTATAGCACTTAGGAATGGTGCAATTGTTCCTGTATTCAGTAAGTGTGACCAAGAACAAGAACATGTTTCTGATCTGATGTTCCTGTGTTTCTCTCTCTCTCTCTCTTTACATTGTAGTTTGACACAGTTTGGAGACTCCTCATGACTTTGATCAATGCTGGAACGCTGGCTTGTGTGAAAGCCTGGGAAGTGGATTTTTGAATGACAATACCAGTGCACATCTCCTGGAATAACTGCCAGCTACCATTTGTCACTCTTGTCAGGTAATAAACTTGTAAGGAATACCAAAGGAACTGACAGTGGTCGCAGTCGCTAATGGCCACTCTCTTGTGCTTAGAAAAAAAATCTACAAATTCCACTGCCTTCCATTAGCTAGCAACCACCAAGCCGGCAAATAGAATCACAAGTACAATGTAATAAACAAAAGCGTTGACTTAGTTCTGTTTGCTAGTGAAAGGCTGCAGTTAAACATTGCCAGTCCTGCTGGTTGGACATCAGATTTCCTATAATAGAAACCTACGTAAAGGTGTATTGTTGTAGATTCTCCATCTTTTCAATGCACATTACAGTGATTTAGGTCCAAACTCTTTTTACACTCCAACTAAAATATCTACACATCACAAAAGTCATTTCAAGTCTCAGACGTTCTTCTATACTGAATGTTTAGCTTTATTTTCAGTAATTTGACCCAAACAACAAAATCCTCTTCCCAACCTGCATACGATGGTGGATGCATAATAATAGAGAGCAGAGCCTGTAGCCACTGGAAGCTGCAGGGTTTAGAGCGCCCTGCAGGGATTCCGACTACAGTATGCAGGATGCACATTCTAATCTGATTGTCCCTGTTGGGGCTTGAATGGGGCTCATGCTGGTTTCATTCATTTATGGGTGGGCACCAAAATGTTGCTTTGTGGCCCAGTTATGCCCCTCTACAAAATGAGACATTCTGAAACATTTTAGGCAATGGAAGATGTTTGGTATATGGCAGAAAGTAGAAATCACCAAACTGGAGTTGTTTTACTCCCATTATCCTCAATCAGCCATTGAGCCTGATAAGCTAATTGCACTTAGGGAAAGAATGCAACTTTATTTGCACTTTCTTAAGCATACCCCCTAGCCATTTTTTTATATTGGGATTAATTTTTAACCCAGACTCTACAAGTAACAGGTCATTTGCATGCATGAGTAAAGCTCCCCATAGACGCAAAGATTTTTCTTGCCAAACAACCGATTTTACCGAAGTCCAACCAATCCTTCAAAATTATCGTGAAGTTAGTGGAATTCAAACAACCATACATCTTACGATTTTTCTGCCGACATCGGTCAGGAAATTGATCGGCCAGGTTAAAAAATCTTTATCGGTCCCAGTGCAATGTATCTATGTTTGCAGGGCCAAGCAGGCAGCTCCCCTTTGTTTTCCTGGCAAATTGGTCTTTTTAGTTGATGGACAATTCGTTCGATCGTTCCGAGATAATCGTGGTCTTACAATGACGATCGGAACTTTTAAAAATCTCAACATCTATGGTCAGCTTTAGTCAGGAGACGTCCATAACTGCTACAACTGCCTGGACTCAGTTTTTATTATTTTATTCTAGTAGAATGGCAAAATGCACAACCTGGAAGGAATAAATTGTATTTTATTATGCATCTAGAACATATAACGTATGTAAACATTATATAAATAATTTTGGCGCTCTGCTCTAAACGTGACACCTTGTTTCGAGGTGTCACTATTTTTTGGAATAAAATAATTTTTCATTCCCCGGTATGTGATTCGGTATAGATGGGATTCTAGACCCACAGGAAGTTTTGTTCAGTCTTCTATACTTAAGCACACAATACAGACAATAGCGAGCAGTGTGACAAACACAACGGCACAATACACATTCATGCGGAATGCTGATTTGGTATTGCTCAATATCCATATTGTTCCTTCCTAATTCTGGACTTCTGTCAAAAAGGAGAGGAATCAGATGTATAATGGCCTTTATTGGAAGGAGAGAAAGGGTTGCTATGCTTACTGTCTGTGAGTACTTGTATGTAAATGTATCAGTCTTTTATAGAAGAGAAGTTGCAATTAATGATGCTTAATGGTTTTTATTTCATAAATCTTTTTCTTACTTTCTTCCTGCAGTGGGCAAAACATACCATAAATAAATGTAAGCATAACAAATTGGGGAGCATCGTACCTGCTTAACGCTGCCGCTTTGTGATGCTGGGGTCCTAGAATAAAACTTGACCTCACTCCAAAAATAAACAAGCAGGTTAATAGGGTAAGAGTTAACTGACTCCATTGGGGATATGCACTCAGGAGTGCTCTGAAAAAGCTACATGATAATAAGCATTATTGATCCCCAGTTATTGCTTTGGGCCCCATGGGGGAACAGGAGGAAGCTCTCTGCTGAATCCCTAAAGTTGGCCATACTTCACAGGAAACAATTGTGAGAAACTTAGTAAACACAAAGCACTTCAAATCAGTGCAGAGCTGGTAGAGATTTCTTTAAAAAAACAGGAAGAAATCATATTTTGGAATTTTTTTTTTTGTTTTAGAAAACCAGCATGATGACCTAACAGTATTTTATGTAACGACACAGAAGTTCCTGTGTATGACTCATTTCTAGAAATTCCTTTATTTATATTTATGCTTCCTCTTTCATAATCCACAGTGACAGCACATCATTTTTGTGTTTCTTTTTACCTCTAACTGTTCTGGTTTATTATAACAGGTATGTAAAATATTAAAAAAAAAAAAAATCCACCTGTCAGCTGGCCGAGGATTCTGGGAGTTGTGATTCAGCAAATGAAGGTCTGGAGGGCTTGAACCTGTTAATCTTTGAGCTCAGTTTATATTTAAAGGGCAAATAACCTGCACACAGAAATCTAGGACTGCAATGAATCATTAACAGGCTTTTCGGTAGTCAGAAGCTGTAGAAGGGGCATGGAAACCCAGTATAGTAACGAATCACCCAGAACACCATGCACGTCACATGCTGCCTATGTTGACTTGTTGAAACCAGAAACCCAAAAACGCTTTGTGCCTTATGAAGGTCAGAGGCCAAATGCTGTTGTAATATTACATCATGTAGGGTTTAATGTACGGCATGTGACTGAATGGATTGCAAACTACATACAATCATCACAATTGTTTCTGTTGTGTTCTGCAAGTTGGTTCCTGGCTGGAAAGGTCGACGGTAGGATGATACTTCCACCTTCCTTTGAAAGAAAAAGAAAATAAAAGACGGCATATCACATAGTAAAAGCTGGTTATGCCTGTTTTACACAACACATGTAACATTTTGTAAAAACACTTATAATACACAAGGGACATGAATCATCTATAAAATGTACACACATAGGAAAGGTGAGGTCATATACTTTGCTGTGATGTCACAAACTGTAAACCTTGTTGTAAACGATGAGGATTTTAAAAGAGTTCCATAAGGTCTGCGGGTCTGCTTGGTGAAGGTGCATTAAATTAAAAAATGTAATTGAAAAATTAAGTGTTTTTATTTTTAGCACTTAGTTACATTAGTCCTATATGGGAAAAATAATTAAAAGCACAATTGCCTTTCAACGGCCATGACATAGATTTACTGCATCTACCCTGGGGATTTATTCCCTTGATACCTGCAACTGAATTAGAATGTAGAATTGTCAGGCTTGTCCCCCCCTACTGAACATGGTATTGTCTGTTTGCCACTAAATAAATGTACTTTGTGTATATCCATAAAACGGACTAACGTATGACCAAAATTTCACTACATTTTTAGTAAGGCTTATTATGCTGTACACCTTTATCTAGCTTCCCTTTTAAAAAAAAAAAAGCTCTGTTATCGAGAATGCTGGAGACCTGGCATTTTCCAGATAATCAACCTTCTAAAAATAATGTAAACATGAAATAAACCCAATAGGATTGTTTTACCACCAACATGGATTTTCGTTAGGATCAGTATAAAAAAATAAAGTGTCTGCTAAAAATGTGGCAGATGTTCTTCCCATGTTTCAAAGCTTTCTGGTTAACTGGCGTCTGGGTAAAGGATCCCATACCTGATGGTTCTTCACTTAAATTCACTTCCATATAAATAGAATATCATCAATGTACTGTAGGTACCAAACCTTCAAACACAACTCCGCACAAGCCAGCTTCAGAATAGACTGAAGGGGCAAAAGATTCCACTATAAGGATCCTGCACCTCAGGAGGTAGTGCACCCAGTCAGGCCCGGACTGGCAATCTGTGGAGTTAAAAGTGCATATTATGGATAGAATAGATATACAGCATTCTCCTTGGTACTCCTAGTTATCTTGACTTTTTTTTATTGCTATACCAAAAGTAAAAGTACTAGAAGCACACATTCTCCAGAATCCAAATAACAAAAGTGTTGAGAAACATTTGGAAAACCCCCAAGGCTTTATAAGAAAGCCCCTGCCTTTCCTACTAGAGGTATCTTAGGTCTCCGTTTCATTGCTCGCAGCTGCTCGTGGAGACGTTAAACCCGTTCTGAGAATTCACTTGTGCCAAGGTCGTCATAACAGAATGTGCTCTTTCCTAGACATGTCTACTTTCTGTTTGGGTAAGGAGTCAACCAATTACATACACCCACAAAACGCTAATAGGCACATCTTATTGTTGTTTTATAGGTTTATTAAGAGATTGGAAATGTTAATGCCCTATGAATGGACTAACCACATCCGAGATGTGTCCATACTTAACACACAAGTACTGCTTCTCAGAAGCCATCATCATTCCAGTGATGAGACTGAACAAGATGGGAACAACTGTCCTCAGGTTTGGATTTATGGTTTTCAATTTTACAAGTAAAACTGGCCATATATATCAGAACGATGTGATTATTAGGCCCTTGGCTCAAAAGAAAGGATCAAGTTAAGACCCCCCTAAGTGATAGCCTGAGCAATTCTAGATTCCAATTGATCTAATTGCTACAAAGCTTAAGCTATGGATCGTTAGTAGAGTTATTACCCCATTGGCACTGGCACAGAGACCAAAAAGTGTATCGGCATAGGGACAGAGGTCGAACTTGGTAGCCCCATAAAATAGAATGAGTCTTATTTCTTCATGTATAGGGTTGCCACATTTTCTGGAAAAAAATACTGCCCTTCCTATATATTTATCTTTTTTCCCTCATAATAACATTGGGATCAACCATCATTTTTACCGGCCAAGCCAGTAAAATACAGGCCAGGTGGCAACCCTATCCAGGTATTAGGAGTACATAAAAGGTAGGGATCCCTGGTATCTGTGTGTTGGGAGGTGTGAGACAGGGAATCCATGATATCTGTGTGTGATGGATAAGGGGTTCTCTAGTATATTTTTATTGTGAGATGATGCTATATAGGTATCCCTGGTACCTGTATATATGAAAGTGAGAGAGAATAAAAATCTGTGTATGCAGATTCCCCTGTGAACCCTCCTGACTTGGATGGATTTTGTTCTCAAGCTAATCTTGGTCACTTGTAACCTGGCCTTGAGGGCAGAGCCACCCGCTTGGCTATAAGAGCAGTTCTTTGTTATTCTGGGCTGTGGAGGGATACCTCTGTACTCTCCCACAGGTAACTCACAAGTCTATAAAAACTCTAGAACCCCTGAGGCATATTCCACACAGGAAGAACATGTAGCTGTTAAGTGTGATGTATTGTTTTCTACATCCTAGTAATAGGAAACAATAAAAGGTCCCTTCCAGGTAGTTGTGTGCCACAAGCCCTACATTCAGAGGCTCAATGATCCCGATGTGACTCATGTTCTATTACACAGCTGCCTGGAATCTCCGTCACAGTCGGAAATGTAGCTTCATCACTCCCATTCCCAATTATTCACACCTTTCAAATAGGGACAATTGGGAATGTTCTACTCAGTTAAATTTTATTTGCATTGAGGTCAAAATCTTAGTTCCTGGCAAGTGACAGGTGACTACTGCTCATGGCTCATCACAGTGGTTTTATTGGTTACTATTTATACCTGCAGTTAAATTACTGTCAGGAACAACTGTCAGCCCTGAGGTACCTCAGGTGAGATTGGCAACATAACTCAAGGAGAAGCAGGACTAACCATAATAGCAGTCAGTTTTTGGTTACAATCTGTGTGCCCAGTTTCCAAGGAATAGGATGTTATCCTTATAGAATGCCGCCCATTAATGGTAAGATCCACTTATTTGGCAAGGACACCAAACAAGCCGAGCTTTACCCGATTTCATCCGATCTTTTGGTCAAAAAATGGATCATAAGTGGGACCTACAGAGTCCTTTTTGGAGAGAACAGTATCAATGTGCCCACGTGGTCCTGCCCGATCCATATTCGCTTCATTTTCAGCCAGAAATTCATTCTCAGGACCTTCCAAAGACCAGATACACAGGCTGCTAAACTGCCAACTCCAACTGGAGGCCTCCAGTCTACATCTCTATGCTTCCTATCCACCTAATGTGTTTTACTCTCTTCCAAGAGAACAAACAGCACCAGCAGAACACTCTATTCCTTTTCATTTTTCCAAGTTATAGAAGTCAGTAGTGGTATTTTCCTAAAGTCCATCTGGAAGGTTCACCAACAAGTCAACCACCATTTCTTTATTGTGCCTCCTCATCCTTATAGATCTCACACCCTTACTTTTCAGCCAGACAGAAACATATAATATTCAGTTTGACTTTTGTGTCCAAATATTTATCATGGACTATATGTGCCCTAGGCTGGAGTAATGGCCTGGAATGCACTGAGCAAATATTTTTGCACTGAAATCTGCATGTGCAAACAGCGGCCTAAGCCTTTCTTGTCTTTTGTTCCCAATCTTCCAGTGTTAATCGATGGGAAATGAAGACTGTGCCTTTGCAAGTATATTGCACATCTTATATATAATATTCCACTTGTGCTCATTCCACATGAACTTGATGTGACTACAGACTGCGGTTACGGAGCACACTCCAAGGTTACGAAACGCGCACCAGTTTCTCTCTCTGTTTATTTTTAACAATCACTGTTGCGAAATAAGAGCAAAGAGGAAACTTACGACTGAAACATTGTCTGTAACCCCGAGACAACTCATTCTTTTGTTCTTAAAGGTTCGTTTATGAACCTGAGCTCAGGAACAAAATGATAAATGTGTTGAGAATTCGCTGCTCACAAAATTTCTGTGCCGAGCAAAGTGTCATTGTGTGTGCAGTTAAGTCTGTTCTAATTAATAATAAAGTGAATTAAGGGCTCCCTATGGGCTTTTTCTACCTGTCTAATCGCTGTCTGCCCGATTTTTCACCTGCTATCCCACAGTCACACTCCCTTCCCAGAGACTATTATCCACTGTTACTATAGGCACCATCTCTCCCTACTATACCTGCTATCCCACAGTCACACTCCCTTCCCAGACACTATTATCCCACTGTTACTATAGACACCATCTCTCCCTACTATATCTGCTATCCCACAGTCACACTCCTTCCCAGAGACTATTATCCACTGTTACTATAGGCACCATCTCTCCCTACTATACCTGCTATCCCACAGTCACACTCCCTTCCCAGAGACTATTATCCACTGTTACTATAGGCACCATCTCTCACTACTATACCTGCTATCCCACAGTCACACTCCCTTCCCAGACACTATTATCCCACTGTTACTATAGACACCATCTCTCCCTACTATATCTGCTATCCCACAGTCACACTCCCTTCCCAGAGACTATTATCCCACTGTTACTATAGGCACCATCTCTCCTTACTATACCTGCTATCCCACAGTCACACTCCCTTCCCAGAGACTATTATCCACTGTTACTATAGACACCATCTCTCCCTACTATATTTGCTATCCCACAGTCACACTCCCTTCCCAGAGACTATTATCCACTGTTACTATAGACACCATCTCTCCCTACTATACCTGCTATCCCACAGTCACACTCCCTTCCCAGAGACTATTATCCCACTGTTACTATAGGCACCATCTCTCCTTACTATACCTGCTATCCCACAGTCACACTCCCTTCCCAGAGACTATTATCCACTGTTACTATAGACACCATCTCTCCCTACTATACCTGCTATCCCACAGTCACACTCCCTTCCCAGAGACTATTATCCCACTGTTACTATAGGCACCATCTCTCCTTAGAAAGTAAATCTCTCTCTCTCTCTCAAAAAAAAAAAAATCAGAGACTAAATACATTTTATTTTTTTGGCTAACCAAGTCCTGTCTGCTAGTGGCCCAACCTTGGCTCCATAGGGCAGCTGCACTTACCTGAGTGAGGACTTACCCGAGCAGCAGCAACAAGCACTTGTGCAAGGACCAACACCTCAAGAGCTTGTCACCGCCATAGAATCAATACAATGAACCACAACAATAATCATAAAAACACCTGCTGGTTGGTTGCAGAGACCCCCCCCCCCCAATGGTTGCTATGGATACAGCACAGGGAGGAAGCTTGAGTCAGGCATTTGCTCCTAATGGGATAACAGGTCCTAAACTGCCTATTCACAGGGAAAATACCAACTGCCATTGGCACATAAGTATCCAGATCTGTAGGAGCAGCCATCATTGCTCAACTAGAGAAATACAAATCGGCAGGAAATCTAGTTTTTAGTAAAAGTGCCATACATAAGGCCTCTAAACCATGTATATAGTTAGTATAATGTCTGTATGTCTCAAGTATAATGTAGAGCCAACTGAGCCCTGCCCACAAGAGGCTTTTTGGAAGAGCATAACCCCCCCAACAGGCATTTGTATTTAAATATATAAAACATGATTTTATTCCAGTGTTTTACAAGGATGACATTAGAAGTAACAATAGAGTGCAACTGCTTCGTCCGTTCATAGGAGAGGAGAGAGTTTTCCGTCCCAGCGAGGGCTTCCTGATCGGCCACATGATGCTCCGTGTTGCAGACACACGTATCCATAGGGACAGCAGTGCACCATGTCTGGGCAGCACACACCCTGTAGGAGACATTACAATAAGGAATAGATTCTATTCACTGCCCAGAGTCTAGAGCCCGTCACTCACCCAGAGTCTAGAGCCCGTCACTCACCCAGAGTCTAGAGCCCGCCACTCACCCAGAATCTAGAGCCCGCCACTCACCCAGAATCTAGAGCCCGCCACTCACCCAGAATCTAGAGCCCGCCACTCACCCAGAATCTAGAGCCCGTCACTCACCCAAGTGTAAACACAACAGTTCCAGGCGCCTCCAAGTCCTCGACAACACGTCTGTCCATCAGAGCAATAAGTCTGAGCATCACACCAGACATAATCCAGTCTCTGAGCTGAGGTTCCACTGGGGGAAATCTTTGCAGCTTTTTGGGGGGGCAAGTCACAAGTACCAGCAGCCAAGTTACAGGTGTAGCCAGTGGGACAGCAGTGCTGATGATCAGAGCAACAAACCGCCTGGAAGTGACACAAGATTCAGTCTCAGGGACTTCTAGGCACATTTATTAAAGGTTAAATTAATGTGGGTTTTTAAAAACTGCAAACTCAAGTTATCCCTGGACCTCTCCCATTGATTTACACAGCAATTCAGCAGCTTTTAGGTTCTTAAAAGAGCCAGAGAAGAATAAATCAAGTTTTTAAAAAAAAAAAAAAAAAAATCATTGGAAGAAAAAAAAACAAAAAAAACAACCCATAGTCAAATGACAGTTTTGACCATTAAAAAAACCATATGTGATTAATCAAATTCAAATTCAACCCCTTAATGTGTGAAAGGTCTACTGGATTAAACAAGAACGAGAGAAACAGCAACACCTTTACTTACCTCCTGCAGTGGGCAACAACTCCAGCCTCCCCCTTCTCCAGGGCAACAGGTGGTACCAGATGGGCAAGAGTGGCTTTCGTCACACCAGTTGCCATCAGAGGACAGAGCCAGGACCTTCATGAGCCCCGGGAGATTGAGCCGGCCCAGCACACAGGTGCCACGTGTATCACAGGTAAAGCCCTGGGGGCAGCAGTGCCAGTGATCCGAGCAGCACACGGCCTACAGGGGAACATGGCAGGTGCCAAAAAGCAGAAGATGAGTCAGGGGGCTCAGTAGCCACAGAGGAGCAGTCTAGATCACACTTCTGGCAGCACCAATAGGATTAGGACTGTTTGGGTCTCACAAGACAAAAAGGAGCCCAATAGCTTAGTTTGAGAATATGCCTCAACTCCCTTTAGGGTCACCCAGATTTTGGATGTTAAAGCACAATGTGTGCAGCCATTTAGGAGACCACTACAACCATCTGCAGTCAGAATGTTCCTATGGACAGAGCCGGCCCAATCAGGACAAAGAAGAGGCCTTTGATCTGTTCAGTACGAGCCTCATAAATACAAAGTTCCCTCTGTAGGGTAATGGCAGCTCCTACCTGCGCTATAGGGCAGCATCCCCACACCCCAGACTGCATGCGACAGCAGGTTTGTCCGTCATTACAGGAGAAAGAGTCGTCGCATTTCACTGTGGTACCTGCAAAGACATGGTCAGGAGGAGTGTTACTCAAATTGTTACAGGGCCATTGCTACAAGAAGGGATTGGCTGCCACATTCTACCAATGTCTCTCTAGACTGCACACAGAGCTTACAGTTAATGTCAAGGTCTGTAAGTTGCCTTCACATGCTCCTGTGGGTCAGGCCAGTCCATAATGTCTTTAAGGCCAGGATTCTAGGGGCTTTACATTAACTCAGAGCTCAGCTCACTGCACTATTTTTCTCTGTAGAAGGAGGAGACAAGCAATTACCATCTGGATGGGGAAATAGGTGACAGTTAGACGTAGGTGGTGTTGGTGGAACATTGCAAAGAGTTACATCTTTTAGTTAAAGCTCCAGCAATGTGAACCAGACCAACTGCATAATGGCCAGTAAGATTGGTGTGGGTGCTTTATAAGTAATCTGTACTATAAATGACCAACGTACTCCATACTGCTATAGGATACAAGGCTTGAAGGTTTAAACTGTCAATGCTTTTCCAGGCAGGAGCCAAAGTGAAGTGTTGCTAGACCTGGTCCTACCATCACCCCCTTCTACACTTACCTTCTTGTTTCAGAGATGGAGTCTTGCTGAGCCAGGGGATGGAGAGCCCCCCACTCATACACTGTGATCCAGAGCAGGTGTATCCAGGGGGGCAGCAGTGCTCATGGTCATCACAACACACTGCCTGAAACAGGGAGACAAGAAAATGAATGTTTGTGAAGGACAGTCATGAAGTGGACACTAAAGACCAATATAAGATGCCAAGTTATCACACCTGCGCTATAGGGCAACACCCCCAGTCCCCGGATGCCAAGAGACAGCAGGTTTGTCCATCTGGGCAGCTGTACATGTCGTCACACTTTACATCTCCGGCTGTAGATCAGGACGGGGAGATGGTAGGAAATCCGTATATAAAGAAAAACAAATGAAACTCCCCATCAGAACATCTAGAATGGAACATTTCCTATAAAAAAAAATGGTCTTGTGCTTTGCAACACTAAGGTGACCTCTGTACCCCGTGTCCCTCAGATTTCAGCACTTACCCTCCTGTTTCAGAGCTGGAGTCTTGCTGAGCCACGGGATGGAGAGCGCCCCCTTCTGGCAGTCTCCCTCAGAGCAGGTGTATCCAGGGGGGCAGCAGTGCTCATGGTCATCACAACACACTGCCTGGTTAGAGGGAGACAAGGAAATATGACAGTTTCCCCAGAGGGAGGGAGATCTATAGGTTGGTTCCAAACCAGACAAGTTCATACCTGCGCTATAGGGCAACACGCCCAGTCCCCGGATGCCAAGAGACAGCAGGTTTGTCCATCTGGGCAGCTGTACATGTCGTCACACTTTACATCTCCGGCTACAGACACAAAGTAACATGGAAGAAGAAAGTGAGAACAGAAAACCGATATGTGACAGTTCCTCTCAAGTTTAGTCCATACTACTGACCCAACTACACCACCAGTCCATGTGAATAAATACAACTGCTAAAAGCTACACGGGAGTTCCAATAAATCAATTTTTACGCCAACGGTGGCACTAAATCCATCATTTATTTGATCACCTGCATATGTGCATTTCAATATGTAGGTAAGACCAATAGACCAGTCCTAAAACGCATATCTGAACATTTAAACTGTGTCTCTAGACGAGACACTAGTTCAGCTGTAGCCAAACATTTGCTGCGTAATCACACAGGTGAATTGGGATATTCTTTCAAATCAACAGAGCCGTGTCCAATATTCGAAAGGGGGATATGGAGGTCTCTCTTCTGAGAGAAGAGGCATTTTGGATCTATACATTAGACACTAAAGTTCCTCATGGTTTGAACAGAGAGAGGGAGTTGAGTTGTTTCACTGGTCAATAATCAGACTGAATAAATAGATAGAGACAAAATTATCTACATTTTGGAAGAATAGACTATTTCCACCTTCAGTCATTTGTTTTTTTTTTATTTCTGGTTTCTTTTTTGGTTTCTAACATGTTTTGGCATTTAATGTATAAATACAGTGTCTTGATTAAGGTACCTAGTCAGAAACTAATACAGGGCCTTTCAAGAACCTAAAGTCAGAAATAAATGAACATAGGGTCTTCCGATATGAACTCTTAAGAAATATTTAAAAAGACTTTAGGAACATGAGTTTTGATGCATCGTAATCATGTATTTGATATTTATTTTAAACATGCAATTATTCATGTTCCTAGATATTTAGTTAGATGTACCTAATTTACTCAATTCAACGAATTTGTAAATACGTTTAATTAACTTGTATATATTTACTTATATCCATTCACCATATTACCATTTCAATTCTTTCATTTTTGCCATTTTTGTTGTACTCTGTTTAAACCTGCTGCCTTATTATTACTATTATAATTTACTTCAAATAATGTAATGAGGGTTTATAAACTTACATATGTCTAGTGACTCTTGGTCTTAACCCAATATGCATATTATATTGGAGTAGTTTTATATGCTTTGTACCTGTAGGGGGCGCTTAAGCTTCTGATGAAGCGACAGTCATGAAATGCGTTAAGCTGGTTCCCCTGCCTGCTCATATGTTGTGTTTTAATATGGAGCAATAAAGATTTACCATTTTATACAAATTTCGGTTCCCCTACTCCATTTCTGAGGATGCCTTCCACACTATCAAGTTTCTTCTGAACGGGAGTTCCATCAGCCTGTGACCTCTTAAGTGGAGGGTTCCATTAGTAGTCGCTCCAGCTGCTCGCTATACCAAACATAACCAAGCCCCCCCCCCGGAGTTGCATAGTTACACCAGCCTGTGACCCCTGGAGTTGTATAGTTACATCAGCCTGTGACCCCTTTAAGTGGAAGGTTCCATTAGTAGTCGCATTCTATACCATTGAAACGTAACCCCCAAGTCCCCTCTACAGACTCCCAACACCGGATCTACCAACACTATCCCGAGGTGGAACCCCACAGATATGCACCGTGTGCAGTCATTCAAGTTTAGATTTAAACCTACAGCTTGGAAAGATCAACCCACCTTTATGGGTCAGAGCTGGAGTTTTGAGGAGCCAAGGGATGGAGTGTTCCTCTCTGGAGCATTTGCCCAGGCTGCAGGTATAGCCTTCAGGACAGCAGTGTTTATGGTCATTGCAGCACACGGCCTGGAGAGGGAAGAGAAACATTTCAGAGACAAAGCCTTTGTAAGTGACAGACTACACACGTCTTTCCTCCCAATTGCAAATAAAGACAAGGTGCTCACGAGTCCCGGCAACAGAAACAGCACATTTTTCCTTCTATTGTGTACTCATGGGCTTCTGTATCAGACTTCCTGTTTTCAGCTTAAACCTCCAGGGCTAGGGCTTGAGCATGCTCAGTTTGCTCCTCTCTCCCTCCCTGCTGTAATCTGAGCCCAGAGCTATGAGTGAGCAGGGAAGAGACTCAAGCAGGAAGTGATGTCACACCAAGCTAATATGGCAGCTGCTATCCTAAAACAACTTCTAGGGCTTTTAACTCCGGTATGGTAAAGCATTCTACAGAATATAGTGTTATAGTTTGTACTATTGTGGCTAATCTATTGGCAATAAACTGCTGCAGTAGCTTTTTCTCCTTTAAACTGCACAAGTCACTTTTACAGCTACTGCAAATGGAAAAGCTGCCAACTTCCCCCCCCCCCCCAAAAAAAATTTCAATGCTTTGTACCTTCTCTATAGGGCAGCAGCCCCACTTCCCAGATGCCAGGCGGCAGCAGGTGTTGTTATTTGGGCAAGTGGTGGCGACATCACAGGGAACCAGATTGGCTGCTGAGACACAGGGAGCACACGTCAGCCATGTACCCCTAAACAGGTGGCCATTCTCAATGACCTGCAGCTTCCAAACATCACCCAGACTTACAATCCTGCTGGATAGCTGGCATCTGTCGCAACAAGGGGCCCTCTCCATTTCGGGACACACATTTCTTATGGACCAGGTCACACGTGGTACCACCAGGGCAGCAGTGAAGATGATCGGAGCAGCAGACTGCCTGTAAAATATTCTATAAATCAATCAAGAACAGAGGAAGGGGGTACAAGCCTTTCAAAGGGGCATGGGTAGCCGACAGATTAGGGTTAAGATAATCATTTATTTATATAGCGCTGACAAGATACGCAGTGCTTTACTTTTGTTATAACAAACCGGGAATAAATGGTGGATAACACAGGGGTTTGCAGAGTAAAACAGGTTTAGAGGGCCCTACAAACTAAAAGGTTGAGACGTTAGGATTTTAGACCATGATATTTTCTCTTGGGGGGGGGGGAGCAGAGACAGCAGCAGATGACAAAATAATGACAGTTGCTTGGAATAGGCCCATCTATGGGTAAATGCCGAGCCCTGTGTACATTTATAATGGAGGGAGGAGGAAATCCTTACAGACAAGATGGAGCAGCAGCCATACGTGTGGTCAACTTTTTCACAGCAGGTGGAGCCGTCTGGACAGGAAGTGCCATCAGGACAAGGAACCAATCGTTCTTCATCTCCTACACGTGACGGACAAGTTCAGCACTGCAGAGAAACATTCCAGCTCCCCCATTCCCTTACATTAAACTAAAGGGTGACCCTGAGCCAATGGTTGGCAGAACTTACCAAAGCCGACCAACCGCACACGGGCAGGGAGTTTGTTCATCCAGGGGACGTGGTCCTGTCTGGAGACACAGCGGCCTTGTGTGACGTCACACTGAGAGTCATGAGGACAGCAATGTACGTGATCCTCACAGCAAACTGCCTGCAGAATGGTGGCATTTAATATCCGAGACTACAGGTTAGAGATCTGTATCTAGATCTACCCCCCTCTATACCTCTGGCATTGGGCAGCACCCCCAGGAGGACATGTCAGACATCAGGCAGCAGCTGGTGAGAGCGGGACATTCAGATCTTCCATCCGGACAGACGACGGCCGACTGGTTAGAGGCTGGAAACAACCAAAGTGTGAGGAAGAGGCAACAAAACAGAAAACAGAAGAAGTTAAAAAGTGAGAGATGTCCCACCTGGGATACAGTAGTGTCCGTCGTCTGAGCAATAGGAACCCGAGGAGCAGCAGTGATGGCCGTCTTGGCAAGATTTACCCTAAACAATAAAACAGATCATTAAGTTACATTCTGTTACTTAAGGACCAATCTAACTGTATAATATATATATCTCTAGATCTCTACCACCACAGAGGACCAAGCTGGATAATATACTCCTCACCCCCAAACGACATAAAATATATTACAGTTTGGAGGTGATGTTTTTATAAATTTTTTACTGGGGTCTGAATCCGTTGCTAAGGATTCCATGCATAGTTACACATCACTGGGAATGTCTCAGCAGGATAAGGATATAGTGGGGGCTTTATACTGAAGCTTGAGGAGCCCCTTATTATCTAGGCCACAAACTGAATTTTAGGCTGAAACACGAGATCTCCAAACTCATGTTTGTTCCTTTATTAGCAACTGTTGCTCATGGATAAGGAGCCAATGACACTGGACACTCACCGCTTCCCCTTGAGTTTCCTCATTGGCTCCATATCCATAAGCAACGCTCACCTCAGCCAATGGACAACAAGCGCTCCCCCCTTGAGGAGTCTCCCCATTGGCTCCATATCCATGAGGAACACTCACTTCAGCCAATGGACAAGCGCTTCCCCCTTGAGGAGTCTCCTCATTGGCTCTGTATCCATGAGCAACACTCACCTCAGTCAATGGACAACAAGCGCTTCCCCCTTGAGGAGTCTCCACACAGGAATATTCATCAGGACAACTGGAGGGCCCAAAGCAGGAGGTCTGGGAGAGCATCATGGGAAGCGAGTGAGACACGACCTAGAGAAATGGTTATAGTTCAGCTCAACTGCAGCAATTCTAGGCTACTAGTATGGAAAACCATCACCTGAGGGATTAACCAAATGTTGGACCCTTCACTGTGTCCCCCTCAGGCTCCCCGATACCTACCTCTGCCTCAGGGCAACAGCTGTACCCCTTCTCCTCTCCTGGCCTCTCACAGCACAGACTCTTCTCCCCACAAGCGCTGCCATCCGGGCACAGAGTGGCACTGACAGTTGAGATCACAAGCAGGAGAAACCAAGCTGCAGCCATCCTGGGGGGGAGCAGCAGATATTGAAGGGTTAATAATGAGAGTAGAGTAAGTGAGTGTGGATCACAGCAGTAGTAACGGGTATTTATTTATATCAGTGTGGAGGAACAGTTTCTGCATCAGGAAGAAGTACAGAAAGCCTGGCTAGTAACAAGACTATCCGCTCATTAGGGGCTCCCCAAAACCAGCAAGAGGTTCCCACCCAGCAGCCGGAGTATCAGCAGACGTCTCACAATTGCACCGACAGCAACGGATTCATATTCCTCCCGTGACAGACCTGCACTACAGCCCTTACTGCAACTCAAAGGAAAATGTGGCAGTTTGATAAGGGCCAGTTGGACAACCCCCAAGGGCTCCAGCAGCAATAATTCAACCTCAGCCGCTGGCTTTCATACAGCTTCCAGGAACCAATAAAATATCAGGTATTTGGCAATAACAGAACATTCAGCACCGAGTCACATTTGATCCCGTCCCAGTGCAGAACCTGCAAGCCTGACACACACTACATACAGGAAGTCACCTGACACACAACATACAGGAAGTCACCTATTGCTCAGCACCTGCACCCCGAGTAGGGTTGCCACCTTTTATGGAAAAAAAAGCACCAGCCCAATCACCGTGAAGAGCGACTAGAGGGGAAGGACCAACTGCAACACGTGGACCCCGAGTCACTGTCTGGTGCCCCATTAATTCCTCCCCTCTCCCCAGTTATGGGACAAGCCCATTATTCAGCCAACTGGGCAGAACACGGCCGTTTAAAAGAATTGTTCAGTGTAAAAATAAAAACTGGGTAAATAAATAGGCTGTGCAAAATAAAAAACGTTTCTAATATAGTTATTTAGCCAAAAATGTAATGTATAAAGGCTGGAGTGATTTGATGTATAACAAGTCAGATCACTACTTCCTGATTTTCAGCTCTCTTGGTTTACACTGACTGGTTGCCCTGGCTACCAGGCAGTAACCAATCAGAGACCTGAGGGGGGGCCACATGGGTCATTTCTGTTGCTTTTGAATCTGAGCTGAATGCTGAGGATCAATTGCAAACTCACTGAACAGTTATGTCCCATGTGGCCCCCCTTATATTCACTGACTAACTCAGAGTTAGAGAGCTGAAAAGCAGAATGTTGGATTCTGGCTGTTTTATTAGACATCCAGTAACTCCAGCCTTTATATATTACATTTTTCACTAACTATATTGGAAAGAGTTTTTATTTTGCACAGCCTATTTACCCAGTTTTTATTTTCACACTGAACTATTCCTTTAAAGGGTCTAATGGCAACCAGCACATAATGCTAATTCGGCAACCATCACAGCAGCCCAACAAGCCGCCAGTGCAGCTTCATTCACCCAAATCCCATTTTGGCAAGAATTGCCACCAACGTGAACTTTAGCCCAAACACGGACAATCCAGAGCAGAAAACCATTAAAACCTTAAAGTGTTTAACTTAAAAAGTCTAACACACCAAGAAATTATTGCAGTCGGTCTCAAACTATACAGCCAATGCATTTTTTTTTTGGTTGCTGGGGTCAGTGACCCTGAAGCTTTTTTATTTTTATGTTTTTTTTATTGCTGGAAGTTTCAGAATAGGAATGCTAAATTCAAAGACTATCCAAAAAAAAAAAGAAAAAAGCACAGCCAGCGTTAGCATGATGTAGACAACTAGCACAATAAAATTGCAGTTGGTCTTATTTTTAATGTTGTCCTTCAGCCCTCCACAGGGGGGTGCCACTGCCCATAGCAACCAGACACAGGGCTGAAGGAATTGAAAGCAGAAGAGAGTAATGGGAAAACTAAAGCCCCAGACTGGTGTAGCTTGCCCTTTAATGTTTGTGAAGGAGAAGCAGATCTGAGACACTGCCAGGGACAGGCCGGTATTTAGAGAAAAATAAAAGCTTTGTTATGAACACAGAGCAGCTCACAACACAAGCACCAGCCCAATCACAGCAAAGCGCCACTAGAGGGGAAGGACCAACTGCAACACGGCTGAGGGAGTGGAAAACGGGTGAAAGCGGGACAGAACAGGGTGAGAAAAACCTCTGCAGGGAGACGGATCAGGAGCTGCAATAACTACAAGAGGGGCAGCAAGTTGCACCTGCCGATATAGAACCCCACACCCCAAAACTTGAGAAGAGCCCCGAAAATCAAAACTGGAACAAAGGGTTAAACGGTTCAGTTAATTATAAGTGAAGCTGATCAGCCTGACACTTTCCAGTTCTGACTTGGAGAGAAAGTAGCAGAAAGCAGCAAAGAGAAGCTGTGAAGGAGCAGGCCAGGCATTTGCTACAATTAGTTGGAGTCGCAGCAGCAGTGCAGAGAAATGTACAAATTAGAATAATACAGTTGTAAACCTGCCGCTGGGCTGTGGCTCCTTTAACAGCAGGAGGGGGTTAGAAATCAGTCATGTGACTGTCGCTAGAGGAGGAAGCGACGAGAATCAGAATGACAAACTGCAACACGTCCCTGTTAACCCCTCATTGGACTGAGGCATTCCCAGTACAAAGAGGCCCAAATAGTCCTCCAGTAACCCATTATAATAGGGACTGTCTATGGGACAGGTTGCCAGTCCGGCCCACTCAGTGATCCATAGCCTTAGTCTGTATAAACTTCACTCTGGAGAACCACAAAAAATATTCAGTGTTTGTTTTTTCTGCACAACAGATTCACTGATCCTTCATCAGGTTCTCATCAAAAAAAAAAAAAATTGAGATTCTTCAGAGTGAAATTTATGCAGCCTTCTGAAATTGGATGGTTTTGGCAGTGCCATTAATGTACTCCCCTCCTGCCCAGCTCAAGCTGCATCACCTTGACATTCATTCTTGGGTTAATGCAGTTCCAGCAAGCTGGTTGCTATGATCCAAATTCCCCTAGCAACCATGCATTGATTTGAATAAGAGACTGGAGAGACTGGAATATGAATAGGAGAGGCCTGAATAGAAAGATGAAAGATTTCAGCAGGTATCTGGTTGCTAAGGTCCAAATTCCTCTAGTAACCATACATTGATTAAAACAGGTAGGGATGCACCAAATCCAGGATTCGGCCTTTTTCAGCAGGATTCGGCTGAATCCTTCTGCCCGGCCGAATCCAATCCTAATTTGCATATGCAAATTAGGGGTGGGGCAGGAAATCACGTAACTTTGTCGCAAAACAAGGAAGTAACATTTTTCCCCCTTCCAACATTAGGGTTCGGATTCGGTTCGGTATTCGGCCGAATCTATCACAAAGGATTCGGGGGTTCGGCCGAATCCAAAATAGCGGATTCGGTGCATCCCTAAAAATAAGAGGCTGGAATATGAATAGGAGAGGCCTGAATAGAAAGATGAAAGATTTCAGCAGGTATCTGGTTGCTAAGGCCCAAATTCCCCTAGCAACCATGCATTGATTTGAATAAGAGACTGGAATATGAAAAGTAAGAGGAATAAAAAGTAGCAACAACAGTACGTGTTGCCTTACAGAGCCTTGATTTTTTAGATGGGGTCAGAGACCCCCCATTTGAAAGCTGGAAAGAGAGTCAGAATAAGGCAAATTTAAAAAAACCAAGAAAGAAAATAAAGAGCTATGGAAACATTGCTGCAAATGAGGCAGTTGGTGAGATAATAAGAGTTAAATGAAAGGGCTGACACGTGACTCGTGTATCAGGGGGAGCAGGTTCCCCAGTAACTCGCCCACTCGCCTCCCTACAGAACAATGGGCAGAGACAGAGTCAGAATGAGAGAAAGGGGCCACAAAGGAACAGACAAAAAGGCACAGTCCGACCCTCTGTCCCTACAGCAATGAATCCGAGCAGCGTCCGACCCACAAACACTAGAGACGTGAACTCACCCGCTGCCCGGTCTGTGCGAGTCTGACAGCTCCTCGATCGACTCCACTTTTATCAGCGGCGCCCCGCCCATTTACAGCCCTCGCTGACAGGTAATTAGCCAATCAGTACGGAGAAGGCCGCGTGACGGCGTGTTCTGGATCACATGATTACGGCTCGTCATGTGATTGCGGCGCTATTGTAGGACGGTCTTATTGGAGCGTCACGTGTTAATTAAAGGGGTGGTTCACCTTTAAGGTAACTTTTAGTATGTTGTAGAATGACAAATTCTAATCAACTTTTCAAATGGTTTTCAATATTTATTTTGTATTGTTTTTTAGTTATTTACCCTTTTCTTCTGACTCTTTCCAGCTTTCAAATGGGGGTCATTGACCCCATCTAAAAAACAAATGTTCTGTAAGGCTACATATTTATTGTTATTGCTACTTTTTATTACTCACCTTTCTATTCAGACCTCTCCTATTCATGTTCAAATCAATGCACGGTTGCTATGGGAATTTGCACCCCAGCAACCAGATTGCTTAAAATGCAGATTGAAGATCTGCTGAATAAAAAGCTAAATAAGTCAAAAACCACAAATAATAAAAAATGAAAACCAATTGCAAATTATCTCAGAATATCCCTCTGTACATCCTACTGACAGTTATCTGAGAGGTGAACAACCCCTTTACGTTTCCAATCAACAATTAGTTGTGATCAGGGAGGGTTACACGTTTAATGGCACATTCCGAGCATCTTATCCATTAGCCTTAATTTTTTACTTTTTTATATGATAAAACTATTTATCTTCTGATTCTTTCCAGCTTTCCAATGGGGGTCGCTGACCCCATCTAAAAAACAAATGCTCTGTAAGGCTACAAATGTATTGTTATTGTTACTTTTTATTCCTCCTCTTTCCATTCAGGCCTCTCCTATTCATATTCCAGTCTCTTATTCACATCAGTGCATGGTTACTAGGGGGATTTGGACCTTAGCAACCAGATACCTGCTGAAATCTTTCATCTTTCTATTCAGGCCTCTCCTATTCATATTCCAGTCTCTTATTCACATCAGTGCATGGTTACTAGGGGGATTTGGACCTTAGCAACCAGATACCTGCTGAAATCTTTCATATTTCTATTCAGGCCTCTCCTATTCATATTCCAGTCTCTTATTCAAATCACTGCATGGTTGCTAGGGGAATCAGGACCCTAGCAACCAGACTGCTGAAACTGGAGAGCTGCTGAATATAAAACTAAATAACTCAAAAACCATAAATAATAAAAAAAATGAAAACCAATTGCTCTCCAGTTTGCAGTTTCAGCAGTCTGGTTACTAGGGTCCAAATTCCCCTAGCAACCATGCACTGATTTGAATAACAGACTGGAATATGAATAGGAGAGAAAAAAAGACATATAATAAAAAAAATGAAAACCAATTGCAAATTGTTTCAGAATATCAGTCTCTCTAAATTTTAATTGAAAGGTTAAATGTAAAATGAATTCTAAAAGGGGAAACTAGATATTTTTGGAAACGCTGCAGACTTATAAATAGGCTTCTCTCTGACTCTTATGTTCCCAGTACAGGAGACTATTGCTATTATTTTTACATCCTTTTTCATGTGTTTTGTTGGTTGGAGTGTAACCTTCCGAGGCCCGGCCTGATTTCTGCTGTTTTTTTTTCCTTACAATTTTATTATATTGGCTGGATCCTGGACCAATTAAAATCCAGGACGTTTAGTTGCTAGGCAGATGCCTTTTCCCGTGAGTGTGGGGGTTTTATTTTGAGTTGTGTCCCGTGATTCAGCAGAATGGTGAGGCCAGTGCTATTTATTGTAAATAAACACTGAGCTGTTATGGCTTCTGTGTTATAAATAAACCCACAGTAGCCTCAACCCCAGGGGCGTAATTAGGGTGCTCACCTAGACTGTTAATACGAAGGGCTGCCCGGGTCAAAACATCCTGCACAGTTTTCCAAATTAGGAAAACAGGGCAGGATTCCCCATGATTGACAGGGTGGTTGGCCAATTGCCGTGTCATAGCCACGCCTCCTAATGACATCTCCCCGCCCATCCACATCAAGGCCACAGCCACGCCCCCTGCCCGGTCTCCACAGCAGAAGGTGGCAACCCTAGGTGTAACTATAGAGGAAGGAAGACCCTGCGGCTATAGATATAGGGGCACTAGTGATGGGTGGGCCGGCCCAATACCCGCGGTTCAGGTGGGTTCAGGCTGACCTCGCGCTCCTCTTCGCAGGTGGCCAGGCCTGGATTTGTGGTGAGGCCACATAGGCCCGGGTCTAGGGCAGCAAAAAATTGTATGTTGTCGGGTGCTAGGACCACACTGCCTCTGGGACACCCACAAAATCGTGCACTGCAGGCGGGTGCGGATTGAGCTCTTCTCCTGCTCTCCTCGCCCGCCACCTTCAAATGCCAGCTTCCAACTTCCGGCTTTATAGCCGCGCCCCTGCTCGCCCCGCCCCTTTTGTGACATCATCGGCGGGGTGGGAACCCGGAAGTCGGATGTGGGCGGCAGCGCCGTTTCTGGGGAAGGAGCCGCCTGAGGCGGCTCCTGCAATGCCGCCCCCCGCACCGACTTACCTGTCTGCGAGGGGAGGCAGGAACACGATTGCGGAGAGCGCAATTGCGCTCTCTCGCAATAGCGCAGCCGAATTTCCGGTTTAAAAACCGGAAATTCGGCTCTTAAAGGTGCAGGAGTGGCTTTTTGCCGCCCCTGGAATCCTGTCTGGTGCTGCCGCCTGAGGCGAGCGGCTCAGCTCGCCTCATTGGCGGAGCGCCCCTGGTGGGCGGGCGCGGGTTGTGGGAGGGTAAAACCCGACCCGCACATCACTAAGGGGCACCATGAGGCCCTAATTCATCTACAGTTTCAATAAATATTGGCCGAATCTGAACCCTGCTGATATGGGGCTCAGCAATAATAATCTGACCTGATCACCAAAACTGTCTGTTACTAAGTCCCACAAGATTCTTTAGGGAACCTCAAACATGAGAAAGAAGATCTGGTTTGAATATCCCGTCTGGTTCTGCTCTTGTTTCCTCTTCCCATATCCCTTACTTTTAATCTGGAATGATCTTTCTACCTGTACAGGTATAGGATCCGTTATCCAGAAACCGTTATCCAGAAGGTTTCGAATTACACAAAGGCCGTCTCCCATAGACTCATTTTATCCAAATAATCGGAAATTTGTAAAACCGGTTTCCTTTTTCTGTGTAATAATAAAACAGTAACTTGTACTTGATCCCAACTAAAATATAATTAATCCTTATTGGAGGCAAAACCAGCCTATTGGCATTATTTAATGATTTTCTAGTAGACCAAGGTATGAAAATCCAAATTATGGAAAGATCCATTATTCAGAAAGCCCCAGGTCCCGAGCATTCTGGATAACAGGTCCTATACCTGTAATAATAATAATAAAACAGTCGCTTGTACTTGATCCGAACTAAGATATAATTAATCCTTATTGGAAGCAAAACCAGCCTGTTGGCTTTATTTCATGTTTATATGATTTTCTAGTAGATTTATGGTATGGAGATTCAAATTATGGAAAGATCCGTTATCTGGAAAACCACAGGTCCTGAGCATTCTGGATAACAGGTCCCATACCTGTAATAATAAAACAGTCACTTGTACTTGATCCCAACTAAGATATAATGAATCCTTATTGGAGGCAAAACCAGCCTATTGGCTTTATTTCATGTTTATATGATTTTCTAGTAGACTTAAGGTATGGGGATCTAAATTACAGAAAGATCCGTTAACCGGAAAGCCCCATGCGGATCCTATACCTGTACAGGTAATGCTTATGTTTCAGGATAAGTAGAAAGATCATTTGTCATTCCAGAATAATAGTAAGGGGTATGGGAAGAGGAAACAAGAGCAGAACCAGACGGGATATTCAAACCAGATCTTTCTTCTCCATGTTTGAGGTTCCCTAAAGAATCTTGGGATTCCAGGAAAACTCCCGGTGGGCCCAGGTGTCAGGGGGTCCTGGAGCTGCTAAAGATTTGGCCGATTTCATGGCTATTTTCTATTTCTTTGAGAACAAAGAGGTTAAATAGATGGAATAATAGATTATATTATGTGAAGAATAAAGACTAGGAGAATAGAGGTTGAGTGAGGAGAAGAATAACAATAGTGCTGAGAGTGGGCCCCTGGTCTATGGTTCTTTGGTGGGCCCCTGGTGTAAGATTTTAGGGTGGGCCCCTGGTGTCCCAGTCCGACACTGGCCCCAGGTCCCAAGCATTGTGGATAACAGGTCCCATACCTGTACAACATAATTCCCTGCAGAGATGTTCCTCCTCAATGTTAGACAGAAGAGATGAAAGGTTCTACTAGTTATGACTGTAGCCATTTATGATGCTGCTTATGAAATAAAGTCATAGCGCTGGACTGGGTGACTCCTAAGGCTGCACACTCAGTGGCCACACCGGGCCTCTTTACAGAGTACTGGGAAATAAACGGAAGAAAATCCAATGCAAAGAATCCCGTAGCCCTAGTTCATCGGCTGTCACTCATTCCAACACTTCCATTACTCCCCAAACTTCATTTCTGACAATATTTAAGGACATGTACATGGGACAATCAGGATGAAATGATAAGAGAATGTTTTTGGGCAGAATCTTGAGCAGCTGGTCTCTCCCCAGTCCCCACACTGACTAGTAGGTTCCCCAGGGTGTTTAGCTGATGAGTGAATGGGAAATGTCGGCCTTTCCAAAGGTTTTACCTTCTCTAAATGAAGCTGAACTTGTCGATTGTGAATAATGGGCCGGTTCTGTTTCCGTCTGTCCAGCTTCCAGCAGCCTCCTATACAGCCGCACCCATTCCCATGTTTCTATAGTTTCTTTTGAAGAGACAAATATGCGTATTTTTTATCAAAGATCTAAGCCATATAATTGTATTTGCATGCACTTCCCTTAAAAAAGGGGCAACTATCACTAAAACGAAAATTAAATATAAGCTTCCTCATACTGAAATAATCAAGTTTATCTTCACTATTCCTCTCTCATCATCTGTTTCTCTTCATTCTCTCTTCATGCAGCAGTTGGGTGTCAGATATTCACTGACAGTTACATCCAATATATCTTATAGGGGGGGGGCTCCTTTTGCCTAGAAGATGTATTAGAGCTCAGTCTATTAATGTCTCATGTCTCTCTACATGCAGGATTTGTGCAAAAGGCAGTTATTTTGTTAGATTTTGTTTGTACTAGAATCAGTTATGTGAGAGCTCCTTTTGCCTATCAGATATATTAGAGCTCACTCAAATAACTGATTTCAGTACAAACAAAATCTAACAAAATAACTGCCTTTTGCACAAATTCTGCATGTAGAGAGACATGATGTCTGGTGATTTTAATAGAGTGATCTTGATGTTGTTGGATGCACACACTATTGCATTGTGGGGAAAAAACCCCATAAATGAGCCCTTGAATGGTTTTCTCCCAAAATGTTTCTAAAAATACCAGGTTCTCATCAACAGCTTCTCATCAACGACTAACAATATCCCATTGATGTCATGGCCACCTTTAGGGGGGCAGAAGGGGTACAGGCTCCAGATACCTTTACTGGCTTCCCTTCCACACTGATGGTGGCCCTGTATATAGGACAATATATATAAAAGAGTTTGTTGTGTAGGAGAGCGGTTACAAAGCAGATAGCAAATAGCCTGCCCTGTGCACAGGTATTACACCCCATGGTGCATCCTAACTTGCTCACCTGAATGACAGGTAATTAGGGTCTCATGGGGCCCCTATACCTCCAGGGTCTGTTTCTTCTGTAGTTACGCTCCCTGCTCAAAATCCTATTGGGACCATAAATGTGACAGTTGGACTGGACACTGCGCTTCCCCTTTCTTTTTTTTGTGTTTTTTTTATGGCACCGATAAAGCTGAAGTGGCCTCCTATACAGCCCCACCGTTTCCCATTTTATAGCTTGAGTTTCTGTTACTGAGAGGAACCTACTTACAACTCAATGTGCTTTTCTTCTGAAACTTCCCACCATGCTTTCATTTAAAGGGACAAATAAACACATTTTTATCAAAGACCGAAGCCATAAAATTGCATCTGCCTGCGCTTCCTATTTCAGCTGTAGTGACATCATCAGTCATATTCCATTATGCCATTATGGCTCATTCCGTATTATTCCTTTCGTTTTTTCGGGTTAGTTTCTGGCCCATGAGTATGGGAGCCCCATGGAGGGGGGAGATCACCAAGGGGCAAATTCACTAACCTGCGGAAATTTACCAGCTCCAGCTTTGCTCACAGTGCAACACTTCGCCAGGCGTAGATTCAGTGTCGGACTTGGCCGGCGGGACACCGGGAAAAAACCTGGTGGGCCCCCAGCTCTTGTGGGCCCTGCCAGCCCAGATCCTTACCCACATCTGCCCCTTAATGCCGCGACCCCCTTTGTCGGGGGTCGCGGCAAAAAAAACGTTTGTGCAGACTCTGTGCATGCACACAACCATGCATACAAACCGGCGTGGCAGGGTTGGGGCCGGAGGGGGGCCCTGAGGTAGTAGCCCCGGTGGGCCACGGACCCCCCAGTCCGACCCTGCGTAGGTTCGCCAGGAGTGGACAACGATAATTCACTAAAATCCGAAGTTGCGTCCAGAGCACCGAACTCTGGCGAAGTTACGCTAGCATTGGCTAATTTGCATACGGTGGGAAGTAAAAGTTGAATGGACGTATATGTTGCAGCAAATACATTACACTACACAAGCCCAGGGAACCTTAATAAAGACAATAGAGTTGTTATAATGCCCTACACATGAGCCCACTGTATAGTTTATGTTCCATATGTTAGAAAATGTAGGGGGGAAACACGGTTACCCAAAAAAGATTTTTACTGACTTTTGCAGCCTATCACCCTGAAAAAGTAAAAAAAAGCCAGTGTTTTTTGGGACTTTTTCAAGTTAAAACTGAAGAAGCCCTATACATTCCATTGCACTTTGTCTGGTCTGAGCGGGTGAAGGCAAGTCTGGCGGAACAGGTAACGTTCAGTAAAAGGCGCATCTTAGTGAATTTGCGAAGTAACGCTCTTTCGCCAGAGAGAAACTTTGCCTGGTGTAAAAGTGCGAAGTAGCGCTAGAGTCTATCTCCTTCTCTATCAAAGTTACACCATAAATAAATTTGATTTCTCAAAAGAGCAAACAGATTTTTTTATATTCAATTTTGAAATCTGACATGGGGCTAGACATTTTGTCAATTTCCCAGCTGCCCCTGGTCATGTGACTTGTGCCTGCACTTTAGGAGGGAAATGCTTTCTGGCAGGCTGCTGTTTTTCCTTCTCAATGTAACTGAATGTGTCTCAGTGGGACCTGGATTTTACTATTGAGTGTTGTTCTTAGATCTACCAGGCAGCTGTTATCTTGTGTTAGGGAGCTGTTATCTGGTTACCTTCCCATTGTTCTTTTGTTTGGCTGCTGGGGGAGGGGTGATATTACTCCAACTTGCAGTACAGCAGTAAAGAGTGATTGAAGTTTATCAGAGCACAAGTCACATGACTGGGGGCAGCTGGGAAATTGACAATATGTCTAGCCCCATGTCAGATTTCAAAATTGAATATAAAAAAATCAGTTTGCTCTTTTGAGAAATGGATTTCAGTGCAGTATTCTGCTGGAGCAGCACTATTAACTGATTCATTTTGAATTTTTTTTTTTCCCCATGACAGTATCCCTTTAATGTTGGCAATGTCGATTCATTTGGCAGCTCCCGCCCCGCAAGAGGCAAGTTCTAACCCGAGATCTTGCCATGAAAATGTATGTTGTGCAAATAGTGTGAATATTTCTGGGAATGCATTCGATCCAGGAAATAAACGGCAGTTTGTACTTCCACATTCTTGGGCAAGATGTTGAAATATCTGATTCATATACAGTACATTGGCGCCTGGGGGAAAGAAAATGCTCTGCAATAATAATAATAATACTAATAATAATACTAATAATAATACTAATAATAATACTACTACTACTACTACTAATAATACTAATAATACTAATAGTAATAATAATAATACTCATAATAATAATGTGCAGGACCCCGTCCCATACTTAGGGCTTAGCCAAATACCCCAACAGGCACAAATATGATTGGGTGACGCTTGTATATGTCTATGCTCGTGTGCTGATTGGGTGGGAGCGGGTGCTCTAACACTCACACATTTAGCAGGAGGTGAACTGCGGGAACTTGGGAAAAATGTTATTTTATATGGGCACCCGATTTGGATCTGTAGCCACATTGCCGCCGGCATTTGCCCGGCCTGCCCACTTGCTCCTGGTTGTGCCAATAAAGAGTCCAGGTTTCAGGTATCTGAAAATGTCTTTTATTCTCATGAATCACAATTAAAAGAGAAAGCCAATTCCAAAGTAGAGGCAGAGAAACTCCTGCGAGAACTCTATTATACCCTTTAACGCAGTCAGTGCATTCATGTTCAGCGACAAAGGGGTTAAAGATTGGATCTGCCCCCGGCGAATGTGTCGTGTATGAGGCACGTTGCTTTGTACAATGGCACCTGGGGAGTAGTAGTTGCAGGGATTTGGCACTGGGCACTTTTGGCCTGTTGTGAGAAGCAGGGGGTCTTTACTATATTGGGGTGGCTCTCACAATACATTGAGGTTCCCCATACCTAAAGAAATCCATCATTATTAATATTAAACTAAACTTGTCGTGGAGGATATGGCACTTCCTATACCCTCATACTCACATCTAAGGCTTTTACTACAGACTTCTCCATAGGGAATGTTTTTCCCTAAGGTGCTTTAGCCCCCCCTTATAGTGTCAGGCATTGCTGCCCCCCACTCCCCTCATTTGCAGGGGGTCCCAGGTTAGCTGGCACAGAAAATACCCACATGTGGCTGAACTGTTGTAACATCAGTAAGAACAGTTCAGCAGAGGAGCATGGGAAGTGCTGAGAATGTAATGATCACAATCAGAGCTTGAGCGCCCTCTAGTGTCGGACACGTACTCAGCCATTCCCTTCACTGCAGCGCCAACCCTTCCGTATAAAGATTTCAATTGGTCTTCATTATTTATTTCTTATCGGTTTTTTTTAATTATTTGCTTTTTTTCTTCTGACTCTTTCCAAGCTTTCAAACGGGGGTCACTGACCCCATCTAAAAAAACAACAAATGCTCTGTAAGGCTACCAATGTATTGTTAGTGTTACTTTTTATTCCTCCTCTTTCTAGTTCTGCTTTACTAAATGCAATTTAATTGTATAAAACCATGGGCCAGGGTGAATTTTAGGCACTGAATGTAGGGTCTTGGCACACCAAAAAAACGTATGTATGTATACAATGTACACACATAAATAAATATATATATATACACATTTACTCCAGAAATTGCAGCTCTGCAGCAGATACTCAGCGTGTCCCAGTCCCCATAACTAGTGTCCCTAAAGCTGAAATTCCTTAAAGGGTTACTGTCATGGGAAAAACATTTTTTTTCAAAATGAATCAGTTAATAGTGCTGCTCCAGCAGAATTCTGCACTGAAATCCATTTCTCAAAAGAGCAAACTGATTTTTTTATATTCAATTTTGAAATCTGACATGGGGCTAGACATATTGTCAATTTCCCAGCTGCCCCAAGTCATGTGACTTGTGCTCTGATAAACTCCAATCACTCTTTACTGCTGTGCTGCAAGTTGGAGTGATATCACCCCCCTCCCTTTCCCCCCCCCAGCAGCCAAACAGCAGAACAATGGGAAGGTAACCAGATAGCAGCTCCCTAACACAAGATAACAGCTGCCTGGTAGATCTAAGAACAACACTCAATAGTAAAATCCAGGTCCCACTGAGACACATTCAGTTACATTGAGAAGGAAAAACAGCAGCCTGCCAGAAAGCATTTCTCTCCTAAAGTGCAGGCACAAGTCACATGACCAGGGGCAGCTGGGAAATTGACAAAATGTCTAGCACCATGTCAGATTTTAAAATTGAATATAAAAAAATTTGTTTGCTCTTTTGAGAAATGGATTTCAGTGCAGAATTCTGCTGGAGCAGCACTATTAACTGATGTGTTTTGAATTTTTATTTTTTTTCCTGACAGTATCCCTTTAATGATGGGCTGGAGCCGGAAATGGGTCTCACTGTGAAAGTGATATTAGAGACATTAGAGACAGCAGCAGGTAAATAAGGATAGGACCAGACATAGGACCGGTCATATCAATAAATGATAGGGGTTTTTCTAGTTCTTTCTAGAACTACAGAATTCTACATTTTCCAGATATAAGAAGTTTTCACCCTACAATTATAATGAAATGAAAACAACAGCGCCACCTGCTGGTCATTTCCACTGAACATTTCAGAAGAAGAGGGAACTGTTCTGATGTTTCTCCAGTTACCAGACCACAGAAATGAGGACTTTTCTATTGGTTAACTTGGACCCAGTTACAGGACCCACTTGCCCAGCAGAACCAGAACGTGACTGGCAAATTGTCGTTTTAAAGGAAATGAAACCCCCTTCTGAACACATTTGCAATTTACATTTTTTTTCTGGTTTTCAAGATTTTACCAGTTTTAAAATTCTAATGTAAAAAATTTGAAACCGTAGCGCCTCCACCTGCTGTTCATTTCGGCCGACAGTCGGCTGAAAACTAAAGGGGTTGTTTACTTTTGAGTTACTATGATGTAAAGGGGGGATATTCCAAGACAAGTTGCAATTGGCTTTCATTTTTTATTATTTGTGGCTTTTGAGTTATTACGCTTTTTAATCAGCAGCTCTCTTGTTTGCAGTTGCAGCCATCTGGTTGCTAGGGTCCGAATTGCCCCTTAGCAACCATGCATTGATTTCATTAAGAGACTGATCCGTAAATAGGAAAGAGCCGGAATAAAAAGTAACAATAACAATACATTTGTAGCCTTACAGAGCATTTGTTTTTAGATGGGGTCAGTGACCTCCCGTTTGAGAGCTGGAAATAGCCAGAAGAAAAGGACAAATAATTAAAAAATAAATTATGAAGACCAGTTGAAAAGCTGCTTAGATTTGGTCATTCTATAACACATTAAGAGTTAATTTAAAAGTGATCCACCCATTTACGTTTTTGAGAGAAGGCCGGGCCCTCTTTAGCCCTTGTTTCCGTCTATACGTTCATACGTTCGGTGTCCGCAACCATTTTTTGAAAAATACGTTGGCGCTTTCTAAATCCGTGTTAATAATAACACATTGTGATGTTGCTCGGCTTAGATCTGCCCACAGAAACATTAAATAAATCTTCTCTGCTCACTTTTCCAAAAGAGCAACATAACAAGTCGTTCCTTTTCTCACTAAGTTATTTTTCAGCCGACTGTATACGGTTCTCCAAAATACATGACTCCAGGAGGTGGCGCCGTTGTTTGAAATTCATTATCCGAGCGGTTTAATATCTTGAGTGTTTCCCTATAATTTGTTCTAACGGTTGACGTTTCATTTCATATAATATCTGCGTTGTTTCCTGACGTTACAAAGCGTAACCTGCTTATCCCACGCTTGGGAATCATGTGTATATATATATATATATATATATATATATATATATATATATATATATATATATATATATATAAATATATATAAATATATATATATACAAGTATCTGACTAGGTTATAATTAGGTATAAATAGGTGTAAATGGACGTAGAAATCTTTTACGAGGCTTGTTTATACAATGCATACGTTGAAGTTGCGTTTATAAATATATATATATATATCCACATAAACAAGATCAAGAGATATCCGAGGAAGGAATGAATACACACATTTTCGGGCACCTATATATATATATATATATATATATCTCACTGGCAGTAAGTTCTGAGCCGGCACCTAGATGAGCGGACAATGGGCCTCTGAAGATTCTACTACAAACAAGGTCCAAAAAAAATGAACTCACAATAAAAAAAAAAGAAAGAAAATCCTCCTCCCTTTGGAAAAAGCTTGTGCCGGGAATACTTGGTGCCAAACCGTTGGGTCGGAACAAGTCGGGAACACAAACCAGGCAGGAATCGTTATTATGAAACGGCAGGCAAAGAATATGGACATCTGCAGGCACGTGAATACTCCAGGCATCCGTCAACTCCTTGCACCCTGCTGATAGCGGGGGGCAATAGATCCAGATATGTGGGTTACCCATCAGCTCCTAGAGAAGCTGTCTCTTCTGGCACAAAGTGGGTAATACATTCTTCTCTCCAGCAATTGGGTTTATGGCACGTTGTTGAGCGGAGTGTTGGGGTCTCAGAACCCCCAAGAGGTCAGGCTGAAGGAGACCCACCTGGATTCTATAAGAGGTGCAGGAGAACGTTGGAAGGTGATGTCTGCTACTGGCTGGGAAGGGCTGGTCCCTCTTCTCTATATTGGGGAGCTGAAAGGGTAGTGCAAAGAGGGGACCACAAGACACTGATTGTGCAATTGTTGGGCTGATAGTACAGAGTGTGTTGGACAAGTGAAACTACGAGATTGGACTCAGGATAAGGAACAGGGGGTGATGAGAAGGCAATGTCCGTACAATCAGTAGGTCTGTAGACATGGGACAGTAACTGGATCCCACGGCAATGACTACAGTAGAAGTCAGTGCAGAGTCGTGTCCAAGGGCAGTGTCAGTGCAGTTAGATTGTAAGAGGGCAGTGTTGGTGCAAAGAGATAGTGGGTAGCATTGATAGTGCAACAGGAGAGTCATAGGGCAGTGCTGACATGGAGAACAGCAGTGCAGCGGAGAGGTCACGTCTCCAAAGGACCAGAAGGAATGTCAGTAGAGTTCTGAGGTGTAATGAGCAACGGGTGGCAGTGGAAGTGAATTGGACTGATGAATCTGCTTCTGGAGTACATGTAATGCAAGGGGCCCATTATGAAATAGAAGTGTAGGTTGAGGAGGTTGGGTTCATACAGTGTGTGTGTTTGAGTTGTATGGTGCCCTCATGCCCAGGCCTAACGGATACACACATCTCTCCCCCAGCTGTCCAGCTGACTCCTGTTCCTGCCATCACCCTCATGCCAGTACTGCTCCCTGCCTTTCCCCTGCGGCCTTGGAGATTCCCTCCTTCTCCTCTGCAGTAGGTTCTCTTGATCTGGACCCAGCTCCTCCCAAGAGCCCTGACGTTGAAGCCTCCTGGTTTCTCTTCCTTGGCTCTTGGGCTCCAAGTCCTCGTAAGGGTCAGTCTCTATGTCCATACAGGAATCACCTGGCTCTGTGTAGGCAGAGTCCCGACTGCCCTGCGTTTCCGACTCTAGTGTGTCATGCCGGGAAAGGATGCGAGAACCCATCTGACCTCTCCGTAGTTGCCCCTCGTAAATGCCCATCTGGTCAGCTCCATCCGACCTCAGCTCCCCATGTACCAAGTAGGAACCCTGGTTAGTAAGACAGACAAAGCGTGCAGAAACAGGAGTAGAAGGGTTATAAGCATGCACACAAACAAGCAGGTTAGAACATTTTAAGCAAATATCTAGCCAGGTAAGGGTTAAATGCAGTAAAACCTGCATAGTGTTACTTAGCAGAGCTATTACACACTTAATTAATATAGGGTTGATTGCAGCTTGTGTGCACCAACAACTAACAGGCAGTTACACTGGAATTCTGGGCAAAATTATACATTGTGGGGAAAACATTTTGCTAAGTGTGTCTGTTTTGTTACAAAAATAATCAGCTCAGGAAAATAGAGATTGAATGGAACACTAGAAGAAGTTTGGGGGGTTTCATGAAACTGTAGAAGGTGTTATAGATCAACAGAAGATGTTACGGGGCTTCATGGAACAACTGAAGATGTTACAGGGCTTTATGGAACAATTGAAGATGTTATGGGTATTCATGGAAGAACTGAAGATGTTACAGGGCTTTATGGAACAACAGAAGACGTTATGGGGCTTCATGAAACAATAGAAGATGTTATGGGGCTTCATGGAACAACTGAAGATACAATATTACAGGGCTTCATGGAACAACAGAAGATGTTATGGGGCTTCATGGAACAACTGAAGATGTTATGGGGCTTCATGGAACAACTAAAAATGTTAAAGGGCTTTATGGAAAAACAGAAGATGTTATGGGGCTTCATGGAACAACTGAAGATGTTACAGGGCTTCATGGAGCAACAGAATATGTTATGGAGCTTCATGGAACAATAGAAGAAGTTATGGGGCTTCAAAGAACAACTGAATATGTTATGGGGCTTCATAGAACAACTGAATATGTTATGGGCTTCAAGGAACAATAGAAGAAGTTATGGAGATTGAATAGAACACTAGAAAAAGTTATGGGGATTTCATGGAATGGAAAAATATGTATGGAACAACAGAAGATGTTATGGGACTTCATGGAATATGACGACTGAATGGAAAACTAGGAGGAGTTATAGGATTTCATAGAATACACAACATTATGGTGTTACACATAACAGCAGAAGTTATGGTGATACCATGGGAACAGTTGGACAAATGATGGTGTTACACATAAGTTACAGGGATTTCAGTGGAAAGAAGGAGAAGTTATGGGCTTCATGAAATAGTAGATGTTATGGTGTTAAACAAAACAGCAGGAGAGGTTAAAAGGGTTACATATAACAGCAGGACATACTATGGTGTTATTGAGTACAAGAGTATTTAATCTAAGTAGGAGAAGTTTTGGTTGATACAGTACATGGAATAACAATGGGGATGTGCTAAATACTAGTGGAGAGATGGGGGCAGCAGATGGACTGGTGTTGTGGTTGGAAAAAGAGATTAAATGAGAAGCGTATGATGGAAAGCGGATCTATATGTTTGTACCCACGACACATGAAAAGAAAAGACACTGATTTTTTGATGAAACACTTTATAAATAAATATAAATATAAGCCTGCCGATCTTATTCAGCCTCCGCACCATGTCTGTGTCTGGCTACTCACTCCATTTAACATTTTCTCTTAAAAACATTATGTGCCGTTCTTCCTACATATTAAATAGGGGGTAATACTTTTTTTGGGAAATGTATTCTTTAAAAGTTATTCCATTTTAAAAATTGCAATTGCCTTCCATTACAGTCACCACAGCAATTAGATAAGCAGTAGACATGTACATATACAACATGTCCATATACATTTCCAGTGTTGCCGACACCAGTCAATGCTGGCTCCATTCACTGAAACATCTGAATAAAGATGCCTTAAAAGCTTAGGGGTCTCTGGAGAAGCAGGAACAAATAGTACTACATATTGTGGGTTACACTAACATATAGAAAATTATGAAATATAACTATATTTCTGGGGGCCAGAACAACCTAAAGGAAAAGATTGGTTTAATTAGTAGTTTTTTTAAGAGTCTCCTGACCAAGAAAAGAAGAGGCCCATTGGGTGAATGTGAGAGGATGGAGAACAGAATGTTGGAGAAATTGTAGCATGGTTCTAAATGAGATGCAGAGGGGCTTGGGATGTCTTGGGTCAACCAGATATGGGGGACTGAAGCATTTAAAAGGAAGGTACAACTTAGGCCCTTTTGTATGGCAGAGGGGACCCCAAATGTTACCTTTGATTAGGTGGGTTTTTGTTGGTGGCTCTGTTTTAAGCATATCCCCAAGAGAGAACCTTTTTTAAATTTAGTTGGATAAATATAAAAATATGGGGCATGCCACCATGAGGAAGAAACTTCTGCTGACTGTCACTCCATTAACATCCTTCCCTAGGCACTTATTTATTTGTTTCACAATATTTCATTCAGTAATCTATTGGAGAAGCCGATACTGGAGTGACTTTCAGGGTGCTCTCAAATGAGATATCTCCACTATTATTCTCTGCAGATTACTATCAACCCAGGTTACAATGAGTGCTCCTCCACCCGAGGGGCAGCTCCTGGCTCCCCACGGCCCCCCCAAAAGCCTAGGTTTTGCTTGAGTGAGGTCAGCACTTGCACCTGGAGGTTGGAGACAGGAGCGGGGCTGGATGCCAGGGCTGCAGTGGCAAGGGTACGGTTAAGCAGTGGATTGGGTGGGTTGATGCTGGCTGGATGAGTGGACTTCCAGTAGGCTTCTAGGTACTCTGCCAGGTGTTCACATGCGTCCTCCAGTTGGTTCTCATCCAGAATGATGTCAAACATTTCCTGCGAAGATAGGGTAGAGATCAATACAAGGCCCAGTACTTACTCAGATACACCCACCAGCCTGAGATCTCCTTGCAATATCAGAAGGAACATTGCTGAGACCTCAGCCTTACATCGCGACACACTGGCATTCAAATATAATGTACAATAAATGTTGCTTGCTTTGCATGCTACTCTGATAGCAACAGGAGATCCTTTCATGGTGAAAGCGACAGTTTGCCAGATGAATATGCCTTTTCAGGATTCCAATGACTCACCGGAGGGCACTGTGCCAGTTTATCAGCTGCCACCATCTGTACATTCAAATGCTTCGCCTGGGACTTTCCCCTGGATTTGATCAGCCGGTGTAAAACCTGTAACAGCGAAGAAAACACAAGGAATAGAGAGTTGGACAGTGAAAAAGGAAGCAATGGAGAATCGTAACAGAAAAGAAAATACAGCAGGATGTAGTGTATGACCATCATTACTTTTCTCTTACCCTACTCCAGACTCCCCTTAATCCCCTCAAACCACGCACCTTTGGAGAAGCGATCTTAATGTAGACAATAATGGGTGCCAAGGAGGTTTTAGCAAGTTGGGCTGGGTGGTTGATAGTGTCTGCGTCCAAGGCAACTAGCTGTAGGGTTCGAGCCAGCTCAAAGATGCGCTCAATCTCACTCTGTACCTCAGCTGTGTCCCAAGGAAGAGAAAAGGAAGAAATAAATGGACTAAGCTTTACCATCCAGTCAACTAGCAACCCTATTGTTTACTCTGTATGGTTCTCCTTGTCTCCATTGCCCTCTGATATCACACCTAGTCCAGATCCTACATCTCAATTGGCCCTTCAGTTGGCTGCTGGAATTTTACCATTTCAGTCTGGACCCTTCTATATCCAGGCTTTATCCCACCACCTGAATTGCCCACTGTGATTAAATCCAGGCTGGACCTCATCTCCCTTTTGATGATTATATATAGACAGTATCCCCCAACACTCTCATTTGTAGACCTAACAGTCCATGTGGTCTTCTTACCAAGACTAGAGCGTGTGTTGGAGCGCTCCATAATATTGTGTTTGCTTGGGTTGTTCAGGACTGATCGTTTGGCCAAAGAAATATCAGCAGTAACCCGAGTAATGGAAATCCTAGATGAAACACAAACCATCATCATTTTCACATGTATGACAGGCAAAGCAAAAACATATTTATACCTGCCCTATAAACTACTTATTTTTTATTTTTGCCTTATGTGGGTGCATGGAAGCTGTGGATAAAAAACCTTAGTCTCTGAGGATGATGAGATGTATAACGTGAAGGCTACAGCACCCCTACTAATAGTAGGTATATACATAGGAGACCCAATGAATATGTATGGTGAATCTCAAGGGTTGCAAAACCTCAGAAGATCCCATATAGAGTCAAAATCCCTCTAGTACGCATGTAATATCTCAAGATGTATACCTCCCATCAAATCGGTGCTTCAAGAAATCAAACAAAGCTTTCTGCATCATATCCGTGACCTACAGGAGCAGAACAGAGGCTTTAGAAATAAAGAAGGACAGGTCTGGCAAACGGTGATGCTAAAAGTAAGGGAAATAAGACAAATATATAGAGTTTCTGTGTCCATAAATTATTACCATATATCCTATTGTTCTATAAAAAAATGATAAACCATTTAGGAAATTGGCCGTGCATATAAAGACATCAATTGGTTTTGGCAACTGGATCTTTCACACCTAGCATGGGTGGGTCTGTTCCAATCGTTCCTTGAAAATCCATGCATGGAAAATCATATGAAACCCTATGTCTATGACAGTATCTGTACTATCTGTACTAATATGGCCAGGAGTCTCATTGAAGCCCAAAGCATGATTGGATCCATGATGGATACGCAACAGGTAACAGGTAACAGCACATGATCACCTCATATCCCTTTAATGATGGTCCCACTAGAATGATCGGCCTCATGGATGGAACAACATCATAAGGGGGGATGTGCTCTGTCTGCAAAAGAAAAGATGAATTATCTCACATATGTTTACTCACATGGAGTGTTCCAGTGTTGGAAAGGAACCTCCCACGCGTAGTGCTTTGTACACATATCATTATAATTACTGTATATGTCATAAATGCATTTACAGCCAACGCTACAACAGTTCAGAGACAGCATGGCATGCATTATTCACTGAAATCACAGGGCCCAAAGGAATGCCACAAATTGAGACTCAAGAGAGAGAGAGAGAAGGGCCATAGTTGCAGAGAGACCCCTGGGCAATGCTGAAAAGTCGGGGCTCTATCACTTGAAAAGAAAAATTGTACTTGAATTCAGGAGGTCCAAGACTTTTTGCAGGGGGAAGGATGTAGAGCAATTATTATTATTATTATAACAATATGTTATTGCCCATGGGCCTTTCTGCCCAGCCATAAAACCATCCCTGGACAGATAAAGAGATTAGAAAGAAGAATAAAACAGACAAACAAATAATTACTTACAGACTTCTGCTTCTGCTTAGCTATGCCAGTGTGAGAAGAAATGGGAGTAGGAGGAATGTGACAGTTGGAGACAGAGAGATGAGGATGTGGGTAGGTTGAAGGAGGGATAACGGGACACAGAGGAAGGGGGAGAGGGAATCAACAGGAGGGATCAGTGAGAAGGAGAAGAGAAAGAGGGGAAAGGGAATGAGGAAGGGACAAGTGAAGATCGGGAAGGTGTGAGTGGGAGTAAAGGAGTAACAGAATGGATTGGGGACAGACGGATGAAACAAGGGAGGAAGGGATAAGAAAGTAAAGAGAAGAGGTAAAAACAAAACCATGCGTGTTATTCTTTATATCCTCTGAGACATGTATGAACAAGAGCTGAACACAAACATGAGCGTTCTACCTACATCCATTGTGATCTTCAACCACGTGCAAAGTCCATGTTGTTTAACATGTTACTAATCAGACATGCTACACGCATTCACTCTCACAAGTAAACATGTCCTCTGTGTCCGTATTCTCATATCCACACCTTGCCTTACACTCGCCCATACCTTTATACACAACTCAGCTCTATATACACAAACACACATGCAGGTGTAGAAATACAATGCATCTGCTCACTAAAATGCTAAGATCCACTTATTATTTCCGTGCATCTTCAGAGCACAGAGTGTTAGCTCTTAGGGCAAGTAGCAAACCTTGCAGGAGAAGCAGGGTTAGTGGCACGCTAGGGTGAATGGAAGTTACCTTCTTAAAGAAAGGGACCCGTTTGGTAGTGGATGGAGGAGTGGTGACGCTCCCTGTGCTGTTGAGGGGGGAGCGCTGAGCCCCTTGAGCCCCTTGAGCTTCTGTGTCCTCATACTCTAAATCAACGTGATCTATATCATAAACTAAGGGGGAGTCCAGAGGACCTGAATAGGAAGGGAATGTCCGAGACAAAAAAAGCAAGTGTGAGTGGTAAGAAATGGGGGGGACAGTAGAAAATGGATGAGTGGAAAAGATTGGGTTTTGAGACAATGCATAAAAGGAAATAAATGAGGTTACAGTGAGATTAGTGAGGGCAAAACGGAAATACAGAGATAAATGGCAGTTGGACAGGTTGAAAATTGAATGGCAAAGATATTAGGGTGAGTATAAAGAGAAAGATGTTGGTGTGCGTGTATAGAGCAAATGAGGAGAAAGGAAAGATATTGGGGTGATGGACAAGGGAAATATCTGAGAGTAAAAGGAAAGATGAGAGGGCAACATACATTATGAAGAAGGGAGGAGTTGAGGTGCAGAGAATTGGAGGTAATTACACACAGAAAATATGAAAAAGATCATTTGTTGAAGTAAAGTATAGATGAAATAAAGCAGTGGATGGAAAGAAAGTTGCTTGTCAATGCAAAGAAATGAATGAAAGACACAGGGCAAACCTTCTGCTAAAGGAGTCTGATGGGACATGTAGGGTCTTGATGAACAACCTGAATTTGTATCTCCTTTATCATCCTCTCTACCACTCATCATTTCACGAGGAACCTACCAGGACCAAACTGATCCCACCCAACCACCCTAAACATTTTACCTGATAAAACCCAGGGGAGGAGGAACCCGAGGCAAATGAGCTACAGAATGGATGAAAGAGAGTCTCACCTGTAGCTGGGGGTGTAGGTCTGCGGGTCCCACTAACCACATCACCTAAACTGTTGGAATTACCGATGGATTTACTGTAAAAGTGGATAAAAAATACATTATGGAGAGGGAGGAAAGAAATAATAAAGGTGTCAAATGTATAGAGAGAAATATAAACACAGTAATTCCCACATAACTGAGAGTATTTAGACTGAATGTCCCTTTAAACTACATACGTTTTCCACCAAAAGGTTCAGAACCATACAGTATCTATAAGGTGGTTAGTGTAACCAGTACAACCTACATGGTTGACTTTTACATATAGTAGGGCCTTCTGATTGTCTCCATCTTACAGATACAGGAGAGAGAGGTCTACCTGGAGCTTAGTCGGCTCTGTCGCAGCTTCTGTTCCTGAAGAAGTCTCATGTGCTCTAACTTCACAGGACTTGGGATAAATCCAACTTCACAGCCTTCTCGCACGGCACGACCAATCCACCAGTCATTGTTATATTTCTGAGGATGAATGTGCGCCAGAAAAATGACAAAAGTCAAAACATGGAATAAAAAAGATAGCAAAGAACAGGTCAAGGCAAAGTTGAAGATGAAGAACTAACTGTTAGATAGAGAGAATAAAGACAGTATCATGTTGTACAACAATGGTGGAGCCATAAATATAATTTGTATGTAGTCCGTGGTTTCCCAGTCATTTCATCCTGTGTCCCCTTCTTGCTGTTCCCCAATGTGTTGCTTACCTCCTTGATGTGAAGGAAGTCTTTGGGATCAAAGTTGATGCACATTCCCTGCACGGGCGCATCATCCCCGGGGGACGGGCTGTATCCCACATTTGTCCGAACTGCAAAGGCCACCGGTTTTGTCTATTTTGGAATAAAACATGCTATACTTTAGTTTATGGGAACAAATACTATTTTGTTCTAGGATGACCAAACTATGGTCTATGATGTTCTATAGTTCCAAACGGCAAGTTGGCTTCCAGATAAGACCTGCCCAATCCACTTCATTTTGGGGCTACTGGTGTATGGGACAGGTTTACAGGCGGGTTTTTAACTGAATCTTTACATTTTTGTCCAACTGTGGGCTGGTGGTGGGCCCAGGATCCTCCCCACAGTTCCATTAATGCCCTTTACCCAGCTTTCCAATCAACTTTTGTCCAGGTTCCTTTTCTACTACCTTTGCTTTTTCCAACTGTGCCAAAGCATGTCGCTCTTCCTCCTTCCTCAAGGCTTCTCGATCCTCCTCAAGAGACACGTCCGAGTCCGACGGGCGACTGGTGTATGACTCTGCAGAACCCTGGGGGGCCACAGATAAAAAGCTACTGAGAACAAGACTCAAACAAGGGGTTGACGTATGTAGCAGCTGTTCTGGGAGCTGAGGATCCCAGGCTTGGAATGGGTCAGAAGAGGGAAAAGGAAGACATGGAGGCAAAAAGGAATAAAAAGAGTGTGAGAAGATAGAACTGGGGAGAAAGTGCAAAGAAAGGAGAGAATAGAAAAGCAGCGATTGCCACAAATGCTCCTCATATGGCAGAAAGTGCCACTCACCTCATGTTCCAGGCCATACAAGTACATTTTCCTCTAAACTCTGCAGCTGTTTCTTCCTCCCTATGAGCTTCTCTCTCTGCCAGTCTGCAAATGCCGCCTGCCCAACACTCCCGCTGATATATATATATTTATATATCAATTGGTCACATATCTAGAGAAAGTGCTGCAGTTGTGCGCTATAACCAATTATACACACACGTTAATCCATGCTTGTCTGCAGCCGCCACTGTTACAAGTATTCACACAATATACTTCACACACACCCCGACGTCCATTTGTAGAGAAAAAACAATAATAAAACTAGCTCCACACGCACACAATCTTCCTATTTGCTGATCCCACTCTTAGCTAGCATCGGATTCCAACTGTCCGTTCCCACCCACCCCCGGCCTTTCCCCCCAGAGTCCAAGCCCACACTGAGGTCACAGATATGTGACAGTTAAACTCAGGGCTGGAGACAGCTGTGAGCACCAGAAACAGCTTCACGGAACTACATAGAGAATAATGTGAGTTGACTGTCTGATTGATGAGGACATGTGTCTGCTGCCAACAACAAACCATCCCTTCCATGCTCAAGCACTCCCACCTTCACCATCCTCAACCCTTCCTACACCTCCATCACTCCATTCCACTGACACCGTAGGCCATATTTAATGTCCAGTCACTTCTGCCCCATTGCTCCCTGCTACAAACATGAGGCCTACACCACTTGCTCCAGTCCAGCTTACTTGCCCTCAGGTCTTGGCCATGACTAGGCCTCGGCTTTCAGCAGTTGTACATATTTCCATCACAAAGACCAAAACAAACATTTCTGCTGCCTTAACCAACTCTATCTGCCCCTGCTTTCATATTTACTATGCTGTACCTCAACCCAACAGCCAGGGTTCTTTAGAAAACAGAGTTCATCTATTCTTACAGATAGTGAGGGAGGACCTTGGCCTGCTTATTTGTGGCCAGCAGTAGTGTAAAGTGGTCACACTGTACTGAACTCAAGTCAAACACATTGTCAGGCTCCCATGCCAGAGTAACAGAAGATCTCACAGTGGGCCCCACTCTGGTACTATTCCCATCAGCCCTTTCTTATTTTCATCATATAAAATCAATTCCATTTAATAGTTGTGAGTGTGGGCCCTGGGAATCAGATTCATTGGTGGGCCCTGGGAATCAGATTCATTGGTGGGCCCTGGGAATCAGATTCATTGGTGGGCCCTGGGAATCAGATTCATTGGTGGGCCCTGGGAATCAGATTCATTGGTGGGCCCTGGGAATCAGATTCATTGGTGGGCCCTAGGAATCAGATTCATTGGTGGACCCTGGGAATCAGATTCATTGGTGGGCCCTGGGAATCAGATTCATTGGTGGGCCCTGGGAATCAGATTCATTGGTGGGCCCTGGGAATCAGATTCATTGGTGGGCCCTGGGAATCAGATTCATTGGTGGGCCCTGGGAATCAGATTCATTGGTGGGCCCTGGGAATCAGATTCATTGGTGGGCCCTGGGAATCAGATTCATTGGTGGACCCTGGGAATCAGATTCATTGGTGGGCCCTGGGAATCAGATTCATTGGTGGGCCATAGGAATCAGATTCATTGGTGGGCCCGAGGAGACCCATTCCGGAACTTCTAAGCCTTGCTGCCGCATCAGAGAAAACGTATGTCTGCTTGTCACCCTGGATTTCTGTATTACAGGAATGTACAGTATCATTCTCCATCAACACAAATGCACACAGTAACACACTACTACCCAGCCAACTCTACTGCAAAGAGTCCAAGTAAGTCTTCTTGTGGATGGGACTAAGCTATATAAAATCAATAGCTGGAAACTCTTCTTGGATATAATGGAAATCCATTGAGAGCTCACTCGTCGTGCCAGGAAAGCAGAGTCAGTAGAAGAGAAAGAACACGCCTCGTGCCAAGCTCAGAACATTGATTCTATTGTCTCTATTTCATTTATATCCTTCTCCCCCTTTCCAATGGCCAATTTGATGATTCCTGTAGTAATTGTCTCCATTAGATTCTCCGACTTGGAACTTTTCCAGTGTCAACATCCAGCTCTACACACCTCCAACCTCCAACACATTACATTTCGCAGAGAGATAGAAACACCTGATTTAGTTTCGATAACAGACCCTAATACAACAGTGGTTGTTCAGATTGTCAGAAGAAGACCTTCCATACTCTTACTCCAGGCAACCTCATCTGGACCTGCAAACCATCCACCTTTCTAAAAACAGTTTTGGATCAGGATTACAGCCCAACATTATTCTTTAACGGTATCTTTCTGTATTCTGTTGGTCCTAGGCTAGCTGACTCTCAGGTCAACCAAAAGCCTTGTATTAGCAGTCTAAAAACTCCTAGACCTTAAGTCTACTAAAAATAAACCTAACAGGATTGTTTTGCCTGCAGCAATGAAATCTTAGTTGGGATCAAGTTCAAGTTATACTACAAAAAAAGTTGAATGGTTTGATTAAATTGGAGTCTAAGAAGGGAGAAGGTCTTCCTGTTATTCGGAGCAACAAGTTTCGGGATATACCTGTATCCAATCACATTCAGTCACAATCAGTCTGTGTAGGTATCAGATACTAAAATGATCTGTAATATCAGTTTCATGGTGGGGAATGGGCTGAAGTTATACAACACCTCTCGCTCACCAATAACTGCAAATATGCAGAGAATGAATGTTCCAGGCACCCAGTAACTGTTGTCGTCACACTTTCTATTTACAGGGATGTTATACTGAACAATTTTGTGTTTCGGGAGCTCTAACATTTTATTGCTCCGCATGGGAAGGCAACAATGAGTGAGCCACAATGTCAAATTTTCTTTACATTTTGTAGAATCATTTGGCAACTCTGGGAATTCAGTTTTTGGGGTTTTTTTTGTTAAATGAATGGTCATATTTTTATTTTAACTTCACGTAGCTTCACTGATGCTGCCCTGTTTCATTTTATTCAGTCTTCTTCAGGACTGAGCATAGTGAATCCTCCCTCATTCAGTGTAGTTGTCCATGAGCCTCCGTTCACCACCCAGACTTGCTCTCTATCTTCTGCCTCTCCTGCTCCTTCCTTTTCTGTCATTAACATTATTGTCCATTACTTATATAGGGGCAGCCAAACAACCCCCCAACTACTGCCAGGTGACACGCAGTGGGCTAGGTGCACCCCAATTCTCATCATCATTGAGCACAACAAACCCCACCTGCTCTCTATGCCGATATTACAGAAGAGCCCAAACAAGTAGGAGACAGAAGGCCATAGGCACGTGCCTCTTCTGCCTACCCTAGTTCCGAGCCTGAGGGCAACTTACAATTTGTGGGTGTCGTTGTTGGAGTATGAGAACTTACAGAAGAAACCCGCTTAGACTCAAAGAGAAGACACATGAGGCCATTTATTTACCCAAAGGGGAACAAGAGCTTACAGGGTACCTGAACCCCAGGGGTTGCTAATGTCTGACAGATAAAAAACCTGGCACTCTGGTGACTTGTGTGTGTAAATCACAGACAAATTAGGGGCAGTTAGGGGTCAGTAGGGGACATTTACGTGCCTCCCACCTCCTGCCCCTCTTATTGCAGTCAGTGCTTGATCCACAGCACAAGGAATGTAGGGGCCATTCCTTACATAGGTAAAAACTAACGCCAGGTAAATGCAGGTGTTGCCAACTTCATTGATTGTTGCGTTCAGCATCTTTTTCTAGTCATTTTAATTTTGTTTTTAAATATTGACAATTTGAATGCTCACCATGGTTGGGGTGCAATTGCCTCGAACTCGTCGCTTACTTTAACTTAAATACAATCTTGAAGATCATCGTCACTCACCGCTCTCCATTGGAGGTCCGGGTGCTGCGCTCCGAACCCGTAGCTTGGGAAGAAAACTCCACTTCGGACAATTTGGACACAGACTCCAGGAACCCCTCAGACATCAGGCAACACCTTACACATTTCGTGTGTTTCCACACATAGGTCATAGGTGTTTCCTATAATTACTTGTGGAAACACATGAAATGCGTAAGGTATGACCTGATTCCTGGAGTGCGAGTCCAAAGTGAAGTGTGGAAGTGAAGTAAACTCCAAGATACTGTTTTGGCAGTAGATGTCAGACTAATTCCAGCGCATAAGGATGCAGGTATAGGAAAACATTGGTTTTTAGCCATTCAGCCCCAAATCTCAACTCACTGACCTTCAAGCTTTGCCTTCAATTGAATATAAAATAAGATAAAATGGCCATTCCTCCCAGTTCTCATCCTACCCACCACCCACATCACGGTTGTTCTCCACGAAAGAACCTTTTTTTCCCATAGGTTTGGCACAAAAGTATCAAACAAACCCAAAATGCTGGTGCCCACGTGGGCAGGCTGAAACACTCACCAGAGTAAAAATACAAAATTCAAGAGCTTAAAGGGAAGCCTAGATTGAAAGGAGTGAAAAATAACTTGCCGGTTTGGCTAATAATGAGCAAAAAGACATTCATGGTTTGTCCCTTTGTTAAACTAAAACCTCTGCTTAATTCACAAGAATTAAGATAAAAAACAAGAGGGAGCTCTGATTCTCTTGCCAGGAGGGCCTGCAGCCAATGGGAAGTGAGTGGGCGTTTCTAGGGTCAACGAGTTTGGCAAGAACAGAAACGCCCACTCACTTTCCAATGGCCGCCGCTCGGCTCACTAAACAGAAGCACCGCAGCCCCTCCTGACAAGAACCTGGGAGAATAAAAGAATGAATGTATATTTAAAGCTGGTTTGTTTTGCTCTATAAGAACAGAAGCAGCTTATTTAGTTCTGACTACACATTCCCTTTAACATGTGCTTGACTGGCCATCACTATATTTAATCCAATAATGATCATCCAGTCAAATAAACGCTGAAGAGACTGCTAGGAATAACATGAGGGGAGCGGCTGCTATATTGGGCCTTAATTAAGCCAAAATACCCCAACAGGCACCTTAAATAGCACCCCAAACATTAGTTCATGACATGAAAATGCCGGTGCCACTAATGGTATCCGACTGCTTCAAACATGAATGTACTGAACAGAATAGCCACTATCTCTATCTCTCTCTCTATATATCTCCCCCAGTATCTCCCACTCTATCTCTCTCTCTCCCCAGTATCTCTCTCTCCAGTATCTCTCGATCGCTCTCTCTCCAGTATCTCTATAGCTCTATCTCTCTATCCAGTATCTCTCTATAGTTCTCTTTCTCCAGTATATCTCTCTCTCTCCAGTATATCTCTCTCTCTCCAGTATCTCTCTCTCTCCAGTATCTCTCTCTCTCTCCAGTATCTCTATTTAGTATCTTTCTCTCTCTCTCTCTCTCTCTCTCTCTCTCTCTCTCCAGTATCATTCTCTCTCCAGTATCTCTCTATCTCTCTATCTCTTTCCAGTATATCTCTCTAGTATATCTCTCTCTCTCTTTAGTATCTCTCAATTGCTCTCTCCCCAGTATCTCTCTCAATCTCTCTCTATCTCTCACTCTCCAGTATCTTTCTCTCTCCAGTATCTCTCTATCTCTCTCCAGTATCTCTCTATCTCTCTCCAGTATCTCTCTCTCCAGTATCTCTCTCTCCAGTATCTCTCTCTCCAGTATCTCTCTCTCCAGTATCTCTCTCTCTCTCTATGGGGCAAATTCACTAAGCGCCGAACGCTAGCGTCAATTCACTAGCGTTGGGCATTTTCGTTACTTCGCAAATTCACTAACGAACGCTGGCGTAGATTCGCTAGTGTTACTTCGCACCCTTACGCCTGGCGAATTTTCGCTACGGACGTAACTACGCAAATTCACTAACGTGCGCAGTGTACTGAACGCTACCTTTTACGCTAGACTTCCTTCGCCACCTCAGACCAGGCGAAGCGCAATAGAGTAGATAGGGATTGCTTCAAAAAAAGTTCAAATTTTTTCTAAGTCCCAAAAAACGCTGGCGTGTTTTCTACATTATGGGTGATAGGCTGAAAAAGATCGAGAATTTTTTTGGGGCTCCCCTCCTTCCCCCCTACATTTCCTGACTCATGGCAACTTACCTATACAGTGGGCACATGTGTAGGGCAAAATAAACATTTTATTTGATGTTTTGAAGGTTTCCCAGGCATTTGTAGTGATTCTACGTATTCCTCCATTGAAATTTGAATTTGGCGCCGTATGCAAATTAACCTTCGCTAGCGTAACTTCACTTCACTTAGCGAATCAACGCTAGCGCAACTTCGCAACCTTACGCTACCCCTGAGCGCAACTTCGGATTTTAGTGAATTTGCGGAGCGCTGGCGCAACTACGAATCTTAGTGAATTTGCCCCTCTCTCCAGTATCTCTCTCTATATCTATCTATGCTATTGATCGAATTATCTGTCTATAGTATATCTCTCTTTTTCACTCTCTATTTATCTATCTCTCTATCTATCTCCAGTATAAATCTATCAGCACAGAAGTTCCTGAAATATGTTGCTGACGAGAGAGAACCATATACTTATCACAATAACACAATTAAAGCCAGGACAGTAAAATGGACAATGGGATCACAGCATTATATTTATATATATATATATATATATATATATATATATATATATATATATATCTCACACAACCATACACAGTGAGATACACTTCTGGGGCTTTTCCTAATTAAGGAACACATTTGCGGCCCCCTGTGACTGTCTATCAGTAATGAGTATTACATATTGCGGTGTGGGGCAGAAGACAGCTGTGATCACCCAGTGCCCGTCATCACAAATAACAGCCTCACTTTACATTTCCCAAAAACCCCACAACTATATAATGGCAGAACATTCATATAGGAAACTGGTCAGCAAAGCTCAGCACAAATATATAAGGTCTATAGAAAACAGCACATCCATACAGAACATACAAACACCTGTAACCATATAGTTCTATACACATATACAGAGACACACGCAGATAAAAAAATATACAGGTGTTGAACCCCTTATCCAGAATGCCCGGGACCTGGGGGTTTCCAGATAACGGATCTTTCTGTTATTTGGATCTTCATACCTTAAGTCTACTAGAAAATCATATAAACATGAAATAAAGCCAATAGGCTGGTTTTGCTTCCAATAAGGATTAATTATATCTTAGTTGGGATAAAGTGCAAGCGACTGTTTTAGTAACACACAAAAATTTGGATTATTTGATTATAATGAGTCTGAGGGAGACGACCTTCCCGTAATTTGGGATCCCATACCTGTACTAGTAGACTCCTGTTGAACACAAAACTAGTCAAAGGTATAAAGAGATAACAGGACAAAACGAATTGTCCCCTTTATAACAGAAGAAACAAAGTTTAGTGAGAGGAATAAGCCCCTGACACAGATCTGCTTTTCTCATGTAATATATCTGCTACGACTCAGCTAAACGTGTTATTCTGGGCACACGGGATTAAAGGGGCAGATTTTCTGTTTGCTTCCAGCTGCACAGATATTCCATTTGGGGGTCTCCTATGAACTGCTGAGATCCCAACTATTCTTATTTCATACATGGGAAACCAGCCTGTGATTCCCCCGCACTATCCCCCCATTCCCACACACACACACGCTGCTGATTGCACTGAGCTGGAATAAAAAGGGAAACTCTAAATATATCCCAACAAGTAACCAGAAACACAAGGAATCACAGGAGCAAGACCTCCCTCTGAGATTGAGAGCAGGCAATGGATAGAGAAGGGACTGTACAGGGAACACTAAATAAAGGGAACACTAAATAAAGGGAACATTAAATAAAGGGAAAAGACAGTGGAGTGAAGGGAAAGGGGTCGGGCAGCTCTTACCAAGACAAGTCTCTGGATTCGGGGTGGGGGTCTCGGGATGGAGGCAACCTCTGGTGGAGGCTCTGGAGCAGACATTCTGCTCCCCTCCTCGGAGAGGTCTATGTGGAGCGTAAGGCTCAGGTTACAGGAATCCTGCAGCCTTTGCAACCTGGGTGTGGGTATATTTAGCTGTGTTTGAGGGATAGGAAGGGACACAAACATTGTGGAAAGGGACACGGCTGAACTGGGAGTGAGGGGAGGGGGCTACAGTGGTTGACACATAATGCTCATCCCTTCATTTTATCTCAATATCAGGTCATGAACCTCTTACTCATTGGCACCCATGAGGGCATGAACCACCAAATTCATTAGTATCAGGGTAGTGCCCTCAATCTTGCCTTCTGCACAGCACTTTAATGATAGGCACCTACTACGTCATCGGGACATGGCACCTTATGTATCATACAGGGCACTATATACTACTACACTATAAGGACATTGATGCCTACCATATTATAATCCACACAATGCAACATGTACCTCCCGTTCATACATCAAAACAAAGGGAGATCCCCAAACAATATGCTCACCGGTGGAAATGTGGAGTTTGGGCGCCAACCCCAAAACCATTAGCAACAGGAGCAGATGCCGATAAATAATATAACACAAAACTGGGCCACACCAAGGGAAAATCCCCCATACACACCCAAGTAGAGCAAACAAAATTGTGTTCCAAAAACCATGTCCAAAACAGAAGCCTTAGGCATTTGGTGACATGATGATTGAGTGCCAGCGCACACGAAACGCGTAAGGCTTTCAGTTTCTCTTTTGGAATAAACTTTGGTTTGCTTTACTTGAGTCTGTATCATGGATTTCCAATGGGGTGCCCAATTTCTGTTATGTTTTCTTACCCCCATACTAATATAGAAGACACCCTAGCCTCACCAGACCCCCCTTATCGTTGTCCTCTGTCTAATAGACCAACCTTAGAATCTTCACTACACTCCAACTCCCTCTAGACTTTTGTCCGCATCTATACAACTTAATGCACCATCAGTATCAAAGCAATAAACTATTCATATCACTCACCTCCCCTAATCCACTATGGTCTCATTTTAGGGAGCCTGAGCCTTCCTAAAAGGTCATTATTCCCTGCTTATGAAAACTAGGGATGCACCAAATCCACTATTTTGGATTCGGCCGAACCCCCGAATCCTTTGTGAAAGATTCAGCCGAATACCGAACCGAATCCGAACCCTAATTTGCATATGCAAATTAGGAGTGGGAAGGGGAAAAATGTTTTACTTCCTTGTTTTGTGACGAAAAGTCATGCGATTTCCCTCCCCACCCCTCATTTGCATATGCAAATTAGGATTAGGATTCCTGCTGAAAAAGGCCGAATCCCGAACCTAATCCTGGATTCGGTGCATTCCTAATGAAAACGAACTTCCAAACCACCCTCTGGCTCCCCCAATACACAGACTTTCTCAGCCTATTGAATATGTGTTTATATCAGAGATATTTAGAACAAGAATAATTGTACTTATTGGAACCCAGACGCATTAGAGACATCGGCATCTTCTCATTCAGCTGGACCCAATGTGGTTTCATACACAGAACCAGAGGCTCAAACCATGCAATCGCTGCTGACGCGTTTCTCTGCCAGGTACAAAACCAATGTGGATGGCGCGGGCATCAATGTACAGCAGCTTATCAGTATCAGTAGCATGGTGCTTCCCAGGCCCGGACTGGCAATCTGTGGGTTCTGGCAAATGCCAGAGGGGCTGCTATAAGGTCCCATAGAAAGTCAGCATTTAGTGGGCTGGTGGGGGCTGTTTGGGCCTCTGAGTGGGCTGATTGGGCCTCTGTGTACCTGAAATGCCGGGGCCTATTTTAGTTCTCAGTCCGGACCTGGTGCTTCCTAAATTCACTTTATACAGGGGGTGTAACTACAGAGGACCCTGCAGCTGCAGGAGGTATAGGGGGCGCCATGAGTGATTTCAATATATATCGGTAATACAGGACAACCTCTGGATATGTTGGGGGCCCTAAAATGAATTTGCTGTGGGGCCCAGTAACATCTAGTTCCACTGCTGAGTTTGCCTAGTAATCCGTGTAGGACACACCGCTGCTTCACCCACCGAGATCCAACTCATGAGCAATAGTATCATTGAATACCCCTGCCAATCACTTGGGGAAATCACGTGTGACCCTTTGTGTTGTGTTATACAATGTGCAGCTTTGTCACTGTCACAACTCACTGTGCACACACACACACACACACACACACCAGGACTCCATGATATATATATATATATATATATATATATATATATATATATATATATATACGGATACAGACCTGGCCATGTGTATGCAACAAGCAGCAACTCACCCCAAACTAGGGTTGCCACCTGGTCGGTATTTTACCAGCCTGGCCGGTATTAATGATGGCTGATCCTAATTAATAGGGAAAAAAGATAAATATATAGGAAGGTCGGGATTTTTCCCAGAAAATGGCAACCCTATCCCAAACACAAACCACCTACCCACACACACCCCGACATGTATGTATGTATGTATGTATGTATGTATGTATGTATGTATGTATGTATAATCTGCTCTTCCAGCATTGCATGTGCACATCATGTCACCTCCCACGCACACAAACACTAGTGCAAAAAGCAATACAACAGCTGTGACTGTGTGACATCCCCCCTCTGTACACACACACACACACACACACACACTAGTGCACATATATGAATACATCCGACCAGCTGTGACCACTTACCCCCTCCCCCCCACTGAACCTTAATGTATATGTACTCAACTCCCCCACCCCACAACAACCTTCCACCCACCCATCTGCACAATGGTGTATGACAACACAATCATTAGTAGTGCTCTCCATGCCCAGTGTAGTAGAACTAGCAGCAGTGGGTGCTGCCATACTGGGCACTATCCGCCAGGCAGTTTAAGGTCCAGACTGTCGGTTGCTTGGGGCAACAGCATTTTGTACAGGCAGATGTTGAGTGGCGCTGTAAGGTCCAGACTGCTGTAAGATGCCATAGACCATTACTATTGATTGGGCTGCTGGGGGCTTTTTGGGCCTCTCTTCTTGAAATGCCAGGGACCTGACTTGGCACCAACCTTCCTGACCTACAGTATATAGGGCAGTCTCTCCTACAATTCACACACACTCCTGCACTGTATATATATCACAAACAGCAGCAGTAGCCAAGTCTTGCACCCTGCACCCACATCCAGTCAGTGATCCCCTCTACACCAGTGATCCCCAAACTCACGAGTAACATGTTGCTCCCCAAACCTTTAGATGTTGCTCCCAGTGACCTCAAAGCAGGAGCTCATCATTGAATTCCAGGAGACAAGTTTTGGTGCATAAAACCAGGTGCCCTGCCAACCAGAGTCTCCTGTAGGCTGTCTGTCCTCCCAATAGCCAATCACAGACCTTATTTGGCACCCCCATTCTTGTGTTGCTCCCCAACTCCTTTTACATGTGAATGTTGCTCACTGGTAAAAAAAAGGTTGGGGACCCCCAGGGCCACTGTACCAATGAGGTGAATTTGGAAATGCAGCTGTTCTAGCGCAGTAAGGGCAATTGCGTTAGCCTTCTGGACCCCTCCATGAATATTGTGGACCCCCCTCGACCTCCTCCATTGCATAAAAGTGAGTGCACGGGGGAGTAGGGGGGTTGCAGCAGCAGCAAGCTGCCTCAGGCAGGGAGGGGCCCCTGGGGACCCCTCAGTATTGCAGCCGCAAAGCCCCTTCTAATTGAGCCCCCCACCGCTTAGTTTAGAATCAGCGGCAGCCTGCAGGGAGTAGGTCAGACTGGGCTGGTGGGGCCCACAAGGGCCGGGGCCCACCGGGTTTTTTCCTGGTGTCACACCAGCCCTGCTGCAGACAATATATAGACATATACAATATACATATACAATATACAATAGACATATACAATATACATATGCAATATACAATAGACATATACAATATACATATACAATATACAATGAATATCAGCATATCCAATAACAGCACATGCAATGGATGAAACAGGCACATAAAGCCGTCCATGCACCATCATGTCATATATATATATATATATATATACCTGCTATAAATACACATTATTTTCCCAACTTGTATTCTGTCTCCTCTCATTCTCCCCCCTTTATCTCTCTCTCTGGTTCTTTTCTCTCTCCCATCTCCCTCCCTGGCAGGCAGTTAATTAGCGTTTGTCATTTCCATTTCCTGACGTAGGAGCATCTCTTCCCTGGCTCTGGTTGCCACGGTAACCAGGACCCGGGCCTAACGAGGCCTACGTGCTCATCAGGCCCGTCGCACAGCACATTAGTGCCGAGTATGACTCTCACCTGTCGCACAAAGCTGTTGGAGGTGGTGTCGGAGCTGGTGCTGCCGTCCGAACGTTTAAACCTGCTTTTCCTCTTCGCATATTTGGCCTGGGAAAGAAACAGGGAAGAGAGGGGATTATAAAGGGGATTTGGGGGGACAGAGAACATAAAAGGGAGGTCTGGAGGAAAAATCATATGTTTTCGATTATAAATAACTCCATCTGCTTCCTATAATATTACCCTTCTGCTTCACATCAGGTACCAACACACTTTCATGCACCCCTGTGTATTACCTGCTACATTACCTGTATATTACATACATGTTATATTACCTGTTACTTTACATACATGTTATATTACCTGTTATATTACATACATGTTATATTACCCGTTATATTTCCTGTTATATTACATACATGTTATATTACCTGTTATATTTCCGGTTATATTACATACATGTTATATTACATGTTATATTACCTGCTACATTACCTGTTATATTACATACATGTTATATTACCTGTTACTTTACATACATGTTATATTACCTGTTATATTACATACATGTTATATTACCTGTTATATTTCCGGTTATATTACATACATGTTATATTACCTGTTATATTACCTGCTACATTACATGTTATATTACCTGCTACATTACCTGTTATATTACATACATGTTATATTACCTGTTATATTACATACATTTTATATTACTTGTTATATTTCCTGTTATATTACATACTGTACATGTTATATTACATGTTATATTACCTGCTATACCTGCTCTCTATCATTTCCTCTCAACTAGGGCCACAGCAATTGCAACCCCAGTCAGCTCACAGGGCATTTCGGGGACCCCCCCCCCCCAGATAAATAGATCAATAGATCTTTTGTACAGAAGGAAAAGAAAGGCTGATAAAAGCTTCAGGCAGCCCATGCCCAGGTGTACAGTTACCCGGGGGCAGATAAGAGGCAGGATTATAATAACCGTTGTTCTTTGTGGACATAGGGGTTTGGGTGTGGTATGGGGGTGACCCTGCATTAGGGTCCATTGAGTGTCTCTGGCAATGCCCCTGCGTTCCACACCAATAACCCAAATAAGCATTTCCCATTTCTATATGGCACAATATCCTATAGATACCCCAGTAGCCATGACTTGGGGCAGATGGGAGAGCAGACGGGAAGCACAGTGATTGCTGCACATACAAGTAACTCGCACCCCCTGGGGTTATTTCCCTGCTCCCCCACAGCTGTTTCCTTCTATATCAGCCCCTGCCCAGCAGCCTCACACTCCCCATATTATTATCCCTCTCCATCTCTCCTGCACTCTCACTCTCCTTTGTGACTGTCTCCCTCTCTCTGCCAGTCTCTCCCCCTGTCACCATTAACCTGCAGCTTTCTCTCTCTCTTGCTCCTCTATCTGTGCCTCAAGCCCTACAGCTCCTGGTGTCTCTCTCTGTCTCTATATATAATATATATATAATAGTGCAAAGGGTGGTCCCAATATGAAGCAGCTGCTGGTACAAAAGAAAATACACAGGACCAAGGACAGCGCTTGTAGGGCTTAAACAATTGCAATTCTTTATATAATAGGAGTGCTGTCCTTGGTCCTGTAAAGAGATATATATATATATATATATATATATATATATATATATATATATATATATATATATATATATATATAAGTATATTGGCTGATCTTCTAAGTATGACAAATAATAATGATCATATTAGCATGGCGGGCCACCCCGTATGTTTGTGTCTCACCTGTAGGCTGTGGCCCTCTAACACATCCATCTGGATCTCCTGCATGGAGCTGGACGGGGTCCTGGCCATCCTGTTCTGCTGGACCATTGGTGAGTCTCCCCCCACATATTCCAAAATCACACTCTACTCATCACATCCACATCCACCACTGACAGGGATCCAGGAGAGACAGAAGAAGAGGAAATAAGGAGGGGGACAAGGGCAGAACTGGGGAGGGGAGAAGAGAGGCAGGAGGCAAGGGGCACGGATGGAGAGAGAGAGAGAGAGAGAGGGAGGGAGAGAGACATGAGGAGGAGGAGGAGGATGGGAGAGAGACCCAGAGGAGGAGAGTGACGAGAGAGGAGGTGGAGCAAGTTGGAGACACAAGAGGTGATTTAATAGACTGGGAGTCCGACTCAGTACTAAATGGAGAACAGGTGGGCCAGGGAATTTAGGGGGGTACAAGGCAAGAAGAGAGTGGTGCATGAGAGAGAGAGAGAGAGAGAGAGAGAGAGAGAGAGAGAGAGAGTGAGAGAGGCAGATAGTTGGAAGAGATGGGAAAGGAGGGGCAGTAGCAGCAGCAGGAGGAACAACGATGGCAGACAAGTGACTTCTTAACAGCAACACTCCCTATAGCTCAACTCCCTCCTGCACCCCCAACACCCACTCATATATATATCTATATATCTATCTATAGATATATATATATATATATAGATATATATATATATACACACACACACACACACATATATATATATATATATATATATATATATATATATATAATATCAAAACAGGGGGGTTGTGGGAGCACTCTAAAGGCTTTAAAGTATATATAAGTATAATAAATGCTATTGCATATGTACCCAAAACAGGGGTTATTTTGTTACAAAGTTATGATCATAAAATTGATAAGCCACCATACCACGTCAAGGTAAACCCCGAATGGCGGTCCCTAACTTGTTTTATATTTTATGTGCATTTTAGCATTATCTGTAATCAATGTCCGTTGAACGCTGTTTTTTCACTGAGGGCTAAATCCTCCCCTAGCCCTTAGTGAAAAAACAGCGTTCAACGGACATTGATTACAGGTAATGCTAAAATGCACATAAAATATAAAACAAGTTAGGGACCGCCATTCGGGGTTTACCTTGACGTGGTATGGTGGCTTATCAATTTTATGATCATAACTTTGTAACAAAATAACCCCTGTTTTGGGTACATATGCAATAGCATTTATTATACTTATATATACTTTAAAGCCTTTAGAGTGCTCCCACAACCCCCCTGTTTTGATATTATATATATATATATATATATATATATATATATATATATATATATATATATATATATATATATATATATATATATATATATATATATATATATATATATATATACATATACACACACACAGGCACCCCAGTACCCACACACATACATATATATATATCTCTCTGATGCACCCCAGCACCCACACACTCACATACACCGTTGTGTTATCAGCACCAATGCAATTAGTTTCTCCATCTGCTCTCTGACCTATAGTTCTACAGAGTATCCCTGTACACACAGCCCAGAGTATTATTATTATTATTATTATTATTATTAGATGGAGCCTATGAGCGAGAATGGTGGGGACCCTGGAGCTTTGCCTTTGCTTGTTTCTTGCACATTAATGTCACCTGCAATATTAATAGACAAGTTATCCCACAACAAACACAATGGGGGCCCCACTTACAGGGGTTCTTCGCCTTTAAATGAACTGTTAGTATGATGTAGAGAGGGATATTCAGAGATAATTTGCAATTGGTTTTCATTTGTTATTATTTGTGGTTTTTGAAATATTTACCTTTTTATTCAGCAGCTCTCCAGTTTGTAATTTCAGCCATCTGGTTGCTAAGCTCCAAATTCCCCTAGCAACCATGCATTCATCTGAATAAGAGACTGGAATATGAATAGTAGAGGGTCAAAACAGAAAGATGAGGAATAAAAAGTAGCAATAACAATACATTTGTAGCCTTACAGAGCATTTGTTTTTTAGGTGGGCTATGTGACCCCCATTTGAAAGCTGGAAAGAGTCAGAAAGATAGAGATTGTTCCTTATTCCCCCGAAGAGCTTACCATCTAAGGCCCCTAGCACCCATACACAAGGCTCTGTTCAACCTGTTATACAGCGCTGCTCATGTACTCAGCACAATAATAACCACAGCTCATTGCAACAACAACAATAATAAATAATAATAATGCAAATAATAACAATACAAATAATAATAATAATAAAATAAACAATAATAATAATAAATGATACAAATAATAGTAATAAATGATACAAATAATAGTAATAGAAATAATAATAATAATAATAAACAATAATAATAAATAATAATAAAACATATTAATAAAAATAAACAATAAAAATAATTATAAAATAATAATAGTGGATGGAAACTCAAGGAGACCAGCAATATTCCCATGCTCCACCCCCAACACCCCACCCAAATATTCCTGTTCATCATAAAGAAGAAGGAAAGGATAGGGGCGTGAGTGTAACAAATGTTACCATTTTAGTATATTACACATTGGCTAATTCTAAGAAACTTTTCATTTGGTCTTCCATATTTATTTTTTCATTATTGGCCTTCAAATGCTCTTTAAGGCTACAAATGTATTGTTATTGTTACTTTTTATTCCTCCTCTTTCTATTCAGGCCTCTCCTATTCATATTCCAGTCTCTTATTCATATCAGTGCATGGTTGCTAGGGGAATTTGGACCCTAGCAACCAGTTACCTGCTGAAATCTTTCATCTTTCTATTCAGGCCTCTCCTATTCATATTCCAGTCTCTTATTCACATCAGTGCATGGTTGCTAGGGGAATGTGGACCCTAACAACCAGTTACCTGCTGAAATCTTTCTATTCAGGCCTCTCCTATTCATATTCCTGTCTCTTATTCACATCAGTGCATGGTTGCTAGGGGAACGTGGACCCTAACAACCAGTTACCTGCTGAAATCTTTCTATTCAGGCCTCTCCTATTCATATTCCTGTCTCTTATTCACATCAGTGCATGGTTGCTAGGGGAATGTGGACCCTAACAACCAGATACCTGCTGAAATCTTTCATCTTTCTATTCAGGCCTCTCCTATTCATATTCCTGTCTCTTATTCAAATCAGTGCATGGTTGCTAGGGGGATTTGGGCCTTAGCAAACAAATGGCTAAAATTGCTGGAGAGCTGCTGAGTAAAGACTCTTTCCAGCTTTTAAATGGAGGGTCACTGACCCCATCTAAAAACAAATGCTCTGTAAGGCTACAAATGTATTGTTACTTTTTATTCCTCATCTTTCTTTTCAGGCCTCTCCTATTCATATTCCAGTGTCTTATTCAGATCAGTGCCTGGTTGCTAGGGGAATTTGGATCCTAGCAACCAGATACCTGCTGAAATCTTTCATCTTTCTATTCAGGCCTCTCCTACTCATATTCCAGTCAATGCCTGGTTGCTAGCGGAATTTGAGCCCTAGCAACCAGAGGGCAGAAACTACCAAGTGTTGAGCTGCTGAATAAAAGGGCAGAGATAATAATAATAATATAAATGTAAGACTGACTAAATGCCATCTCCCCTCACACCCATCGCTTTTGCAGATTAGTCCCCGCCCAGCAACCCATAGCAACCAATGAGCGATGAGTTTTCTTTCAGCCGCCGGGAGGTAGAACAATAGAATTGAAATAAAGGGATTGGTAGCCAGGGGTTACTGCCCAGGTGTAAATGCGCCCGGCTGCGTTGATAAATGAGAACAGTTTGTCTCACTTGTACAAATGCCCTTCTACAAATCACACCAAACGCCTCCGTGTTATTTAGCGCTGCAACTTTCCAAATAGCGCTTTGCGCCTTCCCAGCTCCTCCCACCGGTGTCAGACTCATCCCCCTCCCCCTCACCAGTCGCCATTTTACAGGGACTATATCACATATCCCACGTGGTTCACAGCGACCTCCCCGCGCATGCGCTTCTTGGCTGGATTAGACCATTATAGAGACTCGGGGGGGTAACGCAACCAGTTTGGGTTGTGTCTGACCAAAATCTACGTTATCGTTTGGTTTATGTGCTTGATACTGTGTGTACTTTATTTGGTTAGGGCAAATGTAGCTGCGTTAAGAACATAACGGCGTCCGATTGCTGTCATCAGCGCCCCTGTTTTGCAGTGGGATCACCCCTCCTGATAATGGTAGCGGCCAGACGGCTTCCTTTCCTTTCCGAGCTGAAGCAGAGCGGCCGCCATGAGGTGAGCGGCTTGAGGGCTTTAGTAAAATGGGTGGAATAAGTTGTTTGTGGCTCAGTATTGGGAATAGACGGACTTTAGTGGTTCCTGGAAGGATCACAATCCCGGGGAGACACCACTGAGCCTTTATGGGTCGGTCTGGAGTTTCTAATCGAGATGGTGTCGCCCAGGCCCTTCCCTGGTTATTGGGCCTCGAGCCGCCTCGTCTCTTTTATCTCCACCAATAAGATTCTGCCCCACGTTCTGTTCAAGGGGAACTCGCCCTCACAAGCGCCTCATTCATCTTGAGAGGAACTGCAACTCTCCGCTGTCTTCCTACTTCAGCTTATTACCATTAATCTTCATTTCTATATAAAATCCACTGATATCGGCAGCACTGCCTGTCTGTCCTCCAGTTCTGACTCCTCAAACAGTGGAGCAGCGCTCAGTTCTACTCTAGGTTTCTTGGAAGGTTTCAGGAGTCTCAACCAGTAGTGCAGGGGGTTTTAATGTTCTTTTTTTTTTATAAGATCATTGTAATTGGGGCAGTGCTTGTCTGTCACTGTCTGTCCTCCAGTTCTGACTCCTGAATCAATCGAGCAGTGGTCAGTTATTATCTAGGTTTGTTGGAAGGGTTTCAGGAGTCTGAACCAGTAGTTCAGGGATTTTAATTTATTTTGACCCATTTCTATCTGGGGCAGTGCTTCCATGTCACTGTCTATCCTATGGTTCTGACTCATGAAACAATGTAACAGCGCTCAGTTCTTCTCTAGGATTGGTGTAAGGGGCTCAGCAGTCAGAACCAGTAGTGCAGGGATTTTAATGTTCATTTTTATAAGTTCTATTGTAATTGAGAGCAGTGCTTGCCTGTCACTATCTGTCCTTGGGTTCTGACTCCTGAAACAATGGAGCAGTGGTCAGTTATTATCTAGGTTTGTTGGAAGGGTTTCAGCAGTCAGAACCAGCAGTGCAACAGAACTTAACCCCATACATCCAGCACTGACAGGTAGCTTGCCTGTCACTGTCTGTCCTTGGGTTCTGACTCCTGAAACCTTGTAGCAGCAGTCAGTTCCTTCGCTAGGATTGGTGTAAGGGTTTCAGCAGTCAGAACCTGTAGTGCAGGGGTTTTAACGTTCACTTTTATAAGTTCTATTGCAAGTGAGAGCAGTGCTTGCCTGTCTGTCCTCCATTTCTGACTCCTGAAACAATGTAGCAGCAGTCAGTTATTATCTAGGTTTGTTGGAAGGGTTTCAGCAGTCAGAACCAGTAGTGCAACAGAACTTAACCCCATACATCCTGCACTGACAGGTAGGGCCCTGCACATAAAGTTCTTTTTTTTTTTATTTTATAAGATTAATTGCTATTGAGAGCAGTGCTTGCCTGTCACTGGCTGTCCTCCAGTTCTGACTCCTGAAACAGTCACACCAGTCAGTTCTTCTCTAGGATTGGTGTTAGGGTTTCAGCAGTCAGAACCAGTAGTGCAAGAGTTTTAAAGTTTGTTTTATAAGATTCATTGCTACTGAGAGCAGCACTTGTCTGTCTTCTGGTTCTAACTCCTGAAACATTGTAGCAGCAGTCAGTTCCTTCTCTAGGCTTGGTGTAAGGGTTTCAGCAGTCAGAACCTGTAGTGCAGGGTTTTTAATGTTCATTTTTACAAGTTCTATTGCAAGTGAGAGCAGTGCTTGCCTGTCTGACCTCCCGTTCTGACTCCTGAAACAATGTAGCAGCGGTCAGTTCTACTCTAGGTTTGGTGTAAGGGTTTCAGGAGTCTGAACCAGTAGTGCAGGAGAACTTAACCCCATATGTCCTGCACTTACAGGTAGGACCGTACGCATAAAGTGCTTTTGTTTTTAGAGAGAGAGACATTGCAATTGAGAGCAGTGCTTTACTGTCCCTGTCTGTCCTCTGGTTCTGACTCCTGAAACAATGTAGCAGCAGCCAGTACTGCTCTGGGTTTGGTGTAAGGGTTTCAGGAGTCAGAAGCAGTAGTGCAGGGGTGCTAAATAGCCTGTTAAGGTTTGCAGAACTATATACTTGGTGTCTATTGTAACGTCGGTTCATTTGCAGACAGTATTTTGGTGGAATGATTGTGATCTGTCGTGTTTGTTTCTGTTGGGCCGTGCGACTGATCTTCACTTAACGCTGCGGATGTTGTTGGTCTTTGTGTAACCGGCATCACACACGGTAATTGTCTCTATTTTAAAAATAAATAAAAAAAGGTAGAATTTCAGGAGCGTTTTGGATTGGACACGGCTGGAACCTTTTAGCTCGACTCTTCCGCATCCGTTTTCTGTTGCCGGTAGAGCCGCATTGGCTCATTATGACTCCTTAAAGAGATAGACACCAGAAAATAACCCATTTTTTATATCAGAACATTCTATTTATAATATTGCTATATTAGGGTTAGAAAGAAAGTATTTTTCTTACCCCCATGTTCCTCCATGAGGGGCTGCCAGATTAGTGCAGCAGGGATCCCTTCGTTTTAGAAACTGACAGTCAGAAAGTAGTCGCTTTAGGAACTCCAAGTTACCCATTACTCCCAAAAAGCAAAACTGTCTGCAAACGATCAACATGACCCATAGGGAACGTTTAATATTTTGGAAAGAAAGCGTCGGTCTCACTTAACCTCCGCTTAGGATATTCCCAGAAAGACCTGGAAGAAGCTCCCGTCGCGCTGTCTGTCCCGTCGCGCTGTCTGTCCCGTCGCGCTGTCTGTCCCGTCGCGCTGTCTGTCCCGTCGCGCTGTCTGTCCCGTCGCGCTGTCTGTCCCGTCGCGCTGTCTGTCCCGTCGCGCTGTCTGTCCCGTCGCGCTGTCTGTCCCGTCGCGCTGTCTGTCCCGTCGCGCTGTCTGTCCCGTCGCGCTGTCTGTCCCGTCGCGCTGTCTGTCCCGTCGCGCTGTCTGTCCCGTCGCGCTGTCTGTCCCGTCGCGCTGTCTGTCCCGTCGCGCTGTCTGTCCCGTCGCGCTGTCTGTCCCGTCGCGCTGTCTGTCCCGTCGCGCTGTCTGTCCCGTCGCGCTGTCTGTCCCGTCGCGCTGTCTGTCCCGTCGCGCTGTCTGTCCCGTTCTTATTCATAACCTTTTCAAAGTGGAGCCTAATCGGCTTCATTCCAGTGGATTCATTTGGATGTTTGAGGTCTCGTGAGCTGAGGGACAAGTTGTAGGAATGATTTATATTCGGACATTTCTGGTTAATGTTCCGGTGTTTTTGTTCTCTAATGTCGTCGTGTCTTTCCCATGTCCCTCTTGGATTAGGATGTGGTTATTTTGGCCACTATTGGGTTAATGTAGTATTTATGGGCAGGGCTTATCGGTGCACCAAGTCTGGGCTTGTTTTATGGCTGATATTGAGTTGGTGTAAAAGATCCATGTGCTGCTACAGGTAACCAGGGGACTGACTTGTACATACCTGCTGGCCAAGCTTTCGGAGGAAGGTAAAAACAAGTGGCAGATATGGGGGACACTGGAATGGCCCAAAATAGTCCTGCCAATTTTTGAAACCCAACCCGCATTCTTACCTGATTGGACCAGGCCAGTGCCTTATCCGCGGCCAGTACGTTATCTGCGACCCACCGACCCTGGTCAAAACAGGAAGTGACATCACTAGAAGCAGGCGTAGTCGGAAAAGTTTTAAAAACAAATGTAAAGGAGTAAAACTCACTATAAGAAGAACCGCCAACCCGTGGGTTACCAGCTTTTTTGCAGGTACCCGACCCACTACAGGTCTCTACCCCAAAATGCACTTTTTTGGGGGTGGTGGCTTTCTACAGATGCAGCAAGGCCAGTGGAACCATGTGATATTGAATTATGCCTTGGTATAAAGTCCGGTCAATGTGCAGTATTTATACTAAATACCATATTAACAGGGATTTTAATTGTGTTCCTTGTGTGTTAGATTGGCACCCTGCTGGTGTAGTCCTGGGCCAGCAGAAACGCTTATTCTATAACATTAGCAGGATAAACATTCAGATGTCGATTAATCACAACAGAAACGAAGTCTGTGCAAGGTACTAATGCCTATAATAAACATCATCTAATATATTAATACTCTCTTTTTGTGCAGCATGCTCAGACTTCAGAAGAGGCTCGCCTCCAGCGTGCTGCGTTGCGGCAAGAAAAAAGTATGGCTGGATCCAAATGAGACCAACGAGATTGCCAACGCCAACTCTCGTAAGTGCCCCTTTTTATTTTAGCATCGCCTGTGGGAACAGAGTGCCAAAGAGTCCAGTACTAAATGTATCTTTTCTTTGTTCTGTACTAGGTCAGCAGATCCGGAAACTGGTGAAGGACGGCTTGATCATCCGCAAGCCTGTAACTGTCCACTCCCGTGCCCGCTGCAGGAAGAACACCCTCGCCCGTAGGAAGGGCAGACACATGGGCATTGGTAGGTTTAAGATTACTTTTGCCGTTAAAAGGGGTGGTTTACCTTTAAATTCACCTTTTAGTATGTTCTAGAATGGCAACTTCAATCTAAAAAAAAAACAAAATGTTCTGTAAGGCTACAAATGTATTGTTGCTACTTTTTATTGCTCTATTCAGGCCTCTCCTATTCATATTCCAGTCTCTTATTCACATCAGTGCATGGTTGCTAGGGGAATTTGGACCCTAGCAACCAGATGGCTGAAACTGCAAACTGGAGAGCAGCTAAATAAAAAATTAGAATCTAGTATTCGTTTTGAGATTACAGCCTTTCTCAGCAGGATTGGGATTCAGCCTTGGGCGAACCAAATCCTAATTCGCATATTTGCATAAATGTGACACTTTGTCACAAAACAAGGACGTAAAACATTTTCCCCACCTTTTCCTTTCCCACCCTTAACTTCAATATGCAAATTAGGATTCAGCCGAATCTTTCATGATGGATTCGGTGCATCCCTAGCTTAAATAAATCAAAAACCACAAATAAAAAATGAAAACCAATTGCAAATTGTCTCTGAATATTCCTCTCTACATCATAGTTAATTTAAAGGTGAACAACCTCTTTAATGTGTCTGAAAATATCTGTGGTTCGTTTTAAATACTTTGTTAATGCAAATGGGAATTCTGTTTTTCTTTTCCTTGAGTTTTTGTTTTTATTCCCTCTCCCAGGTAAGAGAAAGGGTACTGCCAATGCACGTATGCCAGAGAAGCTTTCTTGGATGAGGAGGATGAGAATCTTGCGCCGCTTGCTTCGCCGTTACCGCGAATCTAAGAAGATTGACAGGCACATGTATGTTTGATAGAACTACTGCCATTAGAAATGGGATCAAAAATGCCATTTTATATGCTGATTTTATTGCACGAGGCTAAAGTTTGAGCTTGTCAATAGAAGCAATGATCCAGGACTTCAAACTTGTCACAGGGGGTCACCATCTTGGAAAGTGTCTGTGACACTCACATGCTCAGTGGGCTCTGATTGGCTGTTGAGAAGCTAAGCTTAGGGCTCGTCACTAATTATCCAGCATCAGAAAATGAGCTTCCCTGGCTGTAATATAAGCTGATGCTACAGGTTTGCTGATTATTCAATTCTGATGCTAATTGCACTGGTTTCTGTGCTGCCATGTAGTAATTATGTGTATTAATTACTAATCAGCCTTATATTGTGACATTTCTATTCTATGTGTACTGTATATTGTGAGTGGCTCCCTAAGCTCAGTAAGTGACAGCAGCACAGAGCATGTGAATCAGTGAATCAGCAGAAAAGAAGATGGGGAGCTACTGGGGCATCTATGGAGACACAGATCTTTACTGCTAAAGGGCTGTGGTTGCCTTGGGCTGGTACAGAAGCACAAAACATCATGTACAACATTTCTACCTACTTCTTTAGTTAGGCTTTAGTTCTCCTTTAAAGATGTTGTTCACCTTCCAAACACTTTTTCAGTTCAATTGTTTTCAGATTGATCCCTAGAAATAATTTAATGTCCAATTTTTTGACAGTTTTTTTTAAAATCTAAGTGTAAAGTTAATTGTTTCCTTTATCTGATGTTTGAGTCTGGCAGCTCATTAATTCAGGTGCATATTCTCCATTTACAATTTTGCTACAATTAGTTGATACATTTCTTTGCAGCATCTCTGGCGTATTGGCAACAATTGCATCAATATGAACAGCTGCCTTTAATGAAACTAAATGTATCAATTTAGAACAAACCACTTAATATATCCATTTAGAAATAGTCTGCGACCCCCTCCCTCTGAGCTGCTTTAGAAGATGAAAATGAAACTTTACACTTCAATATTAGAAAAACAGTCACACATAGAAAATAGAAAGTAATTGTGGAAAAAATTTTTTTGTTTTTTTAGTTGGTTTCAGATTGTTCCCCAGAAATAGTGTTGGAAGATGAACAACCCCTTTAAGCACAAAACTTAGTTGAAACCTTTGGTGCTATGAAAAACGGATTTCTTTCTACATAACCAATGCTTATTTGGTTTGGGCTGTTGGGCAGTTTGGATCTAAATAAGAATTGCTGTGGGAGTGATGTGAATTCCACGGCTACACTGGATAAACGTATCTTGTGCTTTTGTAGGTACCACAGCCTGTACCTGAAAGTAAAGGGTAACGTGTTCAAGAACAAGCGTATCCTGATGGAGCACATCCACAAACTGAAGGCTGACAAAGCTCGCAAGAAGCTACTGGCGTGAGTATTGAACATGCGCTAGCGCTGAATGAATTCCACTCACTGGAGGGACGCACACAGTAGCTTTCAAGTAGGGATGCTCCGAATCCACTATTTTGGATTCGGCCGAATCCTTTTCGAAAGATTCGGCCGAATATTGAATCCTAATTTGCGTATGCAAATTAAGGGTGGGAAGGGGAAAACTGTTTACTTTTTTTGTGACAAAGTCACGCGATTTCCCTCCTAGCTCCTAATTTGCAAATTCGGGTTCGGCCGGGCAGAAGGATTCGTTAGAATCCTTGTGAAAGGCCAAATCCTGGATTTGGTGCATCCCTACTTTCATGCCGTGTGGCAACACATTGGTTTCCAACTTCAGCATCTCTAGACCAGTAATGATGGAGCTCTTCAACATTGTCAGTGGAGCCATGTTGAGTTTTTTTTTTTTTTAAAGGGAAACTATCATAAAAATGTAAAGATTCCTCTTACTGAAATAAGAAATACAATTAAATATTCTGTAACGTTTCTGAAATCAGGTTTATATTCACTAATCCCTCTCTCGGCTTCTGTTTCTCTTCATGCAGCTGTCCGATATTTGACAGTTAGATCCAATATATCTTCTAGGGGGTTTCTTTAACTAGCAGATCTATTTGAGCTCACTCAAGGGGTGAAGGGGAAAACTTTTTATTTCAGTATGCTGAAGCTTATATTACATTTAAATTTTCGCAATAGTTCCCCTTTAAGTGTCGGTGACCCTGCACATGCTCCGTTGAGATTTTATTAGAGGTTTGCCTGTTGAAGCTTCTATTTGAAGGCTTACGTTCTGATGAAACTTCAGTGTAACTTGTATCTGAATGAATTGCTAAGCAGCCTTGTGTTGTGACATTTCTGTAATTGTAAATATATAATCTATTGATCTGTAATCTCAGTAACTGACGGCAGCACACAGAGGAGTAGATAGTTGGTGCCTTGAGCTGCTACAGAACCCCATAATAGAATATGCAGGGTTTCTACTCTGTTAAAGGACCAGTAACATCAATTTTTTTTTTTTCTATTTGTTGGTGTAGAACAGGAAAACCCACAGACATATCAAACTTTTTAATCTCAAAGTCTTTATTAAGAAATAACTTGCCTAAAACGCCGCTTCAATGATCCATCACGTGGCACTCTATTTCTCCTCCCTGCCTTCCTTATAGAAGAGAACCGGGGAGGAGAAATTGCACGATGGATCATCACCTTTTCTGAAGAGTTTAAGACTTGGCGATTTAAAAGTTTAATCTTTGTTTTTTTTCGTTCTATACTAATCAATTTTTAATAAAACAAGAATTGGTTACTGGTTCTTTAAAGTTCTCCTTTAAAAGTATCTGCAGAAGCCGTATGCGTTGTAGCTACAAGTCGGTGTATGTCATAGAAAGCCAATAGAAGTCAGGCTTACGTGGGGGTCACTAATCGAATGTCTTGTCTCCAGTGACCAGGCTGAGGCTCGCAGGTCTAAGACTAAGGAGGCGAGGAAGAGGCGTGAGGAGAGACTACAGGCCAAAAAGGAAGAGATCATTAAAAGCCTTTCTAAGGAAGAAGAGTCTGGAAAGAAATAAAGCCCACGGCCCTGCCACTTGTGTATATAGAGTGCGGCTTTGTGCAAACTCAATAAAACTACTCACCAACACACTGGATCCTGTTCCTTGGCTTCCTACTAACACCAACTACTCACAGGTTTCTTTATACATCTGCTTGTGAAGCTGCTACACCAGGGTGTGATTCACTGGAAGGGCATTATTTGTGTCCCAGTAATACTCAGTGCTTTGTTGTTGCTGCTGTTATAGTCAGTGTCTTGTGCAGCTACTAGTACCTTACTCTCAACAGAAATAAGGGGCAGTAACTTGCAATAAGCTTTCAGTTCCTTCCTAAGTCAGATACTCACTACCTCCCACCATTTCTCTTTATGTTGCTCTATGGCCCTGAGTGTAGATATATGGGCCCTGAGTGTAGATATATGGGCCCTGAGTGTAGATATATGGGCCCTGAGTGTAGATATATGGGCCCTGAGTGTAGATATATGGGCCTTGAGTGTAGATATATGGGCCCTGAGTGTAGATATATGGGCCCTGAGTGTAGATATATGGGCCCTGAGTGTAGATATATGGGCCCTGAGTGTAGATATATGGGCCCTGAGCTGAGTGTAGATATATGGGCCCTGAGTGTAGATATATGGGCCCTGAGTGTAGATATATGGGCCCTGAGTGTAGATATATGGGCCCTGAGTGTAGATATATGGGCCCTGAGTGTAGATATATGGGCCCTGAGTGTAGATATATGGGCCCTGAGTGTAGATATATGGGCCCTGAGTGTAGATATATGGGCCCTGAGTGTAGATATATGGGCCCTGAGTGTAGATATATGGGCCCTGAGTGTAGATATATGGGCCCTGAGTGTAGATATATGGGCCCTGAGTGTAGATGATGAGGGTCAGTTTGGTTGATTTCAAACACAATTGCCAGTTGTGACTTTGGTTCATCCCATGTCGCGCCAAAGGGACCACACGCTGGTTTATATCCGAAATACTCTTTAAGCTGAAGAGGAAACTTTCAATTTCCTATCACAACCCCAAATCATGAACAGTCTCTTAGAAACTAGTGTTTAGAACTCACTACATTCTCACTCTTCATCCCTTTCAATGCAAACTATGACCCTGCCTAGCACTGCTCACACACACTTTACTCTTGTAGTTTGATCTCTGAAGCAAAGAAGAGGTTTGTCTTTATTTGGCTCTTTATACTCATACCCTGGGAACCACCAAATGCCCGAGGGGTGTGTTGAAGTTCCACTACATTACCTCTTAAAGGGGTTGTTCACCTTTAAATTAGCTTTAAGTATGACTTGGAGACTGTTGTTCTGAGACATTTTCATTTGTTGTTTAGCTTTTCATTCAGCAAATCTTAAGTTTATAATTTCAGCCATCTGGTTGATAGGGTCCAAATTCCCCTAGCAACCATGCAGTGCTTTGAATAAGAGACTGGAATATGAATAGGAGAGGCCTGAATAACAATACATTTGTAGCCTTACATAGAATTTGTTTGTTAGAAGGGGTCAGTGACCCCCATTTGAAAGCTGGAAAGAGTCAGGAGAAAAAGACAAATAATTCAAAAACGATTCAAAAGAAAAAAATGAACCATTAAAAAGTTGCTTCAACTTGGCCATCCCATAATGTATTAAGTGATCTGAAAGGTGAACCACCCCTTTAATAACTGGACACAATTGTATGCAGGACTCGTGCTATCCTGTAGCAAGCATTTTGAGAAGTACCCAAAATTAAAGGTAAAGCTAACCTGCTGCACCAGAGGTATAAATGCCACAACATTCCCTGGTTTACAAGAATTGATACTTCACTCTGGCAAATCAAACTGTCTGTATTAGTATAGGTGCATGGCTGCTTGGAAACTTTTATAGTCTCTACTAATTACCCAACAACCAGAAAGCTGTAGCAGGTCTTAGAAGTAGGTATTAATGTCATTATCCTTAATGTATAAAGTATCAACTTAAGTTCATCAATCGCTGGAGCTTGCAATCTAGGCTCCCTATCACAAATGAAGACATATAGGTAATATTGTCTGGTTTAGTCTGTGTGGTCTCCCTCATATAAAACACTGACTCCAATTCTCTGGTGGGAGGATGAGATGCTGCATTCTCATTGGCTGTTTTGCAATGAAATAAGGGGGCATTAAAGAAGGAAAGCTGCCAAAGTGTTAGCCATGATAGTACAAGCTATAAGACTATATTTATTCTGCAGAATACTTTTCCATATCTGAGTAAACAGCTCTAGAAGCTCTCTCTGTTTGTTTAGGATAGCAGCTGCCATATTAGTTTACTGTGACATCACTTCCTGCCTGAGTCTCTCCCTGCTCACTCATAGTTCTAGGCTCAGTGGGAGAGGAGCAAACTGAGCATGCTCAAGCCCTAGCCCTGGAGGTTTAAGCTGAAAACAGTTAGTCTGATACAGAAGCCCATGAGTACACAATAGAAGGAAAGAAATGTGCTGTTTGACAGAGGACTCAGAGCAGCATTACTTTGAGGGTTTACTGGTGTATTTATATAGATCTTTCTCATAAAGTTTACTTAATTGTAGCCTTTCCTTCTCCTTTAAGGGTTACATATTGAAATCACAGAAAGCGGTACAGTCTGCGGCATGCACCTGAATTCACACTGTGATCTCTAAGGAAAGTGCAAATGTGACCCCCTGCGACATACAGTACTGGAATATAAGTGACCCCCTGCGACATACAGTACTGGAATATAAGTGACCCCCTGCGACATACAGTACTGGAATATAAGCGCAAATGGCCTGATCCTCGTTATTATGGGGTTCCCTAACGAGCACAGATTGAGTTGAGTAAAGGGTTGCACAGCTGCATGTAACACATTAGTGTCTCGTTACAATTAATCGACTGGAGGAGGAGCAAATATTTCTACTTAAAGGAGACATACAAGATAAATGAAAAACCCTAATTTTGTAGCCAATTATAAGTAATATATGGTGTCGCTTTTACATGAATATTATCTCTAAAAATAGCCCCTTTATTAGAGCTCCCTATAGATGTTCTCTGGTCCCTGTTTCAAATGAGGGGTGGGCGTGTCTAGGAGGGGACAGCCAATCACAGCCCTGCAGTCACACAAGCACAGACAGGCTTCAGTTCCCTATCAGGTCCTGCTAGCTGCTGATTGGTTCCTGTCCTACAGTGCAGTGAGCTGAGTGCACAGCCTGGGAATTCAGGGAGCAGCAAGTGGAAGAGAAGGGAGGGATTATTAGGGGTTTTGCAGAAATATTCAATACATCAGACTGAAACACTACTTTTTATAAGCACAATTCTTCTATATCTAAATGAGTGTAATGTACTGGTACATTCTTGTTTTTTATACAGAATGTCTCCTTTAAAGTGAAATGGGAAATGTCAGTAAAACGTGGGTTTTGCGTTGCAGCCTCCAAGCTCAGCTGACCCCTATTTAGTCTATTTAGTCAATGGGCTGCACATGGGGTTCAGCTGTTATTGGGGGGAGGAGGGGCGTATATACTGTAACCTGGTTCTGAGGCTCTGATAGAGAGAAGGGGCTTTTGGGAGGATGAAGAATGTTGGTGAGACTGTGCCAGGCAACTGCCGGGTCTCCTACAAAGAGGAGGGGAAACTACTGGACATGTGGCTGGACACAGTGAGAAGGTAAGAGAGGGGGTAAATCTATTGTTTATTTGGGGAAGGTTTGTTTGTTGGGGGTCACTGACCCTGGCAACAGAAAAGCCTCATATGAGCTGCAGGTTAGAAGGAGCAATTCCCTTAATGGACCATAAATATATTTGGAATGGGAAACTGCTCAGGACTTGGGGTGAATCCCACCCACTGGGGCAGGTTGTGCCCCCCGAAACATTTATCCCTGACACACTGGGAGACTATACGACCAACAACAGGAGTATTGGGGGGGGAGCTTCTGATTTGGGGTAATCTTGATATTCCCTTTGGATTGTGCTGCTTGGTGGAAACATAGGGAAACCCATAGCAACCAACCAGCAATTCGTTTCTTGAAAGGGTTTTTATTTGTTGCTGCAGAGCCAATGCCTTTATTTAATATATTTTGTTTTTGCTCCAGGAGCTCCACCCGGAACAACTGATTAAATTTATCGTTTGATGCCCCTTCTTACAATCCAGAAATAAATCCAAAGCCTCCACACTTGCCTGGTCCCTGCTGTACTCCCACCTCGCCACTAGAGGGGGCCACGACACAAGGTTTGGCACAGGCTCCACCTATAGGGATTAAAGCGTTGGTATAAAAACAAGCCAAGCTGATTTAATGAGCAACTATGACTTATTTATAATGCGCCAGCACTTTTTCTGCTAAGCTTTACATAACTGGAACATGTCTTGGTGTCTGATCAAACAACGGGGGCCCATGCGAAACCACCCCCCCCTGTATCTCTATAGATAGAGCCGCTGAGTATAAATTCATAAAAGCAGCAGAATAAACTTGTCTGGTAGGGGAGAGAGAGAGTGAATGGCGGCAAGTGCCAGGCCAAATGTCTCCATATATCCTTTGGGGCTACGCCATTTAATTCCAAGTACTAAACAGCAGGTGCTGAAAAGTAAGGATGCACCAAATCTACAGATCTGCATCTGGCTGAACCCTAATTTGCTTGTGAAATATAAATCCTGCATTAAAAGGGTTTGGTGCAGCCCAATGAAAAAGGCTAATTGGCTCACATGGGTGGCAACCTCTACCCCAATGAGTATTCAGGCCTGGCCCTGGCTTTCCTAGTACACAGAGGCCCAAACAGTCCCACCATCCCATTTAATAGTCCCTTTCTATGACATTTCACAGCAGCCCCTCTGGCATTTGCCAGAACCCACAGATTGCCAGTCGGGGCCTGTGGGTATTTAAAATGAATTAGGCATTGCATGGGTCACCAGCAAACTGCCCAGGTCTTACGTAAGCCCCGCAGGATCTCCATATGTCAAGCACCCCCGGCTATGCGTTGGGTCTGTGCCAGCAACTCGTTGAGGTCTTACCTGCCTTTCATTCTCTTTCTGCTCAGCACCATGTTTGGGTGCCATTGGGATCTTGAGCAGTACCCATTACAATGGCACCAGTCTAGAACCTCCCATAACACTGCTAAGCACAAACATTCCCAAACAAGCAGGAGCAATGTGATATAGACGGGCACCAATTGGGCCTGGAACGGTCTATCAATCCCAGTCTTTCCCAATATTTCTTTGGAAGTCACAATGAATCGGCTGAGAGCACCGTGGCCATAGTGTGCCAATTGCCCAAGCTGTGCCGCTTCCTGTCTCTGCCTGATGGATTATTATATGGAGTTGAGGGCTGGACATGAGCAGAGACCAAGTTAAAGGAGTGATATCCAACTGCCATGTCACTGGAATCTTTCCATTGGACCTCATCTCCTTGCATTGGTCGTTCTTCTTGCTCTTTGGGTTGGTGCCTCTGTTTATGGTGTCATACTGGTTTGGCACACTCACAGCTCCGTCTTATCCCTAACTCCAGTCTTGAAGGCCTTTCTTTGCTTGGTATTGTATTTATAACATAGCTTGTTAATGTTGTGCACTTCCTCAGCCCATGTCTGTGGCCTATGTTGTCATTTCATGGAGTCTCTGTGCCCTTTCTCAGCACCGTGCCATCTCCATGCTTGGGAGGTCCCGGGCTCTTGGCTGCTCAACGTTACCTGCTGCTTATAGTGTGACATCCCAATGCTGCATATACACTAGATAAGATTTTATTCCCGTATATGCTTTCCTTGCACTTCCATTGGCTTCTGTTTGGCTGAAGAGAGGCCTTTGCACTACTGCCATTTCCCTGCACATGCAACTGAGATTTATGTTGATCTGACGAGTATATTGTCCTGAGTTAATGCCTGACCTTCTCCCTGTCATTGGAACCTCCTGTTGAATTTATAAAGTCTGTTTTGTTGCTAGAATAGAGGCAACGACCTCCACCACCTCTCATAGGCACCAGTAGAAATCCAGCCTTAGTGGAGCTTCACGAAGGCCAAACAAAAGCCTACAAATGAAAATGGCTACAAACGCTGTATTTTATTTATACAAAGCAAGGTATAGGGCCCATTATCCAGAAACCTGTAATCCAGAAAGCTCCATATTAGCGGAAGTATAGAGATCCAAATTATGGAAAGACCCTATAACCGGCTCCCAAGATAACAGGTCCCAAAGTGTTTGCTTTAGTAGATGCACCTGAACGACCATCTAGAAGGTCAGTTTGGGATGAATACTTATTTGCTCTACTAGGATTGTGACATCTGTGACCTTGTTAAGAAATAATGGGGACCTTGAACAAAGATCAGTCCAATATTGCCCTTCATTACAGGTCAGTGGTTTAGGTGAGCAAACCTTACCAATATTCCTAAATTGGGTCTTTCCCTCTGATCCTGAACCAAATATCCTCAGCTACAGATTTGCTCAAAATCAGTTACAGAAATGGATTCGGATGTCCCTGCTCTGATCTAACTAATTACCAAATGTTCTTGTTTAGCCGAGCCCCTCTGTTCTTTCTGATCTTCCAACGTGATTGATTTCTACTCTTGTCTGACGACTGGGTTGGTGGCCTCTCAAGGCAAAGAGTTCACACGGAGAAGCCAAAACTCAATGGTAGGTAAATATTTGATGGAGACAAGTCAACGTCTTCTTTAATTAAGGCATTTTCCCTGTGAGACATTTGCTTCCACAAGGTACGGCAAAAATGATCCGAGCCCACAGTGTCAGATTAAATTGAATTTCAGTATTAATATGCCAGCGGTGCTGGACTTGGTTAGTGACTTATCTTCTTGGTGGGTCTCTTGATGATCTAAAGGTTCTGCAATGGTTTAAGACAAAGCTGAGCAGCCAAAAGCCAGAATTGAAACATTTCAGTATTTCTGAACTAACGGGGACGGTTTTCTTAATTAAATATCTTCTTGGTGGGACCTTTAAAATGAATCTAGAAGTTCTGCAAGGATTTGTGGCAGGGTTGTGCAACCAAAATCCAGGATCTAAATATTTCAGTATTCCAACACTTAGGGGCTGGTCTTAATCAGCAATGTACCTTCTTGGTGGGTCTCTTGATGGGTATCTAGACCTTCTTCAATGATTTGGGGCATCTACAAGCCAGGATTGAAACGTTTCAGTATTACTACACTAATGGTGCTGGTCTTAATCATTGATGTACCTTCTTGATGGGTCTCATGATGGGTATCTAGACCTTCTTCAATGATTTGGGGCAACTACAAGCCAGGATTGAAACATTTCAGTATTACTGCACTCAGGGGGCTGTTCTTAATCATTCATATACCTTCTTGGTGGGTCTCTTGATGGGTATCTAGATGTCTTTCAATGATTTGGGGCAACTACAACCAGGATAGAAACATTTCAGTATTACTACACGAATGGTGCTGGTCTTAATCATTGGTGTATCTTCTTGATGGGTCTCGATGGGAATCTAGAATTTCTGCAATGATTTGAAATGATGTATAACCACAAACCAGGATTTTACTATTACTGCACTAATAGGGCTGGTCTTAATTAATGTCTTATCCTCTTGGGTGGGTGGTGGGAATATAGGATTTCTGTAATGATTTGAGACAAGGCTGTGCAACCACAAGCCATGATATTCAGTATTAATACACTAGTGGGGCTTGTCTTAATAAGTGATGCATCTTCTTGGTGGGTCGTTTGATAGGAATCTAGAAGTTCGGCTGTGATTTAGGAAAAGGTTTTGCAAGCACAAGCTGAAACGAGAGTGGAAAATGTATCGTCTCAACAAAGGATAAACTAAAAAATTAAGACCTTGAAATCTTGATTTAGACAAAGCAATAAGAAATGACAAATACCCTGGTTTAAATCAGTGATGTGGTCACATTGAGTCTGAGGAAACAGCTGCAGGATTTGGCTCCAGTTCCATGACAAACATAGATAATCAGAGACTGAAGCGCCCAGGAGGTTGGGAAACATAACCCAAGAGGAGCGAGAGACACAGATGTTGCCGTTTTTGCCCGAGGTTAGGAAACAGATTGTGCACATTGGGATTGAGCAATAGGAGTGGGAGAATGGTCAGCCCAAGAGGAGGATGAAACACAACGTTGCACTTATTCCATTTCAAATGAAAAGCTTGACCACCATGACAAAATGTGATGTTAAAATGTGGAAATCTTCTATAAATATACACTGTTGCTATATAATCTACAGAGCAGCAATATCTAGTTCTGCTGAGTCAATTTTATGGCATGTGACGTGTTCTACCTTGTTGAGTTGCCTTGACATAAAGCAGTGTCTTCAGATGGAGGCCAAAGAACCTCCAGATACCAGATCAAACCCATAGAATTACATGAATTACAATCTCAGTTCTGCGATGTGAAGGCAAAGCTCCATTCAGCATAAGAATCCAGACCATCTCCCACTATGTTTGGGCCTCAGAACCCAGAGCAATGATTGACGTTAAGTTTTCCTGCAGTTCTGGGCCAAGTCTACGGATGGATAATAATGAGACGTTATTGAGGGACTGATGAGAATAATCTAGCCGGCCACTTCTCTGTTCTCTGCCATCCACAGCTCTCTTCCAGCAGGGAAGGGGTTAATAAAGAGGAAGGATCACTGGTAACTGGGCGAATAGTGAAAGCTTTCTAATTATACGTTGATCTCTGGTTATAGGATTCTGAATAAAGTCCACACCTCTTGGGGACCTTTCCTAACAGGGGAGAGAGAGAGAGACTGTGGGGGCTGCAGGCAACCCTCTTCCTCTTCTCATTATTTTAAAAGCCCAATTTGAGTTGATTTACATTGGCAAATGTGAAATGATAGGGATTAATGGATAAAGTCTGGTTATGTAATGAAGTGCCCCCCCCCTCCCCAACTCTGTGTCTGGGGGTACAGAGATATCAGCATTATTGTGTCTGGTTAAACACATGCACTCTCTCTCTCTCTCTCTCTCTCTCTCTTATATCATCGCCTGCAAACTCTCTCTTCTTTATCACTTCTTCTCTACCATCTACTGTGCCCACCTGCACTGTCTCTCTCCGACCCCCCCTCACTATGATACAGATTCTATTCCTCTGTTGCTTCTACAAATTTATACTTATTCCATGTGGGACCTGCCAGTTCTACCACTTGCCTTACAGATATACACACAAGCAGCTATAGTCATATATATATCATATTATTTGATTAAATGGTAGAACCAACTTTGACAAGGGTTGCCATCCTTTCTGCAAAACAAATACTGACCTCTCTGTGTATTTTTATCTCTTCTTGTGCCACTGGCACTTCCATTACTTTTCCTGAACTGATTCCCTTCTTGTTCCACTGGCACTTCCATTACTTTTCCTAAATTGACTCCCTTTCTCACCAGCACTTTTGCCACTTTTCCTCTTCCCCAGGCTTTTCGGTGTAAATTCACTGCCAGTGCCACCAAGACCCTCTTTAGTCCATATAATTTGATAACTATTGTATTGGCAGAGAATGGCATGATATTGTTGAACAACTGTAGCATTTTCCCAATAAAATGTCAGACAAGAGGGGTAATTAACACTTTAATGTTTGAATCAGGTTAAGTAACAGAATATTGATCCTACTGGGGTAATTATTGCTTTGTGGGTAACAATAATGGCTGTGCTTGTGGTTAGATTCAATACTGACATGCAGCCTGGCACAGCAGCACAGAGTAGACCCCCAAGCATTCCCCCGGGCACAGATTAATGTATATATATTAGACAGCTGGACAAAGCTACAGATACTCGCTGCTGCTATACCGTGCGGCGGTGGCAAGATAAAATGTGGCCTTAACAAAACAGAACGTGCCCCGAGGAGAAAATGAAGAAATGGAGCGGAATGAATGGGAGCAACGGAGCGGACAGAGAGCGGAATGAGGGAGAGGAGGGATAATAATGAGGGGGGCTAACGCATGCAAGTGGGAGAGGCAAGTGGGGTGCAAGGAAATATGAGTTCATATGGAATTAAAAAAGTAAAGAATATGTTCATACCCCCATTGAACATTCTTATCACCCCCTTGATGATAGGAAGGAATGTTGGGGCTACTGCTGAATGAAAGGAATCCTGGCGCAGAAGTTGGGTCTGGAAGAGCTGGGGGTCAGTAGAAAACGGCAAAGCATGGCTACTGTACATGGGACGGATACGGAGCTGATATGTCAGGTGTCAGTCTAAGTTACACTAAGTGGGTTATGGGAAATATACAGATAATATCTCAGTTATACAGACAAGGAATGGTGAAGGTCCAGCCATCCTCTCTCCATACTTAGCATTTATCTCTTAGTATATCTTCTACATGCATCTGTCATTGCTGACTCTTCTCATTCTGCACCCCAAGCTCCTTTCTCCCCCAATACTTGCAGACCTTTCTCACCCAATCAGTCCCCATTAACCACATCCCACCCTCCACTTCTCATCCCTTCCAGATGCTGATGGTGCACCTTGTGAACCCTTCCCCAATTCTCTTTAAGAGATATGTCGCAATAATTCGAGTTCTTGTCTTCCTTTCCATCATCAGCGAATGTCCATCTTCATGGAGGTAATGCACATGGCGGCGCTTGAGAAGATAACCCAACTCCTGAGGTGCTGTTTGGTTGGAAGAGCACAGGCCATGGATTGGCTGGAATTGGGGATGGTGCGTTTGATGTCATGTATGTGGCATGAGGTCACTAAGTGGCTTTCCCTGAAGAGTTGGCCCTGAGTGATGTTGGAGTTGTGCCCAATGCACAGATATAAAGAATATTTGTTGCATATGTACAGGGAAAGGAAGACTCTATGCAGCATTAAAGGTTTTGTCATAGTATCAGTGCCAGGGTAATAAGGCACTCAGGAGCTGGGTTATCCCTCTTTTGTACCAAGAAGTGGTGCCTTATTCATTTTATACTGATTCTCCATTGTTCTTATTGCCAATTAAAAAAAGGAAGAAGAAGCAGCGACCAATCACATCTCAATCAAGAATTCCTGCGGCACCAGGCCCTTCTTCTTGCCACTCGATACTTTAATGAAACCCTCCGTCTCTGGCCTGGCAACGCCAACACAGACCTGAGGAGGAGAAAGACAGGCTTGAGCCATAGAGAGAAGCTCTAATGGGGTTATGTAATTAAAGGCACTAAGTTTGCCCGGGGGCAGTAACCTATAGCAACCAATCAGCAGGTAGAATTTCCTGGTCATGTGTTTAAACGCAAACATCTTATTGGTTGCTACTGGTTACTGCTCCTGGGCAAACAGTGCCTTTTATTACATGTGGGGGTAATAGTCAATTAGCAATACTGCCAGAGATTAATACAGCCTTCGGGGGGCAACAAGAGGGCAAATAAGTAGAGCAAGTGAACCGGAATATATTCCACAAGAGGAGGTTGGGGAGAAAATGAATTTAGGTGGACAATAACAAGGGTTTAGGGATCCCTAAAAACAAGTATATAATTATAAGCTCCACCATGGAAAGCCATTGATAGGAAGCCATCTTAAAAACAAACATTAAACATTCTATCCCAAGCTGAAATGGGGGGGTTTCTTAGGCTAACGAGTCCCAAAGCCACAGAGGCTGTTGAAGGCAACGGGTGAGTTTATATTCCACCACCACTAGTCATACTGATAATGATTCCACTTAGAACTGATGCCCTTGCCCATTCATATGCCCATAATTACCTGCCCTTCTTTCACACTGAGCTGCCCTTGTTCCTTGATGCCCTGGAAGGGTTTTGTGCTCTTCCACACGGTCTCCCCTAAACGCACTCTCTGCACAAAGTTTGCGGGAAAGAATCCAGTCCGGTCCCCACATTTCCCCTGTGAGCAACAAAGTAACATCCTAAGTTATTGTATTAATTATTAGCGGCAAGAGATCACTTGCTGAATGTAATGGGTCCCCCTGTTCCGCTTATTGACCCTTTGCTCTATTATTCAGGATCTGTCTATTCCTCCGGCCTCCATAGAGGACCTACATGTACAATAGATGCCACACAGGAATAAAGTCAACAGTGATGACATTGAGGTTTAGTCATTGCCCTGCATTCAGGCTAAATCACTCATGTCACTAGAGATAAGGCGGATACGGCAATTAAAAGAACAAATGGCATGTGACAATTAGTTGCTTACATGAACAGTGAAAACCAGAAGAACTTGTGCCAGGAGTCCGTCATAGGAATAATAATCAAGATGACAACCTCTGGGAGGCATTTAGTCTTGACAGTTGCATTGCATAGTGGGTTCTACTGAATCAGTTAAAAACCACTCAATCCACTCAGTTACTAAAAGTGTTGCATTGGTGCCGGCAGTTGCATTGGTGTCGGCAGTTGCATTGTTGCCGGCAGTTGCATTGTTGCCGGCAGTTGCATTGTTGCCGGCAGTTGCATTGGTGCCGGCAGTTGCATTGTTGCCAACAGTTGCATTGGTGTCGGCAGTTGCATTGGTGCCGGCAGTTGGATTGTTGCCGGCAGTTGCATTGTGGCCGGCAGTTGCATTGATGCCACCAGTTGCATTGGTGCCGGCAGTTGCATTGGTGTCGGCAGTTGCATTGGTGCCGGCAGTTGCATTGGTGCCGGCAGTTGCATTGGTGCCAGCAGTAGCATTGGTGCCGGCAGTTGCATTGTTGCCGGCAGTTGCATTGGTGCCAACAGTTGCATTGGTGCCGGCAGTTGCATTGTTGCCAGCAGTTGCATTGGTGCCGGCAGTTGCATTGTTGCCAACAGTTGCATTGGTGCCGGCAGTTGCATTGGTGCCAACAGTTGCAAGTAAGGGAGGCTACTTGGTGAATTCTGCTGAACGGTTGCACACAGGCAGTTTGTTTTATTCCACCATTGAATTTCTCTCCCTCCCTGATTCATTCAGCAACCCCGTCCCTCCATTCTCTTTCACGCTCCACCTTTTGTGTATGTTTTTCTTCTGCCTCCAGCCCATCCCTCTGGCACTGACCCCCCTCTGTGCATCTTTATTCCCTGTTCTGTGTGTGGGTAGATCTGCCTGGTCACACTGGGATTAACACGAGGACAATGATCCGCATGCAGCTGGGCTGTCACAAGAAGAATGGAAGCCGAGACGGGTCCTAAGGAGGCCCACAATAAGTTATAATCATATCCCGCAGTAGGAGTTCAGTTATTAAGTATAGATAACCTATTTTCAATGACAGATTATGAAACTGCTACTTATCCTACCTCCTTCTCCTCCCTATTAAACTGCTAACTCCACAGTTCCCTGCTTTCATTCTCCCTCTCATTGGTTTTATTCTCTTCACTCAACATTTCTGTTGGACTTAGGGCCCACCATTACTCAACCAGTAGATGTAGACAGTGCTATGAGCAATCGGTGCAATATTGATTCATAGTGGAAAGAAGGAGCTGAGGGGACAACTGGGGGTCCTCTACTACTCTCCCTGCTTGGTATAACCATCAAGTCTGTTCTCTTACCTTCCACCAATCCTCATTGGAGTCATCCAGCACCAGAACTCTGTCCCCAGGCCTAGTGGGATGTGGGAGATAAGAGAAATACAAGCAGAGTAAAAGAAAAAGTGGGAAAGAAGGATTAAAATGATGGGGGAGATACTAAAAGAAGAGACAAGAAAAGACATTGAATGCATAGAGGTGCCCCATGAATCCAGAAGTAGTTGAAGTGCAGAGCTCTGTTGGGGGGCAATGCCTGGGTCAAATGGGGAATGGAAAATAGTTACCTGGTACTTGCCCAAATCAAAATCAATAACTTTGATAATAGGGCAGGGCAGGGTAGTTGGAACAGGGTAAGATACTCACTGTAGTGGAAGGTCATTGATCTCTTGAGGAAGGAACTTGTAGAGGACCACGTAGCAGTACATTGGAGAGATCTCCTTACGGGCACGGCCTGCAGCCATTAAGTTCTGGGGGTATAAAGAGCAAGGGATGAAAGTAAGGAATCATGTCCTACCCCCTACTACACACACAGACAGACGGACAGAGGACTTACAGACACGCTGCGGGTATCTTCAATTACTGCAGCCTCACTCTCTGCTGGAAACACTGCAAGGGACAGAGTAGCATGGCATGAGCTGGGGTTGGCATGAACAAGTGTTAAAGCACATTCATTGATCCTAAAGGGAAGATATGATACTCCCTGCCCTTCTCACCTGGATGACTGGGACTTTCTTCACTACTTCTAATGCTGCCCTCTGGATCCTCCAGCCTCTCCTCCCGCTCACTCTGCAGGGCAAAAAGGACATGACACTATAGGGGCATTCTTTATAGCATGGCATGAGAGAACCCTAATGCTCAGCACTTAAAGCAGAGCAATGGCATGAACTGTTTTCTTATGATAGTAAAGAATGTCAGATCAAGCAAAGAATGCCCAATGTATTGCTGGTTGGCTATGAGAATGGAAACCAAATGCTGCAAAAAGGACTGAGATTTGACCACATGCCAAGGTAAATATCTTGCTGGTGTGTAGAGCACTCTAATTGCGTACAGTACTCGTGCCCTCACTCACCAGGCTGCGGGTGGGCGACTCTGAAACACTGCTGCAACCAGAGCGGTTCAAGTGAGCAAGGGAGGTTCCAAAGCGTAGAGTCTCATACACAGGGTCCACCCTACCTCTTGAACCAGGGGCTGAAAGAGAGAGCACACTGTAAAGAAAGACAGCTCCTTACATAGGGAATCATGTACCCCCATTGTAAAATATATTTGCAATATTGGACCCTCTGTTTAAAACATAAGGAAATTAGAGGTCAACAAGATGTTCCAAAACTACATAAAGGCATGAAGCTGAAGGTTGGAAGCTTTAATACAGGTCATGAAACTCCAAAGTTGACCTCTCATGTGCATATGGTTTACAACACAGGGATAGAAACATTCACCCTACATCTCAACCTTTTATTCCAGGCCCTACTAGGTGGGCCAGCCTCCAGTCTAGGGTTTTGACCTCAATATCAGGAGTTGGGCCAAAATCCCCAGGGCACTACTGTCTAGTCATGTTCTCCAGTCAACAGTAGACTGTAGAGTTTTTAAAAATGACATTTATTGGGGGTCATCAGTGGTCAAACTGTATACTATTAATTATGCATTGATTGGTTGGTTGATGAGGTCATAAAAAATCGCCAGTGGGTTCAAACAAAATGCAGAACTTCACAAATAATTCTTGGGATTTAACCCTCCACATATTCAAGTTCTGGTGATCAGACCTTCTCCACCATTGTTTTTTTTTAATGTGACGTTGATTTATTTGTGCTGTCAGGGGTTGCCATTATTAATGAGAAGACTAATTATCCCAAGGGCAGCTCGGAATGGCAGTTCCCAGGTACGTTTATAAATAGGATCTTTTTATCGTGCTGACGCATGATACTAGTTTTTGTGCAGAGAGAGAGTGAAACCCACACACAGATTCCATAGTTACATTTGGCTGATATCTAATGATACACAAAGAAAAGTCTTGGCGGAGTGGGTGAACTTCAAACAGACCCTTCACCGTGGCAACCACAATGCAGTTTGCTGTGAAACTTGATTTTTTTATCATGTTTTTTCTTGTTCAACTTTCCACCCAGGGCTAATGCAGGAGCTTGTTGTCTCTTACCGGGCTGTGGGATTTTCTTTGGGCTGGGCTGCGTTTCATGGATCAGGAGAGGAGAGCTGAAGTTACGACGGAAAGATGTAGACTGGAAAAAGCAGGAGATAGGTTGGGAGAAGGAATAGTAAAGGAGATGGAGATTAAAATCCTCAAAAACCTAGTAGTTGGTGAAGGTAAAGCAAACAGAGGGGCAACAGGAGGCACAAGGAACATAGATATTTGTGAGGTGGTGTAATTAATGATAAGGGTAAAGAGTGGAGTTGGTGGGGTGCACAGGGGAGACTAGTAGATGCTGTCAAGAGCTAAATCTAGGGGTGAAAGAGGGCTATCCATTTTTAGTGAGTAATTTTAATCCCTAGATAATTATTTCACCCCAAATAAAGGGCTCTTACATTTTCATGCTCTGCTGTTTGAAGGGACCACAATGTTCACCTCCACCAGGGATCCCCAACCTGTTTTACCCGTGAGCCACATTCAAATGTAAAAAAAGTTGGAGAGCAACATAAGCATGCAAAACTTATGGGCTGTGATTGACTATTGGTAGCCCCATTGTGGACTGGCAGCCTACAGGAGGGTCTGTTTGGCAGTATATTTGGTTTTTATGCAACCAAAACTTGCCGCCAAGCCTAGAATTCAATAATAATCACCTGCATTGAGGTCACTGGGAGTAACATCTAAGAGGTTGGTGAGCAACATGTTACTCACAAACCACTGGTTGGGGACCACTGCCCTATTATATTAGATACTTGCAGTTTAAAATATACATTCCTGACCCAGTTCCTCTCCATGAAATGTTCCACCAGCGCTCTACATATAGAGAGATATATATAATCATTTATCCCTGAGGATGGTTTCTCTAGTTACAATGTTCAAAAGCTGAACGGGATGGGGACATCACAGACCTTGGTAGAGATGATTACAAGAAGATTTGTGATCAAGTCCCAGAAGTGACATGGGTGGTAATGGAAAAGTCAGTTCAAATAAAATGTGAAGTGTAAAAGCAGAATATATTGTATTGTAGAAATCCTGGCCACAATTTTTTCAGCAGTCCCAGACATCGGATTCAGAAGATGTGGATGAGGATCTTTCATATTTTGTCCTCTGCCCAATTTACACTTCATTATTATATGGAAATATCATTTGGTGCTACATGATGGGCTTTGCTCTAGACCAGTGATCCCCAACCAGTAGCTCGTGAGTAACATGTTGCTCTCCAACCCCTTGGATGTTGCTCTCAGTGGCCTCAAAGCAGGTGCTTATTATTGAATTCCAGGCTTGGACACAAGTTTTAATTGCATAAAAACCAGATGTACTGCCAACCATAGCCTCCTGTAGGCTGCCAGTCCACATAGGGGCCACCAATAGCCAATTACAACCCTTATTTGGCACCACCAAGGAACATTTTTCATGCTTGTGTTGCTACCCAACTCTTTTTACATCTGAATGTGGCTCATGGGTGAAAAAGGATTGGGGACCCCTGCTCTAAACCACTCACTATTGCCCTACAAGAGGTTGGACTTCTTGCAGTAGTGGGATAATTAGATGTTGATCAGTTGACTTTTTTTGTGGAATAAGCTTGATTATTTCAAGTTAATATTTTTGTATTTCAGTTGACAAACTCTAGTTAAGAAATATTGAAGGTTTTGCTTAGGAGGCTACTGGTGAATATTTGAAAAAAAAGAAGAGCAGAAAAGAGAAATTAGAGGAGAAGAAAAAGAGGCATCAAATGGCTGAGAATTCAGTTTGGAGGGAAATATGGGAATGATATAGAGAAGAGAGGGAGTAAACGCTAGAGAAACCAAGTTCCAACAAAGTGGCTGAGGGCATCAGATATAAGCAGGGGCGTAACTATAGAGGAAGCAGACCCTGCGGCTGCAGGGGGGCCCAGGAGGTATAGGAGCCCCATGAAGCCCTAATTCATATACAATTTCAATAAATATTGGAGAAACAAGTCAACCTCTAAACATTTTGGGGGCCTGAAAAATAATTTGCTGTGGGGCCCAGTAATATCTAGTTACGCCACTGGATATAAGAGATACATAGATGAGATACAAGATGTTAGGAGAAGGCAGAAAGAATTTGGAATAGAAAAATGAACATCGTGTGGATATAGAATCATGGATCTCATCATGGATATCATGTAGAAGGTAAAAGGCCAAGAGAACTGGAACCAAGAAAAGTAAGAGGAACAGATAAATCAATTTTGGGTATACTTTCTTGATTCTGTGTGATTTTACTAGGGGAGACTCACATCACTTCTTTCTACTTTTCAGGCTCATGAAAGACCAAGACTTTGTAAACTGATAATGTTCCTGTGCCTAATTGATCAAGTTTGTCCCATGTACACTGCATTCATTGTGCCCCAACAGAGATATCTCTAAAATAAACCGAGGGTAACTCCAGTATGGCTTTTGTGTTTCTATTCATTAATTGGAAGCAGATAATGTATGTAAGGAGGACTGCAGCAGATGAGCCGGGAGCAGATGGAATGAAACTCAGATACATTTATAGACAAGAGAGAGGCAAATAGAAGGCAAGACATGGGGGGGGGGGTGCCATCATGGTTAATACATTTCTACTTATCTCACCATCTTCCCCAGACATTGCTGATGAGACACTTCCTCCGAGCACCACAGATGGACCCCTATCTTGCACGTCTTACAGCGAAGGCCTTGCTTGGAATTCCCTGGAAAACACATGGAATAATGTCACATCTATTGATTGCCTGAGGCCAAACGCCAATGAACTGTTGGTTTTATTTATATTTATATATATATATTTATATAACGGTCAGGGATAAAAGCAGAAGCGGCTGTTTTTTTTTCCCAACAATGTCACTTACCCACAATGATCTGATGGCACAAATGGCAGGGGCACTGTTTCTTGAAGACGTGATCATGGAAATTGTGAGTTTGGACGGGTTGTAGGACAGAGAGGGGCTTGTGACAAGGGGGTGGGGGCTGTTCAGTCTGAGGGAGAACCTCACTGGGGACCGGAGGTGGAGAAGGGGGTGGTGGAGGGGCAGGTGGGCTGAGAAGGACATCAGAGGGTATTTTGGATTCACTGAGGGGCCTCTGGAAGAAGTTTTCCACGCTCTTACTGCGTAGGATCGTCTTCAGGGAGATAGAACGGCGAAAACGCTGAAGCTGGAGAAGAGATGAGGGAGAAAATATAAAGTAGAGAAAAGAAGAATGAGAACACAGAAGAGGATAGAGGGGGGATTCTGGGCTTTTGAGGATTCTAGGACCTGGGCAATTTCCACTCCACCCTGGAGTCTCACTGCTCAGCCCTGGTGCTCCCTGCCTAACATGAGGTCACAGGGCCCCCCCAGAACAACCAAATGTGAAGATGAGATGTGACAGACCCTACAGACCAGTGACAGGGGTCACAACTATCATCCGAGATTGACCCATGCCCAGGGCGCCCAACTTACAGTGGGATCACAACGTATTAGACAGGAATGGAAGGACACAATGAGGAGAATGGAGGGAGTATTAATGGGGGACAAGGAATGGCAGTGGGTGAGGGCTAAAGAAGAGAGTTTACAATATAAATTAGAAGAAATGGGCAGGATAAGGGCACAGACAAGAGGATCTAAATCAGTATTAACAGCACTTGCTATAGTGTCGCTGAGATTTATAGAAAGGTTTGTGTAGGGTAAAGGTCCATTAGCTTTAGAATAAACGCAGCTCTCTTAGTTGTCCATGAGGTCCTAGTCCTCTGCAAAGACATAGGGGCAGATTTACTAAAGGGCCAAGGCTAGTGACTTTTCACCAGAAATCACATCCGCAGGGACATTGCCAATTTACTAACAGGCGCAGTCATCAATTCGCTAGCAAAAGAGACAGTCGCTATCATTTATTTGCACTCCAGGCAACTTTTCGCTCTGGCAAATGATCGTTACTCCGCAAATAAATTAAAGTGCGGTTTTTACTGAGCGTTACCTCTTTCGCCAGAGTTGACTTTGCCACTTCTTCCTCAATCTTCTGCCAATGACATCATATCCCGTCGGCCGAAAATGCATTAAAGTTTAAAAAACGTTGGCGACTTTTCCTTTATTTAAGCGGGATTGTCTGCAGAAGTCCTAACAAACTTTTTTTGGGTAACCAGTTTGTTCCAAAACATTTCCTAACATAGGGAACATTCATTTTACAGTGGGCTCATGTGTAGGGCATTATATTAACTCTCTTGTCTTTATTAAGGTTCCCTGGACATTTGTAATAAAAAGTGGTAACTTCAAGCGTTTGCACCAACATTTATAATAAAGACGTCCATACAACTTTAAATTACCCGCCCTATGCAAATTGACCTAAGCGCACAATCACTAGTGAATTTTCGCTAGGCACAAACAAACTTGCTCGCACTGCCGAAGTAACGCTAGTGAAAAGTCGCCAGCGTTCGGCACCTAGGACGCAAGTTTGTATATTAGTGAATTAGCGCAGTGGTAGCGAATTTTCGCCTGGCGAAGTGGTGTGACGTGTGCGAATCGGTCACTGGCGACAATTCACCCTTTAGTGAATCTGCCCCAAAGAGCATCTGGAATGTTTCCCTAATTATAAGTGCCGACTCTTGTTTCCTAATCCTTCTCTGCACATTGTTTAAGAAGCACAAAGAACATCAATTTGTTTTAATGACAGAGAACAAACCAGCGAAGCCAAGTTCTACCAAGAGAGTAAGCGATGAGTAAGGACAGAGTCCAGACGAGACCCGCAGAGGAACTTGAGCCAAAGAGACTGAACATTATAACGTATGAGAAGCCCATGGATTCTGCATTGGACTGAAGTCGGCATTAAACTCCCCTTTATCTCGGCTCCTTGAGAAGACCCTGGGACAATGCCAAGAGGGACCTCAGTCTCAGCAGACATTTATCTGCCGGGAGCCGCTCACGTTACTCTGTAGCCGTGAGAAATCTGCATGAAACGTGTAAGACTAATTTCTGAGATGTTTTTTTTCCGTTAACTAAATGACCCTTTTAACTGCATCAAGTAATGGAGTGAAGTCCGGTTTGTGCCAGCCGGGGGTGTAACTATAGAGGAAGCAGACCCTGCGGCTGCAGGGGGGCCCAGGAGGTATAGGGGCCCCACTAGGCCCTAATTCATATACAATTTCAATAAATATTGGAGAAACAAGTCAACCTCTAAACATTTTGGGGGCCTGAAAAATAATTTGCTGTGGGGCCCAGTAATATCTAGTTACGCCACTGGTGCCAGCCAACTACTAAACACAAGCACGGGGGGACCGGGAGGCTTATTTGGGCCTGTTTATCATTTATTATAAAGAGGTAAGAGAGTAAATATTAGGGATGCACCGAATCCACTATTTTTGTGAAAGATTCGGCCGAATACCGAACCGAAGCCGAACCCCAATTTGCATATGCAAAGGGGAGTTTAATGCCGACTTGCATATGCAAATTAGGGGTGGGAAGGGGAAATACATTTTACTTCCTTGTTTTGTTACAAAAAGTCTCGCAATTTCCTTCCCATATGCAAATTAGGTTTCCGATTCCGTTAGGCCCGGGCAGAAGGATCCGGCCGAATCCGAATCCTGCTGAAAAAGGCCGAATCCCGAACCGAATCCTGGATTCGGTGCATCCCTAGTAAATATACTGTTCTTGGGAGTCAGATCAGATTGTAAGCTCTTTCTGCAGCCTTGTAACCCATAGCAACGAATTCGCTTACATTATTTATAGCAGCATTTCACCAACGTAATCTCAGTGCTTCTCGGTGGCAGGATAAGGGCCCTAGTTTGTGCCCTCTGCATCTCCCTCGGGTCTGCGTCCGCCCCTGTCCCTGCACCCTGATCTGCTGCTGCTGGTGTCGCTTTACCTTCCAGCCAGGGGCGTAACTATAGAGGAAGCAGACCCTGCGGTTGCAGGGGGGCCCAGGAGTGTAGGGGGCCCAGTGAGACCCTAATTAGTTTGCAATTTTAATATATCTTGGTAAAATAGGCCAACTTATAAATATTTTGGGGCCCTAAATTGAATTTGCTATGGGGCCCAGTAACAACTAGTTACGCCACTGCTTCCAGCTGATCAGGGTGCCTGTGTGTGTGATACAGAGCGTGGGTATATCCATTAATTACATATCACAGCATGCGCTAATAAGCATGTGTCCACTGGTCCTTATACAGCCTGTAATTACCCTGACACACTTATACAGAGCTCGGCACAGCCGTGACGCATTCATTTGCAGGTGCCGGGAAGCTTGGACACTGCTTTTGTGCCACAAACGGGGTTCATTGTTCCTTAGAGTCTTTATTCTATAATGCAGCAATATATAGATATATATATATATAATAATAATTCCGTGCTCATTATTCCTTGCGTCAGCACAACTTGCAGAACATTTATAACTGTGCCGCCACTTCCCATCCAGTGTTTCTCCTCGCGCTCCCTGGAGCCGATCCCATTCCCACCTCCCTCTCCTCGTGCTCCGTCAGCAAATGCACTTGGATTTTTTTAAACGCGGGAAGGTCATTTATCACAGGTGACGTGGTCTGATCCATCCCCATGTCGTACCTAAAAATACCCTGCAATTGCTTATTTGGCCGCCCACCTTTACACAATGCACGGAGCCGCTTAATTGGATTTTTGCTCACGAAAAACTGGCACCAAAAAAATAAGCAATGGAAAAAAAATGTGATCTTTGCTGCGATTACAAAGTTGCAGCTGGGTTTGATGCGCGGATAGAAAATCCAATTTAGAGCGGCGTCAGATTTCGCATTTCAGTGTCTTTCTATATAAATCGTTGCACCTGAGTCTGACGGGGAAGGAAAAGTTGTTTCCAGATAGAGATTTGTTTTGCTTCCAGGGTGCTGGCAGGGTGCTGGCAGGGTGCTGGCAGGGTGCAAGAGGCAAACAAATCAGTCTCATTGTTCCCTATCTATATTTGCAATCTCTCATTCAAAGGGATTGTTCCCCTTTAAATGAACTGTTAGTCTGATATAGAGAGGAATAATCCAAGACAATTTGCAATTGGTTTTCTTTTTTATTATTTGTGGTTTTTGAGTTTTTTTAGCTTTTTATTCAGCCGCTCTCCAGTTTGAAATTTCAGCTGTCTGGTTGCTAGGGTCCGCATTCCCCTAGCAACCTGGCATAAGAATTATAGGACACACGTACGTGTGAGGTACAGTCTAAATCAGGTATGGGACCTGTTCTCCAGAATGCCCGGGATCTAAGGTTTTCCGGATAAGGGGTCTTTCCGTAATTTGGATCTATATACCTTAGGTTTACATAAAAAAACAATTTAAAAATGAAATAAACCCAATACGAAAATGAATAGGAGAGGTCTGAGACTGGAAATTGAATAAGATACTTGGGAAATGAATAGGAGGTTTTAATTGGGCCTTTGATCCTTTGAGAAATGCCAGGGCCTATTTTCACTCCCAGTCTGGATATAATAGTGAGGGTGAAATATATAATGTTACTACTATTATTATTATTATTATTATTATCATCAGCCTCCTTAGTGCCAGGATTCATTGCCAAATACCTGTACAGAAGTCTATGACACATATGTATTCCCTAAAGTACAGTATATATTATAATCCATCAGACAAGTGACATCACTAACTACCTGATGACATCACTAACTACCTAATGAGATCACTAACTGATGACATCACTAACTGATGACATCACTAACTACCTAATGACATTACTAACTACCTGATGACATCACTAACTACCTAATGACATCACTAACTGATGACATCACTAACTACCTAATGACATCACTAACTGATGACATCACTAACTGATGACATCACTAACTACCTAATGACATTACTAACTACCTGATTACATCACTAACTACCTAATGACATCACTAACTGATGACATCACTAACTGATGACATCACTAACTACCTAATGACATTACTAACTACCTAATGACATCACTAACTACCTAATGACATCACTAAATGAAGACATAACTAACTACCTTATGACATCACTAACTACATAATGACATCAGTAACTGATGACATCACTACCTGATGACATCACTAACTACCTGATGACATCACTAACTACCTAATGACATCACTAACTACCCAATGACATCACTAACTACCTAATGACATCACTAACTACCTAATGACATCACTAACTACCTAATGACATCACTAACTACCCAATGACATCACTAACTACCTAATGACATCACTAACTACCTGCTTATAAGGATAGCTATTATTCCCAACACATTTGTGATATATATTAATGATGTGTTGCTATTGTGCACAATTCCATGACAACGAGGCACCTTGATACCATTTCCCAGTGAATATTCTGCATACAATAAATCATTCAGTGGCTGCTGATGTCAGCGCGTTTCGTACATACAGAATTTCGGATTTGCAGGGATCACTTGCTTACATCTGCTGCCAATAAGCAAAGGAAAGCATGACAAAGCGAGAGAGAGAGAGAGAGAGAGATACAGCAATAGCCTTGCTGTGTGCGCCATTAAAATGATTTATTTATTCTGCAGGAATAACAGTTTAAAGGGACAGGCCGCCGCTACTTATAACAGATATACCCCACGAAGCAAAGCATTATGGGACACACGTGTGGGGGGGTTACAGTCTAATACAGGGATGTTATCTAGAATGCTCGGGATCTAAGGTTTCCCAGATAAGGGATCTTTCTGTAATTTGGATCTATATACCTTAAGTCTACTAAGGCTGGTTTTGCTTCCAATAAGGATTAATTAGATCTTAGTTGGGATCAAGTACAAGGTACAGGTATGGGACCTTTTATCCAGAATGCTCAGGACCTGGTATTTTCCGGATCAAGGATCTTTCCATAATGTGGATCTTCATAACTTAAGTCTACTAGAAAATCATATAAACATGAAATAAAGCCAATAGGCTGGTTTTGCTTCCAATAAGGATTAATTAGATCTTAGTTGGGATCAAGTACAAGGTACAGGTATGGGACCTTTTATCCAGAATGCTCAGGACCTGGTATTTTCCGGATCAAGGATCTTTCCATAATGTGGATCTTCATAACTTAAGTCTACTAGAAAATCATATAAACATGAAATAAAGCCAATAGGCTGGTTTTGCCTCCAATAAGGATTAATTATATCTTAGTTGGGATCAAGTACAAGCGACTGTTTTATTATTACACAGAATAAAAAATATAAATGTCTTTTATCCCCCAGTGACACCAAATATATGGAATAAAAGGAGCAGGGACATACGGGGAAAATGTAGTCGCTTGTTAATCTGCTGTAACTAGTGATGAATATTGTGTGTGTATATATATATATAGTATATAAAGAATATAAAGTATATAAAGTATAATATAAAGTATGTGCCTCGGGATATATCCTTGTACATTCTAGGCCTGTGTATAGAATAATCCCTGGGGCAATATAACCCTGTGAAAATAACAAGATCTGCTGATTTTTATTCTTTATTTGCAGAGTTCAGATTTGTGTTTTGTCTGTAGGTAGAGCCTTGTCAATAGATCAGTGATATGGAATAATAAATGGATTAATACATGGAATAATTATATGGATTATTGCCTGAGGTCTGTGTGAGTTTACATAGTAATGTATAGTGAATAAAGTACCCCCTCTTGTAAAATATAAGGACATTATAAGTTACCGAGGAGTTTCATGACCATATAAAAGTACGAGGCCGAAGGCTGAGTTATACAGGTCATGGAACTCCGAGGTTACTTCTAATATCCTCATATTATGCAACTGGAGGTACTTTATTTATTATAATACACACGTTTCAGTGAGTCATGTGACAGAAATGACATCAGAACTCACCGTTTATAACTGATGACATCACTACTCACCGTTTATAAGGATATAATTTACAGGATATTCATGGCTTTTGTGTATTACATAGTTATTATTCTCTATTTGTCACCCCATTATGAGCCTGTAACCCCGTATCCCTGTATATAGACCATTGTATGCATCTATGTAACCCCTGTGTATTGTCTTTGTCTACCCTATCCTGCAACCCTGTAACCCTATGGGATCCATTATCTGGAAACCCCTTATCTGGAAAGCTCCCAGTCACCAGTATCCCTAATAATAATAACATACCAATATCCCTAATAATAACATACCAGTATCCCTAATAATAGTAACATACCAGTATCCCTAATAATAGTAACATACCAATATCCCTAATAATAGTAACATACCAGTATCCCTATAATAATAATAGGTAAATAATAGTATCCTAATAATAATACCAGTATCCCTAATAATAATAACTACATACCAATATTAATATACATACCAGTATCCCCAGTATATAATAATGACATACAGTATCCCTAATAATAACATACCAGTATCCTATAATACATACCAGTATCCCTAATAATAACATACCAGTATCCCTAATAATAACATACCAGTATCCCTAATAATAATAACATACCAGTATCCCTAATAATAACATACCAGTATCCCTAATAATAACATACCAGTATCCCTAATAATAACATACCAGTATCCCTAATAATCAACCCAGTATCCTAATAATAACATACAGTATCCCTAATAATAATACATACCAGTATCCCTAATAATAACATAAGTATCCCTAATAATAATAACATACAGTATCCCTAATAATAATAATACCAGTATCCCTAATAATAACATACCAATCCCTAATAATAATAACATACCAGTATCCCTAATAATATAACATACCAGTATCCTAATATATAATAACATACAGTATCCCTAATAATATATACCAATACCAGTATCCCTAATATAACATATATCCTAATAATACATACCAGTATCCAGTATCCTAATAATAATAACCATATCCCTATAATAATAACATACCAGTATCCCTAATAATAATAACATACCAGTATCCCTAATAATAATAACATACCAGTATCCCAAATAATAATAATAACACACCAGTATCCCTAATAATAATAACACACCAGTATCCCTAATAATAATAATAACACACCAGTATCCCTAATTATAATAACATACCAGTATCCCTAATAATAATAACACACCAGTATCCCTAATAATATAATAACATACCAGTATCCTAATAATAATACATAATATAATAATAATAACACACCAGTATCCCTAATAATAATAATAACATACCAGTATCCCTAATAATAATAACATACCAGTATCCCAAATAATAATAATAACACACCAGTATCCCTAATAATAATAATAACACACCAGTATCCCTAATAATAATAATAACAGGTTTGTTTCCCTAATAATAATACCAGGCTTTGTGCAACATCATTTGGGGATCATTCTCTAGGGGGAACTAAACCTGCGCAGAGGACAAGAGTCTGGTGAAGAAGTTTCTACTAGTCATGGCCTCGGTGACTACAGGAGGGTCTGTCAGTTATTCACTTGCACTTGTCACATTTCCAATGAATCCAGCAAAGACCCCGTTCCATCACATCCCCCTTTTCTCTTATAGAATAATCCCATTCTCTCCATTAAGAAGAAGCAGAAAAAAAACTACAACTGATCCTTTCCATGTTTGTCTCATTTAAAGGGGCAGAACATGCCAATGTGTTAAACACACACATAGTAAAACGAACGAATACATAAAATACATCCTGTAAATTCTTTAAATGAAGAAAAAACCCATATTTACTGTCATTAGAAGAGTTTAACTAGACATAATGATCTCTGTATAAACAACCTCCTCACAGATGAGGCCCTTTGTTAATACCATCGCCTGGGATAAGGTTCCACCTCTGCTGGTTGGCGGTTCCTCGTGTCACTTTTCCCCTTCCTGACATTAATCTGATTTTCCCGAGTGCATTTCTAATTGCAATCAAAGTGTTTATTTACATACATATAATTATGTGCCGCTAATATGGAGGCTGCCCTAAAAGAAGGGGCTGTTGGGTGGAGAATCAATAGGTTATTTTTGGGCATCTTTGGGTTTATTATTATATATAGCGATGATTGGTGGCCTCTGTTTGTTGGCCAATTTCCCATTAACAATGGTAGAATGTGAGTTTGGATGACGTATGGAGCAATGTGTTTAATGACGTAGTTCAACCATCCAAGAAGTACCTGAACCTGCCCACCTGAACCTCCCATTGTAAACCATCTGCCATCCTCACTGCTGCCAGTTTAGAGCCTGAAACCGCACATTGGAGGCAGCAGGGGCAGTTTCAGGCTCTTCTCTGCTGGCTCAGATTCACCAGTGGAGAAGACTTCCCTACAGTGAATGGAGACAAGTTGGTCCTCATAATAATAATGCTGGTGGCACTTAGTTTTTCAACCTGATCCCCCAAACCAGTGAATGTGTTGCCAGCTTAGTGCACAAACCAAGTGCCAGCAAGTCTGATATCTGGTTGATTGACTATTGGTGCCAAATAACTAGATATCAAGGAGTTGGGTCATTGGTCAGAACATATTTTGGCTCATGAAGCCCCCATAAATGTAGCAGTTGATAGAAGGAGTGGTGGATCTCTAAGAGGTTGGTGCGGTAGGGAAACCAATGATACTATTGATGGAGCAAAGTTCTAGCAAGTGTAAGAAGGGGAAAAAGAGCAAGTTTAGCCTTCATTCAGTTACAGAACTTGTTGGACCAGGGAATCTTAACATATGGATCAGGAAAGCAAATTGGATCCCTATCCTGCTTTTGGAGTCTACATGATCCCCTTTAAGTGAAATGTCCTGCTCCAATAGGCAACAATAATTGAAATAAGGTCATTGATTCTAAAACACTGGTTTTGGGTCCTGAATCCAAGTCTTACTTTGGGTCCCATGAGAAAAAGGTGCCAAACCCAACATCAGACTCAGAAAGTGAGAGGAGATACCACGTTCAACTGGCGTTAAAACCTACAATTGCCCTCACCGGGTGAATTTAGGGAGAAAATATATTGGTTTGATGAAGGGTTTAGGGTATGGGCGCTGCTACTGATATGGATGGAGTGAATAGTGTGGCCCCCTATGTTCATGTGCTGGAGTGATGAAATGTTGAGAAGATGTTGGGATTATGATATGACGGGAAGAGTCGGGACAGGCAGCCAAATTGGGAAGAGATGATGCTTTTCAGGATACCTTACTCTCGGGCAGACCACAACCTCCTCCTCCTCCTCCGATGCGGCTCCCCAGGGGTCTCTGCTCTGTATTCTGTGAGTCACTTTCAGTGATTTCCGTCATGATGACCAACGAGATCCTGACTGCGCTTGATGATTAAAAAAAGAAACCCAAAGAGTCACTGTTTAACGTCAGTCCATGAAGTCACTTTCTGACAAGCCTCCTGCTCAATAATAATAAAGTCCTTTTTTGGGAAGAGAACAGGCTCGTTATGACTTTGTATGACTGTGCCCCTTGATTACACCATTGAATCCTATAGACTAGTTCACACCAGGATATAACATATATCTCTCTGTAGTTATTCTTCTTGTCCACTTCTGAGTTCTTTTGACCACTTTTCGTGTTTACAAAATAAAAATCCCCCGAGAGCCGTCCCTCCTGCTCTTTGTGGGTTGGACCAGATCCAGGTAAGTCAGCACCAAATTCTCCCCTCTGCAACGGTCCAGTTGAGCAGTCACACAGCTTATTGTGGCTCCCGGGTGTCTCTATTGGACACGGTCTCTGTCCATTCCCAAGGTTACAGATGGCAAGTCTTTCCCTCACTCCTGGACCTGGCACTGTCTCTTCTCATTTGCCCAACGTTCATCTGTTCCTGGGAGCTGTCAAGTTCTTCTCAGGGTGCAGCACCTCAATGCTTTGGGGGAAGTCTCCTTCTAGGATGGGAGCAGTCTCTCGCTTTCCTCCCCTTTTGTTCTTTCTTTGTTATCTTATTGTCTCTCAGAAGTGTCTCAGTGGGAAACCAAACCAGAGTCCAGCACATGAGCCGGCGTCTTGCTCTTTAAATCGCTGCCTGTGGCTCCTTTAGTATTTATTCTCCCTCCTCTGCAATCTCTCCCTCCCTCCCTTTTCCCTCAGTCTCCCTCCCTCTCTGCTGCAGCCGCTATCTCTGTCTCTGTCTGTCTCTGCTATCACTGCTGCAGTCTGTCTATCCCATTCCCTGTCATTGCTGCAGAATCTGCTCCTCAGCTGTTACTTCTCCAGCCCTTTGTCCATAAACATTTATTTCTTCCCACTGCAGCACTTTATCATTCCTCCTGTCACGCTCTGTCGCTCATCCTCTCACTTCTCAAGCCCCGTGTCCTTTTTTTTCTCAAATCTCCTGCTTTTTCCTCACTTTTTCTGCTGCTCATTGTCTCCTTATCTGCCTGTCTCCACCTATCTGCTTGGTCCCTTCACTGCTGTCTCTCCCTAAAAGCCCCATTGTCCCTGTCTATCCCTATCAGAGTCCCTGTCCCTCCCTCTCCTGGCACTTGTCCCCATTTGGCCCCTCCCTCTCCTGGCACTTGTGCCTGCTTGGCCCCTCCCTCTCCTGGCACTTGTCCTCGCTTGGCCCCTCCCTCTCCTGGCACTTGTCCCTGCTTGGCTCCTCCCTCTCCTGGCACTTGTCCGTGCTTGGCCCCTCCCTCTCCTGGCACTTGTCCCCGCATGGCCCCTCCCTCTCCTGGCACTTGTCCCCGCATGGCCCCTCCCTCTCCTGGCACTTGTCCCCGCATGGCCCCTCCCTCTCCTGGCACATGTCCTCGCTTGGCCCCTCCCTTACATTCTTCCGCTGCCTTTCATATGTTCCGAGCTGAGTGTTGGTTGGGATTAGCCATTGATCCAAGCAGGAAAATGTATTTCCAATGCTTCTACTCAACATCAAGTCAACGCATTTCTTGCATACCCCCGACCACTGTAGGTCTCTATAAAAACATATGACATAAAATAACTCCTATGTAAAGCCCGGCTTCTTCTAAATGAACCAGTTAGCAGTATGTGCCATTGGATAATCCTAAATAGAAAGCCGCCTTTTTAAATACCATACGATTCATGGTGCACACAAACAAACCAAGGACACGCATCCATGCTAGGTCACATAATCCAATGAGTGAACAAAGTTCTGCCTTTTACTCCCACGCTTCTTCCTGTTACAGTTAGAGCTGCAGTATTTCTGGTCAGGTGATCTCTTCCTGTTACAGTTAGAGCTGCAGTATTTCTGGTCAGGTGATCTCTTCCTGTTACAGTTAGAGCTGCAGTATTTCTGGTCAGGTGATCTCTTCCTGTTACAGTTAGAGCTGCAGTATTTCTGGTCAGGTGATCTCTTCCTGTTACAGTTAGAGCTGCAGTATTTCTGGTCAGGTGATCTCTTCCTGTTACAGTGAGAGCTGCAGTATTTCTGGTCAGGTGATCTCTTCCTGTTACAGTTAGAGCTGCAGTATTTCTGGTCAGGTGATCTCTTCCTGTTACAGTGAGAGCTGCAGTATTTCTGGTCAGGTGATCTCTTCCTGTTACAGTTAGAGCTGCAGTATTTCTGGTCAGCTGATCTCAGAGACTATCACAATATGGCGGCTCAAGGTAAGTGGTATTAAGGGGCAATATTTAATGATATATAGATTCCTGTTTGCTAAGATTCTTCATTAGCCCACTTAATATGATAATAACTATCTGTTGATTAAGTATTCCTTCTGGTGTATAGTTTTCCTTTAATTATTGCCCGTGCTATCATCTGTGATTGGTTCCACCATGTAGAGCAAAAAAAAAAGTAAAATATTTCTCAATAGGAGCATATACGAGAGTACAGTTTGCACCCTACAGCTTTCCAGCCCATACTCCATATAAAAGGTTAGTGTATAATGTGCAGATCAGTAATCCCTGAGCCCAGTATAAAAGGCTTTCTCTGTAGTTCTGAGCCATGTCTAGCTGCCAAATAAAAGACGCCAGCTCCATTCATGTGCGGTGGCATTTAGGTCTATTTTTATATTTATGATAAAGTGCCCGAGCCTCCCTGGTACAGATGCCGCGCTGCCATGCTGCTTCACTGATACGGACTTCCTTCATTTACTGCTCTGCTGCTTTACATGTGCCTGGGTGCCTTTGCTTGTCTGCTCTTATCCAGGTCTGTCAATCAGTTGGAGGCTGCTACATTGTTTCAGGAGTCGGAAGCCAGCAGTGCAGATACTGTTGTTCTGTTTCCTGAGTCTTTCAGATTGTAAACTCTAATGACCAGGACTGTGTTTTCTTCCTGTAAAAGGGAGTATTTGTATATAATCTGTCGGCATGCTGTAGGTATATCCTTGTTCATTGATGCCTACGGATCATTCTTCAATGCATTTTTATTCTGAGTTATTATTACATTGGTTCTATTAATGTACCTGCCTGGGACTCTTTACTGATCCACTTGGACTTGTCGTCCATCTCCAAATGATCTGGGATGTTTCCAGCTGTATACACCATGGAGTGTCATCTCCTTATGCCTCGTCTCTTTAAGAAGCGGCAATTCAGGATTAAAAAAAAATGTTCATTTCATTGATGTACTCTTGGAGGATGCTGGGATTTGTAGTTCACAAAGGATTATGTGCAGTACAGGGTATTATATCCCAAAATAATAATAATAATAATAACAGTAGTAGTAATAATAATAACAGTAGTAGCAATAATAATAACAATAATAGTAATAATAATAATAACAGTAGTAGCAATAATAATAATAATAATAGAAATAATAATAATAATAACAGTAGTAGCAATAATAATAATAGTAATAATAATAATAATAACAGTAGTAGCTATAATAATAATAATATAATAATAATAACAGTAGTAGTAATAATAATAACAGTAGTAGCAATAATAATAACAATAATAGTAATAATAATAATAATAACAGTAATAGTAATAATAATAACAGTAGTAGCTATAATAATAATAATAATAATAATAATAATTATAATAATAACAGTAGTAGTAATAATAATAATAGTAATAATAATAACAGTAGTAGCTATAATAATAACAATAATAGTAGTAATAATAATAATAATAATAACAGTAGTAGTAATAATAATAACAGTAGTAGCAATAATAATAACAATAATAGTAATAATAATAATAATAATAACAGTAGTAGCAATAATAATAATAGTAATAATAATAATAACAGTAGTAGCTATAATAATAATAATAATAATAATAATAATAACAGTAGTAGTAATAATAATAACAGTAGTAGCAATAATAATAACAATAATAGTAATAATAATAATAATAACAGTAATAGTAATAATAATAACAGTAGTAGCTATAATAATAATAATAATAATTATAATAATAACAGTAGTAGTAATAATAATAATAGTAATAATAATAACAGTAGTAGCTATAATAATAATAATAATTATTATAATAACAGTAGTAGTAATAATAATAATAGTAATAATAATAATAGTAGTAATAATAATAATAATTATGATGTGCCAGCAGGAAAACCAGGGGTTTATGCCAATGTAGAATGAAGTGGCAGTGGGTCTGCAGCAATATTAATTAGGTGCCAGTGTATTGGACTGGGGTGTCCACGGGTGCTGCCGATTGGGTGCTCAGAGATGCCACCTGCTGGCAGAACAGTGGAGGGATCTGGGCTCACATACAAGGGGTTGGGTATCAGTTTACACCGTAATCTTTATTACTACTCTAAATAGGATCAGAGATTACAAATTCTAATCCCTCTCCATCCAGCAATGGATAATAGAAAATGTCACTATGTGGAACGCCGGCATTCAGATCACCCACAGCCTCTAAACTGTCATATGGGAATCCTGTGGCTTCTCTATGATTTATGTAACTTGTACACGGGCGACTAATCTCCCTAAATCTGTCTGTGTGCCCTGAACCCCGTGTCTGATCCGTGGGCCCCTCAGCAAATTAATTTTAGGACCCCGAAGATATCCAGAGATTTCCCTGTTTTACCAATATATGTTGAAATTGCTCTTTGTTGCAGCCGCAGGGTCTGCTTCGTCTATAGTTACGCCCCTGCGAAAAGAGGGTTTTGGGGCCCCAGTAATGCAAGAAAATGATTTCTGCAGAGGAAGAAATTCACCCGCAGGCTGCGAATTCCCAGGAGGGGTTTTATATAAAATGTCTCTTCTGCTGTTGCTGAACTAGAACTCACTGCCGCCCTCTTCAACCTTGGGCCTGACTGCAACGTGGGTAACAATAATAAAAACATAAATCTAAGCAAAGATATGAACTCGCCGATGCTGTAATTCACGCACATTCCGCAAATATTTACACTAACGGGGGGGGGGGTTGAAGTCTCCATGGGGGCCAGATGATTCCAGATATTATTATGTGTCAGCCATCTGCTCCCGGAGATAATCTCCCCTTTATACAAATGACATTCACTCTCAAACTGTCATGTTTCTTTTGTTTTGCCTTAGATTAGACTGTCAGCTCTACGGCATTAGGTACAAACAGTTCATTTCACCTCATAGACAGTGGGTTATATGAGATTCAAAAATAAGGAATGATCCCCCCCTTCCCTTTCAGGGATTATATTTGAGGCTGAATGTGATGAGCTAAAAGTGAGCAGATAAGCGGCAGGAGATGCTTCCTGCTGTATCAATAAGAGCAATAGCAGAGCAGCAGGGGGACACTTGAGTGACACCTTTGTTCTGCTCTAGTGTTTCCCAGTGATGATCATGAAATACTGTAAATTGCACTAATTACACATTGGACTTCCCCGTATGTTTCATTGGCTCCTATTGCCGTTGCCTGAGAACTTGATCTCCATAAACCGATTCCTTATAATCCCGAGAATCAGCAGCCGATCCCTCACCCACATCTGTACAGAAGCAAAGTGATCAGCATGAAAGTCTACTGAACTTACAATTATTATTGTTATTATTATTATTATTGTTATTAGTTATTATTATTATTATTATTGTTGTTATTATTATTATTATTATTATTGTTGTTGTTGCTGTTATTATTATTGTTGTTATTATTATTGTTGTTGTTGTTATTATTATTGTTATTATTAATATATAACCCTCCCTATTGCTCCGTATAATCAATGACATGGGGCTTGTACAGAGTCTGTCCCCCCCAAGTTTCTGCTTTGGAGAAATGTGGGGCATTTGGGGGGGCTGAGGGGGGGGATTTCTCTGCAGAAATGTCATGAAGGAGCCCCCAATACTCACACACACCCACATACTCACACACACACACCCCAACACTCACACACACCCCAATACTCACACACACCCCAACACTCACACACACCCCAATACTCACACACACCCCAATACTCACACACACCCCAATACTCACACACACCCCAATACTCACACACACCCCAACACTCACACACACCCCAATACTCACACACACCCCAATACTCACACACACCCCAACACTCACACACACCCCAATACTCACACACACCCCAATACTCACACACACCCCTGTACAATAAACAGGAGGAATATAAAATAAAGTGCTACAGGCTGGGCTGTATATACTGTATATACTGTGTATATATATTTATATAATATTGTTACACACACTCAGCAGGATCCGCCTC